>NW_022280083.1:2123109-2140692 GCF_004355925.1 Anarrhichthys ocellatus | reverse complement strand
GGTTAGAAAAGTGAAATGTGTGTGGATGTGGTGATGCCGAGCTTGTTTAATCCTCTTACTGGTTTCCTGTGAAGACTCCAGTCAGTTTCCCCCGGCTGCTCTGTAGTTAATGAACTGGATTCATATGAAAATAAATCCGTTCACAGTCGTATTCTCACAGAGTGCAGCTCCTGTGCAGGTTGAACTGGAGCTTTTATAAACGTGAATAAAATAAATTCACACAGCAGTTTGAGCAACTCCAGCATTTAAAACAGCGATATGTCATGGTGATTTATTGCCACATAATATTTATTATATACATTTATTTATTCATGAGGATTTCAACATTTACATTCAATGATACCCCCCCCATGACTTAACAATAGAGGGTTCGGTGTGTTTAAGGCCTATCAACGTTGGACCGGTTTTAGCATAATGAGAACATTTAGTCATTGCATTTAGAAAAAAAATTACACATTACATAATACTATATATTATCAGAAAATTACTACAATTAGCTGTGTTATGGCATTTTACAGATTTCATTGTATTGTATCTAAACTCTATCTTTTATGTAATTTGTATATTTTTTATTACTTTTTTATATTTCGGCTTTCTCTAGAAATCTTGATGAATTGTTTCTTTATATTTTTATCCTTTTTTCAAGTAGAACTATTGATATCTAATTGGGGAGATATTTTCATAAGCCGTCTTTGGCTTCTAACTTCTCCTGCACATTGTTCAAACTTTTTTACGTTTTTATTATTTATGTACGTGCATATAAATAAATACAAAATAAATAAACATGATTTTATACTTTCAAAGGCACAGTCGTATCATTGGAAGCTGATTGAAAGACGCTGACACTACGTCCTGTCCATGGAAACACACAGGACGTGGACTCTTGTCTCTGATAAACTGTTTAATGTTTACATCCTGATTCTATCGATGCAGACCGAGCAGCAGGTCAACATGTACAAGACAGGAAAATAAGCAAAGGACAGATAGATAGAGATAGACTGTACTTTCTGTTTGAGTGCTTTCATCTCCGTGTGAGTTTACTGACCCGCAAGGACGGTTGTGTGAGTGTGTGTGTGTTTCCTGCAACTGCACAGCGAGGGTGGGCGTGTGTGTGTGTGTGTACTTGCAGTTTGCCACCCTCAGCTTAACTCTGCTCTAATTGCCTCCTCCTGCTCTGCACACTCGCACACATTAAATGGCATATGTTATTTCTGTTGTGTAGCTCAGAGGGGTTAGATGACGGCACACACACACACACACACACAGCTGCTGCTCCTCACATCTAGAGAGAAAGAGTGCGTCTTGTTTCCTGTTTCGGATTCCCTTTGGCCGCTGAAGTTGTCAGGGAGCCGCCCCCCCCCCCCCCCCATCTGGTAATCCATACATCCTCATGTGTGCGTGTGTGCGTGTGTGTGTCAGTGACGGGCGGTTGCTCGTCCGTCGACTCGTGTCACTTCCATGAAGACTGATGAGCCAACTCCCCATGCTGCTTTTAAGAGCTTTAGATCATAGTTTGTTTTTTATTATCTGCTACTTCTTGAACTCGTTGCATCATGTGTCTGGGAGCAGATGTATGGACGTAGCTTTTATTTTTTCACTAGTACACCCTAAAAAAGGAAGTCTAACTGTACGTGGTCATATGAAGGCCAACCATGATGTTTTTAAACCTACTTAAGCTGTTTTATTGCCTTATCCTAACGTTCGGGATGTTTTTCGTAAACCAAACGTGGTTTTGGTGCCTAAACCAAACTCTCGTTTTATAACGTAATGTTGGCCCCCCAAAAAAACTCTTAAAAGCACAATTAACACGTACCCTCACCTACCTTCTCGTTCCCTCACGTACCCTCACGTACCCTCACCTACCTTCTCGTTCCCTCACGTACCCTCTCGTAACCGCTYGTACCCTCTTATTCCTTCTCGTACCCTCACATACCCTCACGTACCCTCTCGTACCCTCTCGTACCCTCACATACCCTCACGTACCCTCTCGTACCCTCTCGTACCCTCACGTAACAGCTCGTACCCTCACCTACCCTCTCGTACCCTCTTGTATCCTCACCTACCCTCGTGTACTCTCTCGTACCCTCTCCTACCCTCTCGTACCCTCTTGTATCCTCACCTACCCTCACGTACCCTCTTGTACCCCCACATACCCTCTGGTACCCTCTTGTATCCTCACCTACTCTCTCGTACCCTCTCGTACCCTCTTGTATCCTCACCTACTCTCTCGTACCCTCTCGTACCCTCACGTATACTTTCCTTCTTCACAGTAACGTAGATAACATAAAATCTTCAATTTACAGCACATCATGTTATCGTAGGCTCAGCTACGAATGCTGAATGAGACCAGCCTGTTTCCTGATCTCCATGTTACAGGTTTCACATCTGGAAAAGGTGCAGAAATGATCAGTGGACTGAATCAAAAGGTCACGATTGCGTTTGAAGCTGCGATCTGATTCAAAGAAAGCTCAGATATTTTGTGATGTTCTCTGCCTCACAAAGAGAGAAAAGGACGCTGGCTGAGTGAACTGTAGCTTTGTAGCTTCGTTTTTAAAGTGCAACCTTTATGCCTGTATGCCTGTAAGCTTGACATCCAGCCAGTAATCCTGCCAACAGGACATCCTCTGACCTTTTTCTCCTCTCCGAGGGCTCCAAAGTTTTTATGAAACATCATCCAGCCGGTATTTCTCAGAGCACGATTGAAGTCGTGTTGCAGTGCGGAGCTGCATCTCTGCTCGCAGCTGCTCCAGAATCAAAGTTTTTTGCTCACAGATTCACAAGAAGGCTTTAAAATGGGTCAGAAATGACTCGTTACATTTTTTACTTTGAGTTGCATCTCCACGAGGTGGAAAACAGTGATTCAGAAAGTTGCTCAGCCTCAAATCCCTGGTTGCACTGTGTAGCTGGAGAGATGGAGGAGCTGCTGTCTGTATCACCTAACATGGCTTTCACCACGGCTGAGTGTGTGTGTGTGTGGGGTGGGGGGGGGGGCTGATGCATTATTGAAAAGATTAAAAAAACCCACATGTGCACAAGAATGTGAGGGCAGAGCTGCAGGTGAATCCCATCTTCCTCTTCCCTCATGTTCAGGAATAAAACAATAGAGCGACTTCAAAAGCTTGCCCACAAAGCTATCTGCACGTGAATTATTTACCTTTTGTTTTGTTTGCACTAAAGCTGTTGTTCAGACGGTCGCTCGCCGAGATGTCCGGTGTGTTGGAGGTGAAAACATGTGAGCCGGAGGGATAGCAGGAGCAAGATAACAGGAACAAATTGGATCGATTTGTCAAACTGATTTCGGGATTACGCAGAGTGGCGCCGACACAAAATCAGTTTTTTTGGTTGAATGCAAATGAGTTTTGTCAGATGTGAGGAAACCCTGTAAACCCGGGTAATGAATATGAGTCAGCTCCTCCAAAAACGTGCACAATCAAAGAGGAAAGAAGCTGCTCGGATTGAACGCCGGCGGCATCTTTGCACCGCAGGCCTGTGAGGTGAAAAAAGGATTTACCTTCTGCACTTCTCTGTTCGTCTCTGTCACTGTTGGTTTTTCTCTTTTCTTTTTTTTGGGCTCTGAATCCCCGAGAGACTCTCAGAAAAATAGTGTGTTGAATTTGTATCTTTCCTGTGTTGGAATTTCTAAATCTAAAGTGCAGCCCAGACTGTCAGGAGCAGTGTGGAAACTTAGGGGCTGGACTCGTGACATGGATCTTTCATATGGCCTAATGGCCTAATGTCGAGATGGAGGAGGTGAGCTGACCCGGCCTTGTCATAAACCCTCTTCTGTCGGCAATTACTCTGTCGATTCATGATGGATCTAACCCCACCTCTGTGGTCGCTTTCGTCACATGTGTCTTCTCACAAATATTAACTGGCGGGCTGTGAGTGTGCATTTCTATTCCTGACCCTCCTAAATGGGTCAGCGACTGTCACTGCAGGGTGGAATAATCCGAGCAGAACGGCAGAAGTTATTTTTGTTTGGTTCCATCGTGCAGCACGCCATCATGCAAAAAACAGAAGAAGAAACGGTTTGATGTGACGACGTTTCCTATTATCAAGCAGGTGTTTTCTATTACGATCCATTCGTGTAGCATCTCACAGAACAATGCATTTCTTCGCCCTCCCAGCCTGCTAATCTCTCTCTGTTTGTGGCGGACCCTGACTCTCTCGGGCCATCTGCTTGATGATCCAGAACCCATTACGTGCTCGGTGCCGATATTTGGCTGCAGGAGCGATAGCGGCTCCGGCGAGAGGCAGACAGCTGGATTTATGGGCTCTGGGAGGCCAACGATCAGCCAGTCATTTGTCATGTCTCACCAGCAGGTCCTCTAATTGGACCTGAGGCATACAGAGATTGGGTGAGGGGGGGGAGAAAAGTTGAATCAATGAGCTAAGTCACAACTTTTAAACTCAGCCTTTCCCCCAGATGGATATGTGCACCATTAGCATAACAATGCTAACCCCATGGCAGAGCGAGCCTCCTGCTTTACATGCAGATTAGCCAGATGCTAAATAGCTCGTGTCGGTGGTCAGACGACGGATAACACACATGGACAGCCGTGGAAGCTCGCGATGAGACCAATCGAGGACCCGGAGTCATCGTCGTGGTCGCTTTTAATATTCACCAAAAGCTTCTTTTGAAGAGACTGTGACAGTTTTAGGCATCCTTCAGCCGGCTTTGACCTTGCTCGTTTTCACAGCTTGCCTCGCGAGTGATTAGCATACAATCACTCGGTGCTGGCACTGAAGGAAGTCGTGGAGTAAATCAATTAAACGGCGACAAATGAAGACATTTGAATGCGATTTCAAGGGGGAAACAAAAAGTTATTTGGCAAAACGGAAGCGATGCAGCTGTTAGATCCAGAACGATGAGGAGGCAGCTGGGGAGCAGGCGGTGATGATGAGGAGGAGTGAACGGGACGCTTTTTATTTGAAGTTCCAACTTGTTACTGCTTTGTCGGGTCAGCAGTGTGCAGTGGCGCACTCTTTAAATATACCTAAAAACTTTAAAGATGACGTAACAATGTGTGCAGCACTTCTGTGTGTGTGTGTGTGTGTGTGTGTGTGTGTGTGTGTGTGTGTGTCGCTCAGATGAGTTGAGCTGCTCAAGTCCTGTTTTCGTCATCTACAAAACATCAAACAGCTTACTTTCCTCCAGCATTTTCAGAGCTGCTGGTTCTGACAACTTTACTTTTGTTCAGTAACCTATTTTAGGCTTTTAGTAGAACTAAAAGTTACTGTGAGGAGCTTTTAACGTTCTGAACCAGTCTCAGAATAGTCCTGATCCTCTATCAGACCTCCATCAGTAACGAGACCATCAGAGAGAAGATGGTCTGTTTCTATAGAGTTATTATTAAAGCTCGTCATCGGTGCCACCGGGTCGGATTCTGGTGAAACCAGATGACATCATGCAGGTTCACCAGAAACTCCTTCAGCTCAGACTCCAGTAGAGACCGGTCCACCGTGGACAGACCCAGATCCTCCAGCAGAGACCGGTCCACCGTGGACAGACCCAGATCCTCCAGCAGAGACCGGTCCACCGTGGACAGACCCAGATCCTCCAGCAGAGACCGGTCCAGCGTGGACAGACCCAGGTGGACTGTCCACCACTGTTTACTGCCACTGTATGCTGTCAGCATGTCACAGGAGTCGCATGTCTCTGATTGGCTGCGGGTGTTCTCTGGCCGCAATTTATCAAACATAAAACATTACTTATTTCCTAAATGATTTGTTTTGTATGGAGATGAAATGAAGCATTCAATTGTTAAAAAAATATCTAATAAATTAGCCATGATGTTTGAGGGTTTTTGTGTCGGAGAAACAACGTCAAACAATGTCGTCGTCATGTTTCCGCTGCCTGCACATCGTGATATTGATTTGCCGTCTGCTCTCTCTGCTCTGCTGTTAGCATGTGTTGCATTATTGAAAGCTGACCCAGTTACACACGTTGTACACACAGATTGCGGGGCCCCGGTGTGATCAGGTTGATCGGCTGTAGAAATAAAGCTGTGTTGACAGAACCAGGAGAAGCTCGAGTGTTTCTGCAGCGTCTCAGCTGTGCAGCAGAGCCGTTTGGCCGCTGGAAGCCATCACGTCCTCAGATTGAATTTGCCTCAGTAATAGCTTTAGTTTCTATCCAATTCGGGCCCAATTACGTTCTGCTGGCCCGGCAGGCTGCCTCTCTTCACCCTTTCCCCCATTTCTCGAACAGGAGAGTCCCACTAGTGTCGCTGCCGGCCCCACAAAACCCGAGCCCTGCTAATGTTTAACTTTGCGTTTTCTTGTTGATTGGATTTTAATTGAATCTGCTACTTAAAGCGTCGTCTGGGCGACCGAGTCCCTCCCTTATTTATCCAGAGGAGCAATGAGTCGAGGATGCAGGTTGTTCTGCTCGATTCTCATTCAGCGAGACACACTTCTCACTGTTCCCTCTCGAGCACGTGCAGCACGATGAGAGAAGGCCGTAAACTATGTAACTAATAGATAGCACCATGAAACTTCCCCAGTTGATTACTGACATTAAGACAATTATTTTTTGTATTACAAGTTTTCTGAAAATGTTCTGTTCAAATATGCAAATGAGGCATTATCCAATGGTAACTTTGAGGTAATTTAAGAGAAATCTACAGACGCAAATAGACGTAAATTAACCCCCTAAATGTGTATTTTGGATTTTTTTTTTTCCCTCCAGTCTGAAATAAGACAAAATCTCAAAATTGACTATCGCTGAGAAACAATGTTGTCGCCTGGGGAAAGTAAATGAAAACAAAAAAAACATCGTGCTCCAGAACTTGAAGCTTCTAGTTGCAATGCTGACATTATTAGTTTGACAGATCCTTCAAGCTATTTTATTTCACAAAAATACCAAAATATCTGCAAGATCAAGCGTCTTAAATGGGAGTATTTTCTGCTTTTATCGGTTTCATGTCATTGTTAACTGAAATTATTTGGGTTTTGGACTGTTAGTTGGACAGAATTCGCCACTTGAAAGTGTCACCTTTGAATTTCGTAATTTAAATAAATGGATTATGATGAATTGATAATGGGAACTGTATTAGTTGCAGTCCTACCTTGTTTTTCGCACCCCAAAGGTCAAATATGAAGTAGTCCTCTTGTAAACGTGGATCCACTTGAAGGCGCTCAATTTCAAGCGGTGCTTTGCAGGATTTTTAGCTGCACAGCTTCCTCCTGCTCATCACTTTCATGTCAAATTTGGATGAGTAGGAGCCTGGAAAAAGGTTATTTTGTATCTAATATGTTGTATAATCCCCTCTGAAATATTGACTTATCCTTTCAATACGACTTTACATTGATTTTTCTGTCTTCCATCCACGTAACCCACCAAGCCAAAAGCCCACAGAGCAACACTCAAACTCCTCTGCTCTGTAGAACAGCTTCTTCTGGGATGTACTGTGTGAAAGTTATAGATCTATTTTTTTTCTTTATGAAATTGGAGACGTGTAGCCGCGCCGGCTGAGCTGGTTCAGTCCTAAATCACATCTGAGGCAGATATCTTTCTCCAGAGGGGGATAAAATAAGCCCTCAATTCCTCGGACGTTTAATCAACGAGTCCCAGGTATGGGTCCCTGTAGGGGACAATCTCATTGAGGGGGGGAGGGGGAGGAATTGTCACTACCACTCACGCTGCTGACTGCTGTACGTCGGAGCAGGAGGTTGGAGGGTCGGTTAATAGCGAGTCCAGGTTTGCTCCCCTGCCCCGGCCACTTTAACAGGTCCCTGATTACAGGGAACCAGGGGTCAATCCCATTCCGCTCCGGGTCCAATCAGGACATGGATGTGGAATTGAGTGCAACCTCCTCAATCCCCCCCGCCCCCTCCCGAGACCTCTGCTGAAACGGACTCAGTCCAGTCAGCTACACTGTTAGCTGCTGTGCTAATTTTACACAGGTCTATTAAGACCACAGAGCCATAACAGGAAACTTATTTCTGCACATGCACACAGACTTATTATTAACCCCGATGACCTCTTTACCCAATTTAAGTCAAAGCATTCCACACGTTACACATGACTATCTGGTTTTAAAGACAACAAACACTCACATACAAGTTATTAATATAGGTCTATAGACCCGCTGCTCACACTGGTGTTACAGTGTAGCATTTTAGAAATGTTGTTTAATTACAACTCATGCTGTATGAGTATATCGTTAGCAATGTGAAGCCAAAATTCACGATTTATGTGCTCGCACTGTACATATAAGATAATAAAGAGAATAAAGTGAATAAAGTGGCCCGTCAGCCCCTGATCACTGAACAGGATTACAAGGTACAGGCCCAGGGGCCCAAAGTGTCAAAGGGCCCCCTGGCCTTCACCTACAAAATGTCACTCAAAGAGACACATACCAACCAGGAAGAGACTCAAAATGAGCACAAGAAACATAAAACGACTTCAAAAAGATGCAAAACAGCTTTAAAGAGACACAAAGAGACTCGTGACTCTTTGCTACGAAGGGACACAAGAAAAACTAGACTCGACTAAAACTAGAGACTCAAAGTGACAACAAAGAGACACACAACAACTACAAAGAGATGCAAAAAACAACAGACAAGAATAACAAGGAGAGGCAAAAGAGAGTACAAAAATTAGCAAAACATCCCCAGACAACTGTGTTACAATGACTGCAAAAAGACCAAATTAATTAAAAAGTGACATGACACCACTGAGAGATGAGGAACAAAACAAAAAGAGGCGAAACTACTTCAAAGTCTGTGCGTCTCACTTTATGTAGGAGAGGTGGGCCTGGCGGTGATAGCAGTGAACAGACACAGAGATGCACTTTCACTCACTGATGCACTCTATCCCTCCGGGCGGAGATAATAATGAACGAATCATCGGACACTCCCACCTCTTTAACACAAACACACACTTTTTGAAAGCACTTTGGGACTAGTGATCCTTCTGGTAACTAGTCAAATACTGTATATGTTTGCAGTCAAAATGATATTTTAAACATTACATAACAAACGAAAGGCTCAAGTAAACACCTGTCTGTTGTTGATTTTGAAAGTCACATGTTCTGAAAAGTCATTATCTTTGAAGCGATTAGTTTTCTAAATCTGTGAAAAATAGGATTGTCTCTGTATCTGATATGAAAAAGAATTTCAGTGCTGGAGCTTTCTCTTTGTGTAAACACAGTGCTATTCATTCAAATATCTATTGTGTTGTATTCATCAGTACTTATACCTCCTCCTGTGCTTTAATTGCTTTTTTCCTTTGCTTGTACTTTCTGAACTCAATCTTCCTGCTTTCACTTAAATCGATTTTTGACAAAGTTTTACACTCGTTTCTAAAGAAAATAATTACTGAGTAGCCTGAAGTGCTCATGTTCTGGTCCAGTCAGAAGGATTTTCCATTCATACGTTTGCTTTGAAATGATTTCCCCTCGTAGGGGGCAATCTGTTAGAAGGCTTTTTGATCAAGAGAAGATTGTCACCACTTTAGAAAGAATTGACTTGGTACAGTGAGATTGGCCGGTTTGCTGGATCCAAGCTGAAATATTTACGGTCAGGATGTCACGCTGGCAATTTTACGCTGGCAAATTTTTTACGGTGACCGTAGATAGTTTCGGAAGAACTTCAGAAAAGGCCAGGGGGAGAGTATCTCTGGCAATTTTTCGAATGCAAACAGAGACAGAGAGGGATACTCTGCGTGACAAACTGATCTCACTCTGTCCTGGGAATATGGCTCCCAGCAGCCAGAACACATTACCTGAGAGGCAGCTTCCCTCCCTGTAATAGTGAGAATGCACGGGGGGGTGGCATCTCTGAGAGCCTGTCGCAATGAATCTGGTTTTGTATTTTGTATGGATTGCTTTTTCTTGTATTGAAGCATCATTTTTGTACCTTTTGTAATAGCTCCAAAGACAGAAAGGCAGAGTGAGGGAACCGTCAACGTGTTAAATGTTTGCAGGAGTTCCTCAGGGAACCCTCCTGGATTCCCTTATTATTGCAAGATGCCGGGTAACTGTTCAAGGCTCCTGAAAACCTTCTTGATTTGAGCTCTTACGTGACTTATAATGCTCCCATCTTTATGCTGATATATTACAAATGATACAGGGAGCCAATAAACGTTTCTACTTTTAATAGTGCAGTCACACAAAACACATGGCTTCAGGATTTTAAAAATATTTCATCATGCGAACATGAAATATCGTGTATCGTGTTGGAATAAACAGTTTTAAGAAACAGAGCTGCAACTAACGATTGTTGTCATTGTTGATTAATCTGTCGATTTTTGTGTCAATAAATCAAATAGTTGTTAGTTCTATAAAATGTCAGGAAATGGTGAAACATGTCGACCGGTGTTTCTCAAAAGCCAAGATGACGTCGTAAAATGTATTCAGTTTACTGTCACACAAGAGTGAATAAACCAGAACATATTTACATTGTAGAAGCTGGAATCTTGACTTTCAAACTCACTAAGTGATAGTTGTTAAAAACAGTTGATTTATTTTATTTGACAACTTATCGATTAATCATTGCAGCTCTATTAAATAACGTATTTTTCTCTGATGACTGAAGGAGAATTTTAATTTAGATTTTAATTAAATTTTAATTTGCATCTTCTGCATAACCAGTTTATGCAACCGTTATGCTTTGTGAGACCAGTCTTTGTCAGTATACATCTGAGATTGTGAGCGTCTGCGTTAACGTTATACTTCTGAAGGTCGCTCCTCCTCCTCCTCCTCCTCTTCCTCCCTGAGCTGAAACATTAATGTTACGAGCAGAGATTGCCTGTGACACGTTTGTCCTTATACATAAAACTCATTACACATCTGGCCACAGCTGTGCAGAGATGCACAAACACTAGACTTGCATTTAAACACACGTACAGTATATATAAATAGCTGGAAGCCACGTTACAGGGAACATATCAGCTCACATCTTCTCTCCAGGAGGGCCTCTCCCCCTCAGCTGGCTGCTTTCCCAAATTCAATTTTCTCCTTTCTGTCTTTCAACATGACCTATAGCTACTCCCACATTTTACTGCACGCTTACCTTAACTCAATTACTGAGAGCAGGTGTTATGAGAAGGAAGTTGGGCCCTCATTTTTCACAGACATTTAAGTAAAAGTTCAGCACTAGTTCAGAGATTGTAGAAACAGTTAAGGATAATTGCAGTTTATAACATATATAATGAAGCATATTTTGAAGCCTTGAGTTTTGCGATTTAGCCGTCGCCATCTTGGATTACGGCCAACGCCATGTTGTTTTTTTCGCAGCCAGTGAACAGAAATGACCATATTTGGAATGCAGAGGGGTGACGTAGAGACGCTGTATACGTCTCTGGTAGAGACCTGTCAATCACTGTGTAGCCCCGCCCTAAAGCATCCCCTGCTTTATGGTCTGTTTGACTCTAAATGGACCATAATGTACTAAATGAACATCATGCTGTATTGAAGAAGACTTGAAACTAGAGATTGAGACCATAAACTCAAGAGAGAAGTAGAGTCATTTTCTCATAGACTTCTATACAACCAGAGGAGTCGGAATGTTCTTATGCTATGCTATGATTATAGCATATTTTACACTGTTTTGATGGCACATATTTATATTTGTAGACAAATAAGACAGTCCTGGTGAAAACTGGGTTGGATTCTTGGTGGAGGACGTATCGTCAGTGACATTTCCACGAGTCGCCAAATGTCAGACATGTGTAAATCATGCACATGGGGACTTTGTGGATGTTTTTTGCAGTGCACCAATATAACGTACATTCTAGGGGTAGGCACGCTCTGCTGCCAAATTGCCATTTGTACCCATTAGTACTGGGGCTTTCCTGGCTGAATTATATTAAACGTTTCCGTTCTACATGCAGGAATAGTAAGTTGAGCCCCCGGGTGCACAGCCGGTACACCTGACCACGTCCAGCCACATCCTCTTGGGTCAGCACAGTATATGGGACTAATATAAGTCTGGTGGTTTGCTGAAGTTTCCTGTCCATTAAGAAGTCTTCTATAGTTACCGTCTCACATGAAGCAAAAGTCTCCATTTAACAGTCCCCCCCCCCAAACCACAAATTGTCCACTCCATAAGAATAGCTGCCTGTGGATATTCCCGTCATGAGTAGGTAATTAATCATCCGGCTAAATCTGATTTATGGACCGTAAGATGATATATCTGAGCATATGCAGGCTGGAGTATTGATTTAGCTTTGGCTTTAAGCTAGCCATAAGACATTGTCAGCTCCGTGTTATGAGCTGCTGACAAATAGCCGGCATGCTCAAAGATCCAGCCAAGATGGCGGAAGTGGTCTCCAGTCTTTTTGCATTTCTTACTTTTTATCTCTTTGTGTAGTTGGCCGTGGTGGCTTATAATCAACACTGAAGCAGTTTCACTCCACCTGCAGCAGAAATCCATCAGTGTTATACAGCTTCAAGTGTAGAGGATGATAAGAGTTCAAAGTGTGAAATGATTTTCTTATGCTCGTGTTCACATTTCATTTTGGAAGCTAGAGCAGCAAAACCGCACTCGGCTATCGTGGACCTCACGTACTGTATAGCTTCTAATACAAACTGCTGCAATGCATTGGAAGCAGTTCTGATTCCTTTGATATGACACTGAATGATATAAATCAGACTGTTAAATATCATGAACGGGAGAGATAATTCACTTTGGAAAGTTACAACAGACGTAAATAAAAAATGCAGAACTCAAGCAACTAGTTGCTGCACATTACCTGCAAGTGAGACATTTTATCAGCCGCATTAATATGCACAACTGGGTCTAGTTATATGTTTACTGTCATTTCCTCCAGCTGTCAACATCAACATGACATGTGGGTGTGCTAGGACATGATAATGGAGCATGAGGGAGTTCTTTTTTATTTATTTTGCTGTGATGAATCAAGTCAGCCGTCGGTAGTGGTTCATGTTTATTTTTGTTTTGTCTTGACAGAACAACACATCATGGAGACCGCAGTCGTGTCAGGAGTGTGCCTGCCACAGCGACGTGGCCATCTGCAGGCCCAGCCACTGCCCCAACCCACAGTGTGACTTCCAGAGGGTAAGACATTTCTACAGGAGATGTTTGGCTGCTTTTTTTATTTTGTTATTGAAAACTACAGAAGGCCATTCATACAAAAGGAACAAGCTGGTTCCTTTCAGCATGTTATTCTTTATAAAAAAAGAACAGTATAAAATACTATACTACAAATATTTGTGCCTTTTTTGAACTAAAGTTAAGAAAGCTGAGTCGTTTCCTTTAAAATCTGTCCAAAACAAACTCAAACATGGGTAAACACTACATTTGTTGGGGACTATTTCCAGTGGCAGATTAATACACATTCAGTGCGCTAATGAGGAGGCTATTTGGGGCAGTAAAAACAAAGTGCATGTGTTAATGGTCATAAATGAACACAGAGCAACAGTAAGTCTCATTGATGTAATTATATAACATTAGCTGGTCTTTGGACAACAATGGAGTTCAGAGGAACAATATATAGCAGTCAAAGGACCACAGCTCCTCTGTGGAACAAGTTACTGTCCCCTAACCCTAAAGGTATGCAGGCCACATTGACGGTTATAGCTAACATTAGTTGAAGTTTTAGCCAGTAGCTTAATGCTAAACGTCAGCTGGCTTATAACTTAGCTAACATATTTTAATGTTAGATAGTATCAGATCATTAAGCTTCATAAGATCAGCTTCCAACATTTTAGGTTGAAGTGTAATATTTGATTTTGACTATGAATAGATTAGTAAATTAGTCTGGTATGGCTAGTTTAAGCTTACGTTAACTAACATAATTAGCTCAGGTAGCTAACGTTATCTCGAATAGACTATTTATTTAGCCAGTAGAATAACTATGGTTTAACTGATAGAAATTCACTTTGGGGGTAGTTTTAGATTAAGTAATTCAAATGTTTAGTATTAGTTATTTAAACTTAAGCTACAAATTTGGTTACCGCTAGCGCAGTAGATTAAGCTTAAAATGTCAGTTTGGCAACTAAGCTAACTAGCTAGCTAACATTGTCAGCTAACATAGTTTCAGTCAACTCTGTTTATTCAGTTAGTAAAAGAGCTTTAGATTTAGCTAATTAGAAATTAATTTTTCAGGCAGGTGGAGGTTAAGCAATTTAAAGATCTAGCTCTTTATCCAGGCCAACTACAAATGTTGTTACTAAATAGCTAATGTCAGTGAGGTAACGTTTACTAGCTAATGTTAGCCATTGAGTTTGAGTTACACATTACACTGTATTTAAATATGAACATTAGATGTAGCTAGTAAATGTAAATGTCAGCCAATGCAGTTTGAGTAGCATTATCTTATGCAACTTTCTATTAGAGCTGCCACACAAACAAAAAGAAACATCTCATAATTGACAGCATCGTCTCTTAATTACAAGATTGGACAAAAGATTTCACTTGACATAGCCTAACTTAACTTAAAATGCTGTATCCAGTGAAGCGCACGGTAAAACACTCAGGTTTAAGTCCAACAATTTAATCACTTGTCTTTGTGAGTTGCCCTTACAACAAGAATCAATGTAATGACAGACTATTGTGCACCTTTTGATTTGCCCACAATGACAACAGTTTGGAGACCGTTAGTTTCAGCCCAGATATTATTTTTTGTCGTTGCCTCATTTGCATTCACAGGGACACATTTTCAAAGCTCTTTTTCACTCCATCTATCCGGCTCTTCCTCCCCGTGCTTCTTCTTAAATATGATTTAAACCTCAAAGCCTGCGGCGACGACGTCAAATCCAATCCCAACCCTGAGCTATGGCAACAATCAATGTCTAATGAATTCCACTCTGCTGGCTTGCAATTCAGTGTTGATTAAAAATTAGTCATCATGCCCACCAAGCCGTGTGCTCCCGACAGTTAAAAAGCTCTTAAAATGTGACTCTCTCCCACCTACACTGTGATGAAAACTATTAAGGGTTTTATCATCCATCTGTCTCTGATTATAGCGCTTTCTTTTGAAATCCACTGCCTTTATCTAAAGCGTTTGTATTTTTAATTTTACTCTCGGGGTTAATCATCGACCACAGATTGTCTGTAGAGGACGGCTCATTTATGTGTTTGTCGTTTAAAATGGTGTTTTTTAAGTAACACATACCGACTGAGTCCAAGAATTCAGAAATCTTAGAAGATTGCTGATGATTTCTTCGATTAATCGTTAATTATCAAAAAGTAGCCCATCACAGCTCCCCAGAGCCCAAAGAGTCGTCCTTAAACTGCTTGTTTTTGTTTGGCCAGCAGTCACAAATCATATATGAAAATCTCATATTTAAGAAACAGGAACCTGCAATTCCAGTTTATTGATTACTGGACTAGCAGCTTGAACTCAGATACCAGATTTATTTGTATTTTCTTGCATTAAACAACAATACAAATGCCTCTGCATGTTTCCTACTCATTGATGCACTCATTAGTACTTAATTATGCCATTTCGCCTGTTGCTTTTGTTCTCTGTTTCAATTTCACGGTTTTATTTTGCAATGTTGTTTGAAATGTATCCCATGTACCACTAACTGATGACGGCACGCAAACAGCTCACCTAACAAGCTAAATGATATCATAGATTATAATTGTATCGCTTGTTTAAAACCAGAAATGGAACCAGCAGGAATGACATTTTGTGTCACATGGTTAGATGGCAGAAAATGGAATTAGATGGAAAAAACTGCATAAACAATTAACTTAAAAACTCCATTTAATGAACAAATAATCTGAAACTTTATCTGCCTAACTCACATCAGTTTGATATAATGGATACCAAAAATATATGAAGAAACCTTCACTGTCCACTATAGTTTTTCATTTACATTATTTTATAATGGGACAGGAAAGTGGCTCGATAAATCTCATATTCACTGACCACACTTCACCCGACATGATTGTTTTACTCTGCAAGAGGAGAAAACCTCGAGTCTCATGAATGCAGCAGTCCAGTGATGAATACGTACAACTGAACCATCTCTCTTCATTTGCAGCAATACAATCTGAAATTAGATCAAATTCTTGTTCTACGGTCATATTTTTGGCAATTAAATTTGAGGCAGCAGACTGAAAACAAAGACGGCCAGAGGGACCGCAAGATGACAAGTTCAGGACAAAAACAGACACAATAGCTTAAATATATGGAAGCATTTAGAGGTTTTAGTGTTTGGTTTATTAGCACAAAGGGGCTGCTGTGATGGATAAAGTTGTGTGTGCTTGTAGGTGATCGATGCAGCTCAAAGTACGATGTAAACGCTCGCTCTGGCAAACTGCTACACAGCTCACTCCCCATCTATTCTGTTTCCCACAGTTGTTATTCATACATTTAGTCGCAGTTCTCCTGCCTGTTCACATGCAATGTGTCTCCTCCTGCAGATTGGTTGTACCTCTATGCAGTTTTATTCTCTGTCTCAATTGACACAAGATATTCCCTGATACAAATGGTACCCCCCTCCCTCCTTCTTTTTCCATTATATATAATTTTATTCACATATAAATGACACCTAAGCTATTCACCTGCTCTGCGTCTGGCTGCTCGCTGCATTCTCATTTTCTTTTTTCCACACGTTCGGCCTCATTCAGGGTGTGTATGCAGTGTGGATAAAGGACTGCGTGTTGAATCTGTATTGTAATATGTTTTGTAACACCTCTGTATCGTCTGTGTCGATACTCTGTGTCATCACGTTTTCATTATTATCGGCCCCGTTGTACTAATTGTGTCACATGACGGTTACTTTCCATAAACATAGGCCGACTGCAGTCAACAAGTTTTGTATTCACGCTGCTTAAAGGGACACGCATCTATTTTCTATTTTCTGTGGGGATTTGTGTGTATTCTGCTTGTGTTTGATGTACAGTATATGTGTGTATTTAATGTGTGTGTGTCTTTTCTAAAGGGCGAGCGTTTGAGGATCCCTGCCAACAAGTGCTGTCCGGAATGCATCTCCTCGTCCCCGGGTTCCTGCCAGTACGAAGGAGATGTTTATGGAGTAAGTGAAGTTGACTCTTCCTCTGTTTCTGCACTGATATACACGCATACAGATGCAGCCTCTATAGGTTGATTTCAGTTCCAATCAGGCGGCAATCTCCGGTTCTGAAAAGCTTCATGTGTTAAAGCTGCATTCTCTCTAGTGTCCACCAGGGGGCGACTCCTCTGGTTGTATAGAAGTCTATGAGAAAATGACTCTACTTCTCTCTTGATTTATTACCTCAGTAAACATTGTAAACATGAGTTTATGGTCTCAATCTCTAGTTTCAAGTCTTCTTCAATACAGCATGATGTTCATTTAGTACATTATGGTCCATTTAGAGTCAAACAGACCATAAAGCAGGGGATGCTTTAGGGCGGGGCTACACAGTGATTGACAGGTCTCTACCACGACGTTGTCCAGTTTAGGAGTTGTTTGTGTTTACATCGTACAACTTTAACCCTTTCACAGTGTGTTTTCAGTTCAGAAAGTTAATTGTAACATTTTGATCTTTTAAAAATGTCTTATTCAGCGTTTGGTTGTACCTATCTATCTATCCATCCATCTATCTATCTATCTATCTATCTATCTATCTATCTATCCATCCATCCATCCATCCATCCATCCATCCATCCATCCATCCATC
>NW_022280083.1:2116112-2123099 GCF_004355925.1 Anarrhichthys ocellatus | reverse complement strand
ATCCATCCATCCATCCATCCATCCATCCATCCATCCATCCATCCATCCATCCATCTATCTATCTATCTATCCATCTATCTATCTATCTATCCAGCCCTATCTTGTCACTTCTGGTTCCCCCCAAAAAATGTTGACCGCCAAAATTCCCGAACTCGAGACATAAAATCTGTAGTCCACCAACCAATATATGGTCCCCGTGCTCAAAGCCAGATCCATAAAGAAATAGTTCTCCTATTTTGGTGAGGAAGACTTGACAGGTCTGCCCCCAACCCCATAAAACCACCTTTAGGAGCCAGACCTGATCCACAAACACCACTGTGTGAGCTCACTAATGCTCTTGTGTCTGAGGAGGGAGGGTCAGCGTATAACAGCTGGTGGAAAGACTGAAACCAGAAGACTGGAGGCTGATATAGAAGATTAATGCCTTTTGCTTCTTGAATGACACTTTCAATTATCACATGTGTCTGTGGTGATTTTCTCTTGTCTAAGTGCGAACATCCGAAGCTATTACACTTCTAAATCTCAAAGCATTCATCTGTTAACTTTGCTCATTGCTGAATAACTGGTTTCAGATCCCCGCCTCCCTTTCACTAAAGAAACAATCGCTGTCTTGTTCGTCTTCTATCAACGGGCTTAACGAGCTGGACTTTTGGCAGCCATTTTGGACAGTACACGTCCTTGAGGGGGAAACAAAGGGCGGGTTTGGGGAGTCCACTGGCGTCCGTTTTCCCTGGTGAAGTGGCCCTTTACACAGGTCTGAACTACCAGAGGAAGACTGGAGAGGAAGAAGAACAGCAACAGCTGTTGCAAACTGTCACTCCTGTTGCTGCTTTTTCACAGGAAGAACTGTTCTTTATCATTTTGCAGACAACTGGAAACACAAAGGATGATGATTTCTATGGTGGTCGAAGCCTTTATGTTCAACTGAGGTTTCTTGGAGGACTTGACGATATGCTGACACTTTTTATATCAAAGTATTTGAAGGTAACACCAAACTGTTACTGTTAAAGCTCCAGAATCAGCACCCTGGACAGCGGTCGTGACCCAAACATTTATTTTTTTATATTTAAAGGACTAATTTGCATATTGGCTGTGAGCAAAAACCATGAATGTCTTTTACTTGTTGTTCTCCTCAGACATCTATTCTTTCCAAGGTGAAAAAGCATGAAGATCAATTCTCCATTAAAACTCATGCTAATGATTTATTTCACGCTGACTGAAGAAGGTTTTTACTGCACAGCCTGATGCCTCCGAAAACGAGTAAAGACAGATTCCTCACCTCCATCATTCTGACTGCAGGCGACGTCGACATGCTGGTATCTCGTTTACAGCTAAAAAAAACAAACTGAACTCAACTATCCATGAACGGATGTACTCCACTATAAACAGTGCTCTAATTAAAACCCCCGAGATGGTTGTGTGAGTGTCGATTCCAATCAATCCTCTTCTGTCAATCACAGAGCACATGTTGGCCCGAGGCCTTTTATCAACACTATGTACACTATGATGAGGAGAAATCGAGCAAGGGATCACGTCTTTAACTGGGCGTTCTAAGTGAAAAAGTGAAACAGCAGGAGCCGCTTGTGCCATTTTGCTTCTTTGAGTCAAAATATAGGACGGTGTGAACTCAGCCTCCCTCTTTAAGTCCTTCAAACAGCTTCTCTAAAAGCTCGGCGTTGAGATATTTGCTCACATCCAAAAAGCTGTTGATATCCAAGTCCTTCATGACGTTTAAAAGTAGGAGTGTTTCTCCTTCCTTTCTTCTGGACATGCATCTCTACTCCAGCTTTGTACATTTTTCGGTGTGTCGCAAACTGCTGTAAATCCCATATTAAGGAATTCATATTCTGAATGTGCCGTGTACATGTCCAGAGAATTCTCCTAAAACAGAATAATAACCACATTTCCCACATGCTTCAATCGGAAAATGCTCCGAGGTCTAACTTAAGAGTATCCAAACGGAAGATGTTCACATGAGCCATATAAAGCTCAGAATATTGTTATATACGTAGTCTCTGTCAGTTATTTAAATATAAAGGTAATGTCTCCTCTTTATCCACATTCACATGCACCCTGCTGTCGTCCTCCCCTCTTCCCATTGAGTTTGAGACATCTTTCCTCCTCCTCCCCCTCTTCTCTGTGACTCTGTCCTCTCGTCTGTCACTCAGGCTCAGGCTTATGAAGTCATCCGGTCCACAGAGAGCCTAACAGCTTCCCTCATCCCACCGCCTCTCTGCTTCTCACTCTCTTTTTCTGTTGTTATATTTCAGAGTGTAACTCTCTGTTTCCTCACAGCACGACAGCCAGTGGAGTCCCTCGCCCTGTTCGCTGTGTGTCTGCTCCAGAGGGAGTGTGTCCTGCAGCGCTCGGCCCTGCCCCCCCCTCAGCTGTCCCGGGGACCAGAGCCCGTTCGTCCCGGCTGGAGAGTGCTGCCCCAAGTGTGGCCGCAAGGGAGGTGAGGGCGTACGTCAGTGCCCATGTGCACATATACAGATTTCAGATGCTGCCTCTGTCTCTCATGGATTTCTTTTCAATCAACTACAAACCGGGGCTGCTTTGAGTCTCAGCCGTGAAAGAGCGTTTGAGAGTTGCACGCGTACCAAAGCAGAAATCTTCAGAGGAACAAAACAAACACATGTTCCTCCTCACAACAGCCTGCTTGTTGTCTCTCAAACAGCATTTGTTTGTCAATTGGAAAGCAAAAAGGCTTCCATCCCCCTGCTTTCATGCCGACTGCTGCTCTGTTAATTACATCATCTCGTTGCAGCCTCTTATTTTGAAATGATTTAATGACACCCCGACAGGAGGCTGTTTATCTCAATCAACCAACTCCACAGTATTTGCGTGACGGTTGTGGATGGGAAATCTCACATTAATTTGCATTTAGAATTTTGGTTTTAAAATGTGTGCAGTGTTTGGATGGAAACCAGGCAGCAGTGTGTGAGTGCAGATAACTCAGACGTCTGCGGAGGCGTGTCAGTGCCGGTGGAGGTGAAAAGGAATACATTACAGAGCTGGGAAATTCAAATAAAAATGTTACCGCTATGTCAATTGTTGTTGTCCCAAAGGTCCTGAAAGATACATATATACGCCTTTTCATTCAATTCAATTTGTTTTTTGTATTTTTCGTGCTCTTGCTGTGATATTTCATGAACATAATGCTGACGGTGTTCATTGTACTTAATCCTCACGTTGTACCTGTTGCACGTTTTATTTTGCTCATGAGTTAGCAGATAAAGCCATAATGACGTGGTATCTGATGTCCTCTCTGACGGAGAGGTTTATTACATATCCAAGTTTTCTCTTTTACGTTCTCTTATGAACATAAATAAATACTTCTGTCATTTTTTATACATTTTGTGCTCAATGGCTGACTTCACCGCAGTGTTTAACGGTGTGATGAGGTTGATCCGTGACATCATCCTCATTCATTCGTGACTTTTAATCTCAGAGAATATCCAAGTTTCAGTTTCATAACTTCTGAGTTTCTTTCTTGGAATATTACCTCCTTCCCCAGCTGCATCATTTTATAAATGTCTTTCTTTTTACGTACTCACAGTTTCTCTTATACGCCATTGTAGATGTTGAAGCTTCCTATAATGCAACACATTGCCTTCCTATGGTCGTACCAACAGCTTAAATGGTTGAATGCATTTATTTGAAGTCTCTTTGGATAACAGCCTCAGCTAAATAAATGCAGCTTAATGTCAACGTTCAGTCTCTAAAAAACAGATTGACTTAACTTGACTTGATGATTTTAATTAAATGGTCGTTGCTGGTAAAGTGTCTCCGCTCACAGGAAGCCTCACAGAACAACCCGTAGTGTTTGTCAGTGACTTCCTGCTTCACCATCGTATGAACAACGCCACACATTCAGACGCAGCAGCTTCACTTCAGGCTCTACTGCGGCTGGAGTTCTCACACGCTTACGTGCTTACTGCTGGCTAAAGAAAGGCGTGCAAGTCAAATAAAAAATCTTACAAACACACGATTTGGTGTAAAATGCAATAAAGCCCAAACACCAGAGGCAAGAAACGACACACAATACAGAAGGGCTTTCCCTGTAGACACACTCACACACTCACATGAGTCTAAGTGTGTTTGTGTCTCCTACAGAGCAGCACACTGTCTCAGGTCAGCTCACCTCCTCCTCTTTAAAGAAACATGAGCTCTGCTCTCACTTCAGCTTCTTCTACCTAAGATGAGTGTTACTCCTTCTGTCGGCGAGGCCTGGACCGTTTTCATCCAACCACTCGAGTGTTTAGTTTCTTCAACCACAGCATTGGTGCACTGTGGGACTAAATTACTTTTTTGTTTGTGTTTGGATATATTATTTTCCAAAACATTACCAGGAGAATTCATGTGATTTATCATTTTTCTTCCGACAATAGCTGCTTTTAAACAACCACGTTTTATTTGATTTAGTCCCAGAGATTTTATTCTGGAGTCCAAATGTGTTAGGTGCATCCATCCACACAAAACTGCAATCAAAATGTAAATGTTCGCAATGGAAACCTTAAAGGAGGACCTCACCCACAAAGTGACCGTCTGCGTATCAGTTACTCACCTCGTGTCGCCTTGAATTCATGATGAAAGCTTTGTTTTTCACTCACGCCTCCACGGGGAACGGAGAATCAGAAAACAGACAGTCTTGATGAGTTGAAGTCATTGGGCGCCGTGTTTACCAACAGTAAAGCTACTGCACATCCACACATCTCTTTACAGTCTTTCACACAGTTCCTGCTGTAATAAAGTCTCATTTATCACTATTTCCCACACTTGCTTCTTCACTGAAATCATACTATTTAAAACACGGTCACAGCTGATAACGCCGCCACGACACACAGCGTAAGCACTGTCAGCCCTTTTAGCACCGTTAGCCACCGGCGACATGTTGAGAGCCGTTGAGAGGCAATTGAAATGCTCCCAATCCCTATGATTTTAGCTGAGATGCATGTGTTTGGTGAAGTAAATGGTTAAATGAGACTTGGATTATACTGCACGAGCTGTGTGAGAGAGAGTCAAGGTATCCGGGTCAGTCATTGATGTACAAACGGTCATTTTGTGTGTGAAGTATTCCCTGAATAAAGGAGATAAAGGCTTTTCATGCGGTAGGGCTACCGTGGTGAGTAACATGGTGCATTATTTGTTTGTGTTTGGGTGTGAATGTTACTAAGTATGTGTTATAGCTGGGGACTTCTCATCCCATTCAAAATAAAATCATCTGCAGTATGATTTTTCCAAATTACAGTCACTTCCAGTTCAGTTTAATACATTTTCTTTAGGAGACAAACCCTTTGACACCCTGATGTTATCTCTTCATTTATTCCTGTGAACTCCTGACATGAAGCCGTGTCTCCGGTGGAAGTGTTTAGTGTATTTGTCCCGGTCCATGCACACTCTTGGATCCCGTGATGCATGGAGTGCGTGGCGTCTCGTTGTTGTGACAGACACAGAGCTGTTAGAGTGCACAGAGCAGTCGGAGCCGAGCTGTTACCGACTCTAATGACGTCTCCGAGCTGCGATGATGCGTCCCAACGGTTAGCAGCTAATTAGCGACTTCCTTTCCCCCTCACTGTAAATCACTGAGTTTGAGGGCAAACAGTGCAGCTCATTACCTGACTCTCATTTTCTCTGTTTACTCAGTCTGTGTTTATCTGTGTGTGTGTGTGTGTGTGTGTGTGTCAGGGTCTTGCACCTGGCAGGTGACGGCCTACAGAGACGGTGAAGAGTGGGCGCCGAGCCTCTGCTCCAGATGTGTCTGCAGTGACGGGGAGGTCCAGTGTTCGGTGGCAGAGTGTCAGCAAGTGGCCTGCAAACCGGTGAGTTTACGTAGATCAATAAAAACACACTTCTTCTATGGTGTTCATGCTCTGCGCCTGTCCTCCTCAGTTCAACTTCAATGCACATATTGGCATTAATGTTGATGGAACAGTCTGACACTTGATGTACACAATAGAATGTGATGTGAATGGAAGCCATCTATGTAGAAGAACGGGACAAACATTCCACTGCATCTGAGCGGCTCTAATGCTGGACTGCTCAAAGCAACATTTAAATAATAACCTCCTCACATTTCTATAATATTCACGTCATTAATGAAGAGTATATTATACTAAATGCCTGGAGGGTCAGCCAGAGGTTGCCGTAACCGAATATTTTCCATCATTGACGGAACTTCTTTTGACAATGACGGAAAAAAACTGGAGGCCGTCTGTCGTTTTGATGGACTGGAGGCCACTGCGGGTCACAGCACAGTGCCGGTGCAGGCTGTGGGGTTTCTTAATGTTTAAGCGAGTGCTTGCAGGATCGTGAAATCCCACGTTAACAGAGTCCGGTAATCTGTGTATTAATGATACAAAAACACAGACACACACACGTGCTGTGTGTGCTAGCAGACCCGAGGAGATGTTCTCTGAATTTGACATAAAGTGTGTTGGATTAGAATCGAAGACTCCGCCTTTAAATACATTTTTACCCTCTGTCATATTGTAATAAAAATGGTAGAGTGTCGGGTAATAATAGATTATGACGTGATTTTTACAATCCTGTCCGTCAAAATGAAAGAAAGAATGTTTCACGCAACCAGTGCGTTTAGCCTAGCTTAGCACAAAGACTGTAAGCAAAGGCAAACTGCTAGCCACTAATTCTATTCCTCCGACAGAAGAAGAAAGTGTTTTATTATTGCAGCTGATCTCTGTGTTCATTCTTCTTTCCTGTCCTTCAGCATGAGAACTTGGTGATCCAGCCGGGCCGCTGCTGTCCTCAGTGTGTGTCCAACCCCTGTCTGTCTGCTGGTAAACAGCACCAGGTAGGTCAGCTCACCTGTGTGTGTGTGTGTGTGTGTGTGTGTGAAGGCAGCTCATGTGACCCGGCACATTTGATTCTGTGTTTTCTGTTTCTATCTATTAGAATATTATTACAGGGAGACTTTGTGTGTGTGTGTGTGTGTGTGTGTGTGTGTGTGTGTGTGTGTGTGTGTGTGTG
>NW_022280083.1:2095153-2116102 GCF_004355925.1 Anarrhichthys ocellatus | reverse complement strand
GTGTGTGTGTGTGTGTGTGTGTGTGTGTGTGTGTGTGTGTGTGTGTGAGTGTTTTAATATTGAGTTGAAAGCGTTCCAAGCTTTTATCTCCTCTCTTCTCATCTCTTCTCCTCCACCAGCTCTCCGTTCCTCCTCCGCCGCATCTCTTCCCCACCACCCCTCTCTTGTCCTCCTATCTCCTCTCCTCACCTCTCCTCCACCACCTCTCCTCCTCTTCTTCTACCTTCTCCTCTCCTCCTTCTCCCCCTCTCCTCTCTCCCTCCTTCACCTCTCTTTTCCTACCTTCTCCTCTCCTTCTCCACCTCTCTTCACCTCCTCTTTCCTCCTTCTTCACTTCACCTCGCCTCTCTCCCTCTTCCACCTCTCTTCTCCTACCTTCTCCTTTCCCCCTCCTTCACCTCTCCTCTCTCCTCTCTCCTTCTCCACCTCTCTTCACCTCCTCTTTCCTCCTTCTTCACTTCACCTCTCCTCTCTCCCTCTTCCACCTCTCTTCTCCTACCTTCTCCTTGCCCCCTCCTTCACCTCTCCTCTCTCCTCTCTCCTTCCTCCACCTCTCTTCTTCACCTCTCCTTCCTCCACCTCACCTCTCCTCTCCCCCTCCTCCACCTCTCCTCTCTAATCTCAGTGTGCATCACCTCATATGCTGCCTCCTGCTTTCTCCTGCTGTGTTTACAGTGAACACACTCCGTCCCTCACTGCCAAGTTTCTCCTTTGATCGTGTGTGTGTGTGTGTGTGTTTGTGTGAGTGTGTGTGTGTGTGTGTCCTCATTTATGATTGCGTCGTCATGATTTCAGATATCAGGGGACATCTCATCTCAATTAGTTTTTTATTGTATAATAGAGAATGAATCATGTCATTAATCATGTCACATGCATTAGACTTTGTGCAGCTGGCTTTGTGTTAAATCTGCTGCATTTTGTCTCAACAACAGTTCAACTTTACTGTTGTTTTAACACTCACATTAGTCAACTCAAACGTATTAAATGTAACAGATCATTGGTTTTCTTGGTGTGTGGACTGCACTGATGTATTGTTTTGTTTATGTGTGATGCAGTAAAGTGTTTGATCTGATGCACTTTGATTGGTTATGTCAAAGCTGCAGAGATCAATATAAGGAAACCTCTTCACCTGATATGATTGTTTGATTTACACCAGCATCTTCAGTGGAGAGTTGCATTCCTTCTATGAGGACCCTCTCTGCCTGTTCGTGCTAGAAGTACTTTGTCGTTGCCATTTTGTTTTATTGGAAACCAGAAGGGATCATATGTGGACGAGAGGGAGGAGCTGTGGAAGAGACTCTGTTAGCAGCGAGCTGATGTTCTGAGCAAATACACGCTTACGGTGATTTTAAATGGGATGCTAAAAAAAACTGGCTTGTTTGTAATTTAATGGTGAAAAATGAACAGCCGACTCTTCGGGCCTTGATCAGACCGAGACACCTCGCTAGAGACACGCCGCCCACAAAAAACATTTTTCTACGGTACGAGGTTAAAACGGTAAAATGTTCTCAACTGTTCGATGGCAGGCGTGGAGCCGCGTCGCTCGTCAATGTCACACTTGGCCCGAGCAGCCAATCAAATCAAGCCAGTGGCAGGCTTTACTACTTTAATGACTGGGGGAGCACTGCAGTAATGTTCAGAATCCCAGAATAGTTCAACACTTGGCTTCAATCTCTGTGATAATTAAGTTATTTTCTTGTGAAATAATAAATGAATCGTATCATCCTCCAGACCTTGAATCGTCTATAGATCCACATCTAGTTTGAAAAGGCCAAAATGAAAATAACCACTTTGAGTGAAGGTCACTTTTCAGTGTCTTTGTGCGCTTTGAGGAGCTGAGGGTTTATAGGTCAAGTGTTTCAAACTGTGTGTGTGTGTGTGTGTGTGTGTGTGTGTGTGTGTGTGTGTGTGTGTGTGTGTGTGTGAGCATACAGTATGTGTGTGAATGCTTTAATGTACAGCTGTGTGTGTGTGTGTGTGTGTGCGTGAGCATACAGTATGTGTGTGAATGCTTTATTGTACAGCTGTGTGTGTGTGCGTGTGTGTGTGTAATGAATGACTTCCTTCACATTGAACCTGTTCAGAGCCGTTCCTTCAGGCCTCTTTAGATCAGCGTGTTTGCTCAGGTGAGACTGAAGCTGTTTGAACTCTTATTGAACCAGATGTGAGTTTCAGTCCACTAAAATAAAGATCTGTGCTCCTTTAACACACATTTATACTTCCTACAGGCTGGTGGTGTTCACAGAGCTCTGCTAATTGCTTCACAGACTTTTGATCATCGGTTATATGTGTGAAAAACGTCCTCTTTCTTGTGAAATAATGAATCAATCTGTGTCCTGTGTGCTTCAGTCAATATTTAACGGAGCAGTTTAGGCCTGAAGAGGAAGGATTCACTCTGACAGCTACAGGAAGTTGACCCCAAACTGAAACAGATTATATATTTAATGCGCAAAACACATCAGGCATGGAGCCGCTGTGGGACTGCTTCCCTTCACTTTAGTGCAAAGACAAATACTTCATCTACCACAAGTTCATGAAGACGTTACTCTATCCATGGCTTTTTAAATCACCACCCAGCTAGAATGGATTTCATGATTCATCCGATACCTGCTCTGTATGCCAACACAGACAAGTAGACGCCCATTGAGTTCAAATGAGCTTTGAGTTTCCCACAATCAGCCTTTAAATCACTGTGTGTAGGACCGTATACGAGTGTGTGTGTGTGTGTGTGTGTGTGTGTGGTTTACAGACGTCTAAGTGTGTGTATCTGTGTGTATCTTTGCAGCATGGTGAGCAGTGGCAGAAGAACGCCTGCACCACATGTGTGTGTGACCGGGGTCAGTCTAAATGCCACACACACACCTGTCGGCCTGTCACCTGCGAGAAGGTGAGTAGCCTTACACACACGCACACACACACACGCACACACACACACGTACACATGCACACACACGCACACACACACACACGCACACACACACACATGCACACACACACACATGCACACACACACACACAAACACACACACACAGCTTGCTAGAGGAGGAGAGAGGACCATGAATCCAGACACACATCCAGTACCACGCACAGACAAGTACAAGGCAATGCAAATACAAGAGACAAGTAAAATAAAAGATAACATCAAACAGAAGTAGAGCGAGGAGTTTAATTTTTGATTTCAAAGGACAAAAGTTGCATATTCCAGATAATCACAGAAGCTAAACACATCTTCTCTTTGTGGTTCTGACTGGAGGCGACCAGCTGACTGAAGATCTAAAGGCCCAACTGAGTTTATATTCTTTAAGCATATGAAAAATGTATTTTAGTTTGAAGCCACTAAGTAATTTATAAGCTAGCAGCAGCAATAAAATCTGTCCTCCAGCTGGAGGACAACCTTTAAGATGAGGAGACATGAGGAGCTATGGTGGAGGACACCAGCCCACAGGTTCTTCACTTCTTCTTTGTTGTGTTGATGGACTTCTGACCCAATCAGACTCCTCCCAAGGTTCTGCCAGAGATCCCATTATACCGGTGCTGTTTAGGCAGACACCGTTGCATGAGACCACTTTGCTGGAACTGAAAGCATGAATGAGCTTCTGTAAATCGTGCACTTTATTTTTAAATTGGCCGTAAAATATATCGTCTTGAAAAGTAATTTCGTCAAACAGCTGGTCACTGTAGCTTTGATCAAACAAACACGAGGAAGCTGTGCATATGTTGGGGACTATAGCAGCACGGTGAATGTGGCATTGAGTCTGAATAAACTACAGTTATTAGTGTTCATGGTGATGAAGGAGCAACAGTGAGGCTCACTCATGCGTTGTAATGGAGCTCTACGGCTCAAAGATGGTTAGTACATAAATTCACTGTTAATTATCTCTACATATACATTTACCATAAATCAATATAGTTCAGTTCATTTCAGAACGTTGTTGCCCCACAAGAGGGAAAGTCATTCAAATGACACAATACAACGAACAACAAAGATCCATGAAGAAGTTTTTGGTGTATTTGAAAAACAGGTGTTTATTGCACATTGGAATGTCTTGCTTCTGATTTTTGGAGATCTACATAATATCGAGTGGCCAGTAGTGAAGTAGAGCATACCGAGCTGGAATCACTTTTGTTTTGTAGGAAGCACATAAAGCGCAGCGGCCACACCTTTGATGCTCTTATAAAACCTACAACCACTGCGTGGTGTTTCTCAGGCTTCCAGTGGAACCCCCTTTGAAGCACTTTGCTCTTCCACTCAAAGTTTCCGTCTATTTAAAACCTAAAAATGAAAGTGAAAACATTCTCAGCTCGCAGCCCTTTTCCCTCCACTGATGGTAACAGAAAAAAGAAAAACCGAATCACGCAGTGCGAAGAGAAGATCCCAGTGGACTCACAGCCTCCAAACCAGCACTCTGAAATGAGCAGAGGAACAAGCTGAGCTCATTACTCACCACTCTGTTCTGTTAATACACGGATAGACTTTGAGCTCACGGCCTCCGCTTATAGAGGAACGTGTCTTCATGAGATCCAGAGGATCTCACACACTGTCACATCTGCAGTGTGAGTAAATCTACAACGTTTCCCTTCATAATGCAACACTCTCTCTGCTTCTTCTTATCTGTCCGCTGAAACACACAAGCAGCAACAACCAGCCTTCTTATGCGCTGCTGTGTTTTTCTTTGTCTCGTCTGAAAGCTCGGTTTTTCGTTGCTTCGTTGACGTCATCTGTGCCGCACAAACAATCACAAACTGCTTCTCCCTCGCAGGGTCAGACCAAAGTGAAGCGAGCGGGTCAGTGCTGTGACGGATGCGCCGCCGCCAAAGGAAGCTGCCCGTACGAGGACGCCGTGCGCTACCACGGAGACATGTGGAACGGCACGGGCTGCGAGTTCTGCACCTGCAACCGAGGTCAGGTCGTCTGCCAGAGGGCCGAGTGTGGACGCGTGGAATGCCCGCAGGTGAGCCTGAAATACAAAGTCTTTATTATAAACTGAGGAGCAAATCTGACCTCATCTTTGGAAGCTGGAGTTTTGTTTGTTAAGTGTAGTTTTGTTGCCACAAACATTTCCTCAGAGGCCCTAAAAGGCTGGATAGGACCGTCTTACCAGAATTCATGTAGCCGAGCCAGAGAGCTAAAAAGTGGAACCTAAACTTAACAGCACAACGTTGGCCATGCAAGCACATCTACCTGGTGAAATAGCCTGTTGCATGAATGGCATTGGTCTACTGTTGACCTGCTATTAACAGCACAGAGAGTAAAAGGAATGCTGGCTTGACTTGACTAATTGATACCAAGACCTGTAATCCACGTAGGAGTACATGGATAATGTGTGTAACCTACTAAAGTTCATACTTATACTGTTAGGAGTCAGTATGGAACATCATCTGTGGACCCAGGGTTCTATTCCTGCAGCCTCCACCTGTTCTAAGTTCTCCTATCCCCCAAAATGCAACATGTCAGCAGCCAGAAATCCCATTTCCTTCCCTTCAAGTGGGCCACTAAAACGGTAATGGGAGATGTCACAGTTACTTTGCTCACAGTTTCCGACAGTCGGTTTAATTTGCCACATTGAGATGTATCAGCTCACCAGCTGTCGTCATTGGTATTTAGGAGATTGGGTTTGAATGGAGGAAAGGGTGATCGTCTGAGGTTACAAGGTTGGCTGCGGCTTCCATCACAGGTAATTCAGCTCAGTTAAGGTGACGAGATTTGAAAGACAAGTTGAGACCGTAATGATCTTTGTGAAAGCTGCACTACGACTTCACTAGAATCTGTCTGGTTTACACTGAGCTGCACCTGCATCAAGCTGACGTCACAGTGAGGTGCCTTTCCCGTCTAAAAACATGTGGGAAACACCAGTCGGATCGCCTTCATCTTTAAATCCAAGATGCTTGGAGGGGTTGCGCTCCTGTCGCGGCTGCCTCACCGACTAAACGAAATAAAGGCAAAACAAAGAGACTGCTGGATTAGTCATCTGTAGTCATCTTTGGCTGAGCTTTAAACGGGTGAAGCAACTCAAATAGTCAAAGAGTTCGTAGAAACTGGAACAGATGTTGAAGCTCCGGGTAGTCCTCCGCTAAGTGGATTAAATTCTCCGACCTATATTTATTGTAGACTGATAGTTACGGAAAAATAAAAAAACGGAAAAATACGGAAGTTTCCTTTTAACTCAGTGATGATATCCTCACGTCGAATCAGCCTGAAATGAACATCATCATGGTGGCCTTCATGTGGAGACATCCGTCTCAGAATTCACTCGTTTTGTTAAGGTCATTATCCGGCGTTCCCGTAGTTGCCTTTATCCCCTAAACTGACCCACTTTGGGTTTCGGCTCAGCACCTCTTCCGATGTTTATCTTACGTCATGCAGGTTTAATGACATCACATTAATATCTCCTGCCAGGACCGAACCCTCATTAATCACGCCGTACAGTGATTATTACAGCTGCTGAGTGTCATGAGCCATAAGCAGAGTCATTGGCGTTTGTCCAGCTCTGGATGGAGCGAGGTCACTCCGCTAAGAAGAGCACAGTCATGCAGTTCTCCCCCCGTGTGTGTTTGTCAGTGTGCAGGACGAATAAGAGGAGGTTGAGGGTCTACCAGGCAGAGAAAGGCACCGGGGTACAGAGGAGGGTTATGAGTCCTTACGGTGCCATCTGCACTGGTAATGTACTCTAATTGTCCTGTGAGGAGCTCTTAATTGAATTAATGGAATGTTGCCATTGTGATGTGCAGAGCTTCTAACTTAATATATTCTCCATGTTTTACTTCTTATTAGAGGATTTCTAAATGTATGGCCTGAGCAGATTGTGAGAGGGTTTCTAAAGATAAAACAATACGTTGTGGACATTATGTGAAATTCATTTTTCATTTCCTACAAGTTCAAGGCCCCGGGGAGGCGAAGAGCAGCGCTGTGTGCAGAAGGTTCCTAAACTATTGGAGCATTCTGCTCCTCTTTCAAAACTCCAGAGATTTCTGTCGATGCTTCGTAGACAAGAAGCATCGACGCATGGAGCTGAATCATTATGATCATTATGATCAATAAGGATGTTTTCAATCAGTACAGCACACAACTCTCTCTGTACTACATCCTGTCCTTTTAAGAGCTCTAAACTCTATTTTATCTTCTCATGCTAAACCTTGAGTGATCTTTCAAAGTCCTCTTCTTTATTTTATTAAGATGTAATATAACAAAGGTTTATTATTACCAGCTCAGCGTAATAATCAGGAATCAGAAAGACTTTTTTATGCTTCATTCATTAAACAATTCTCTCTCTCTCTCTCTCTCTCTCCTCCCGCTTCTTCCTAATCAGCTTATTATGGGCGTTCACTTTGAATCTGTTCCCCTGTCTGCTGCTTCAGCACCCCTTAACATATATGACGCTACGATGGAGTCAAACCGTCAGTTTCTCTCCTTTACGTGTCAATTAAAACACTGCTTGCCTCAGAGTGAAGTCTCTACCGATGAGGACAGTCATGCTGGAGAGTTCTTCCCAATCCTTTATAAAATGTCAGGATGTTGTCAATCTCACACAACAATTGTATCTACAACTGAAGCGCTTGAGATTATTAATGAATGTGCATTTTCTGTAAATTTGTTCAACTAAAATGAAGTTGAATTGAACAGAATTGGAGTGACTGAAATAAGTGCAGCAGCAGATAGATAACTGTGAGAAACCCAGTATACATGACATGTTGTTTATCATGCTTAATGTGAAACAACAACGTTCTTCATCTCCTGACTCATCTTTGAGAGTAAAGACTTGTGGCTCTGAGGTGATTTCCCTGTAGTTTAACATTTAAATCCATATTTTCTATCTTTTTCAGGGATCTGAGCTCGTTCACCTCCCGGGAAGGTGCTGCCCGGAGTGTTCCTCTGAGGAACCTTCCTGTTTGCACGAGGGGGAATCCTACAAGGTACTTTCTTTAAATTTCACTTTGAGTGTGTTTGCAAAAAGAAAAGAAAAAAAATCGGAGTGAAAATTGCAAAATCAGGTGATGAATCCAAACTGTGTGGGCGAGACACAGACACTGCCGGGCTTCTGTAAACTCTAATCTCAGAAGTAAAGAGAAAGTAAAGTGCCACTGCAGAGGAGGCTGCCACACAAACAGCCTAATGCATCAGTATTAAGCTGGTTATGAATACATAAATACAAACAGTGTCAGTGACACAGAGTAAATGTGTGTTTCAGGACAGAGCGATCAGATTACTTTGGAACAAGAAGCTCTTATTATTCTGGTGTCAACTTCATTATTCATACGCAAGTCCTGGAAACCCAGAATGTTCCAGCAGAAGGAGGAAGGCTCATTAGATGCTGCAGGACGCTCGGCCATGGCCGAGGCTCCCCGAGGGATTCATTTAGTAGCAAACAGAGAGGCGGCTCGCTCACACATCCATACGTGCAGCGCTCCGCTCCAGTGTGTCTGAAGGTGAAGGGAGCAGCTCTGTGGCCGCGTCATTGCTGGTTTAACTTCACAGGAAACATCACAGCGCGGAACGTTAGTGAGCAACAATAACCACATGTTTACCTGTCGCCTATCTTTAATTATTAACACGGTAATCACGTGTCTATTTCAAGACTTGATCGTCCCAAATGGTAAAACTGTGTTACATGTGATCAGTTGTTTTGGTTTAAATAACGTGATGCATGTTGTTTGTGTTGTGTTCACTGGAATCAGGCACACGGACGACACGCACGAGGTCATGTTGCTGTCGTGATGGAAGGAAATCTGTCATATAAAATCCTTTGGTGTCTACTGTTTTTGAAGATTATTCTAGTACTACGTGTGACTATAATATGCATGTTTCTCTTAATATTCTATTTCAAACTTAAACAACTTTATCTGTGAGGAAGCTCCATAACGTCCAGTTGTTAATTCTAGGGATGCTCTGATATTGATATCAGATGTCAGATATTGTAGAAGGATCGGCTATCGGTGACGATGATCCGATCAGGTATCGGGTACCATTATTTTTGATAAATAAAAATAGTATGTAATGTATTTATTTGTTATATTCTGTTGTGTTTTAAGTCAGGTCTCTTAAAACGCTTTTATTTTGAAGTTGCAAGGAGATAACCCGGGCAGTGCTTTGTGGCTTTAGTGATGACATGAACGTGAGACGTCGGATGCTGCGTTACAGAACCTTACATCACAACCATGTGAGCACAGTGATGACTTACTTCCTACTTCCTGTAACAGTTGACTGCTGCTGAGATCTGCTGGTTCAGTGAAACGGTGGATAGTGAGGCAGCAGACTCTGCAGGCTGCAGCTTTTCTTTCCTCCTCAGAGGACATCTTTGCACAGAAGTGGTTCGTGAAAGAGTTCTGCTGTAAAAAGAAGAAAAACCAAAGAGCTCACGACGCTTCTTAGTTCTCTGTCAGTCAGAAAAGTTCTGATCCTGTGATGTGAAGCGTTCGTCCTTGTCTGCGAGCTCTGACTCGCCATCGGATTGTTTGGAGAAAAATGAATTCATGATTCATAAAACCGTCTGACTTTTCGCCGTTAAACCTGTTTCTTTTTATTGTGAGTGACGTTCCTGCTGTTTGACTGACTGTCCGTCCTCAGTGGGACTTCTGTCAGTAAAGAAATCCTGCTTTGAAAATATATATAAAAGTCTCGACTGTCGGGCGTCTTCTCGTCTATAACTGACACATGCAGCTTATTAGCATTCAGTTTAGCGCCCGGTCAGCTTCTCTAAAGCTCTGTTCCTCTGTTGTTTGGTGTTTTTATACATCCTGTACATGTATTCACCACCGCTTCAACCTCTGCCTTCACCAGGTGTACTAAACTATTCTATCTCCCCCCGTCTGTCTTTACCTGTACCTCCCTCTCCTCTCAGGACCTGGCTCGATGGTCGGATAGCGGTTGTCGGGAGTGTGAATGCCGCCGCGCTCAGGTGACCTGTTACCTGCGCTCCTGCCCCACCTGCCCGCCGGGCACCCTGGTCGTCACCCGGGAGGGCCGGTGCTGCCCCGAGTGTCACCAAGGTACGTTGCTGCAAAGGATGCTGGGTGTGTGTGTTACGTCTCCTAACGTTCCTCCGCTCCATCGAACCCCATTTAACATAGACCTGTTTTCAGCTGAAAGAATTCTGAGTATTAAAGAATGAGCTTTAAGATTCATCTGCCACACACTGTTAAATCTGTGATGCCCCCGAGAGTTATTGTGGGATGAAGTTGTCACTTTACTTTAAATTTCATGCAGAAGCACATTCTCATTTACCACAATGCCCTGAAAACGTCGTACACAGTCAAAGTTTACAGGCATAAAAATACCACTAACTAGCAGAAACACACCACGTGACTGTCGTACTGAGACGCTGCTTGTTGCATCTCAGTGTGTTTTCACACCACTGTGCTGAAGTCGGCCTCTCTGCTTGTTCTTTGGTCGATTTCTTCCCGTATGACTATTTGTTGTTGCTACAAATCTGGGACACCAGATTGAAGTTGTTTTGATTCTGAGGGCTTTGACACAAAACAGTTTTGAAGGAAACCAACATATTAAACTAGTAAACTACTGTAAGAAGCAACAGTCACAGCACAATGGTAACTTATTCACTCTCAACACATGATTAGTTATGTTATTAATGTCATCCGGAGAAAAAAACTAAAACACAGATAATTATTATTTTAGGAAAGTCACAGTTCATTTGCATATTGTGTAAAAGGAAAACCGACACATGAGGGGAATCTGTTTCTATGTAATCTATTAAATACATGACTGGAGTCCCCCAGGACCCCAACTTTGGTATATTTAAAACAGAAAACAATGATGTGATGTCATTGGGAACAAATTGATTGACAAAGTCATGAAATATTGGAATGATAGAATAAAACACACTGTCACATACAACGAGAAGAACTCCTCTGGGGTTTGCAGTGTCTCCAGTTAGTAGGATGAGGGTTAAACATACAGTGAGAGTCGGGAGTGTTTTTGCAGACTTTTGTTCTTTAAGACTCGACTCAACATAAAGGCGTCTCCAAAGAAAAGCTTCCACACTTTTGTTGGTACACTTCCATGTAGTGCACTGAGTACACTATGCAGCGTTAGTGATGATCGCAACATTTGACCACTTCTTCTTCTTCTTCTTTATCATGGAAAACTGGACAAAGCGTTAACTCCAGTTGTTTGTGCACTTGACAAGTGTATTAAAACAGGGAAAAAAAGATCTGTGTGACTTTACTTTCATGTATCTGCCGCATTTTCACAAGTTCTGTGGACCGCTGCGTAGCCAAGATGGCGGCCATTGAGCTCACCTTTTGAACCGTTATGATGGTGATGACCAGGAAACTCATGGTGCACTGTTTTGCCACACTTGTGTCTCTTATGCTTTAAAAACACTTGCTCTAGAGAGGTGCTACCGGTACATAAATACACTCTGCTTTATTTCTAATACTGCGTATGTAAATGAGAAGCTGGTGGGATAATGAAAGAAAAGAGCAGGAAGAGAAGCTCCTAAACAGAGTTATAGAGTTTATAGAGGCGGCCAGGACGACAGAATCCAACTTGTCCTTCGGGGACGTGAGGCAGTGCTGGCAGAGTCCAGACGGTCCTCAGTCCATCACTGCTTTTAACTGCAGATCAAACCTTTATGTCATATTCACTCCATTTCTACATGTGAATATCAACATCAAATTCAAACGTGTGTTTAATAAACAAGCATGCTTATACGATTTAGAATTCCTGGGTTTTGTTTTTGTTTTTGTTCAAACCTAAAGCCATCATTTGAAGCTGTGAGCAGTTTAAATAGTTTAAAAGCTCTCTGAGCTCCCCCTCTCCTCCCTGGGGACTTGAAGTTACATGAATAAAACAAGAAAAACTTTGTTGGACAGTTTTCCATGGCAGAATATATATATACAGCTATTTAACAATTAATGAGTGCAAAAAGAAGCTTTCAGTACGATACGGTGTAGCTGTAATGGTGACCTCAGTCCCAGTAGGGGCAAATACCTTCTTTTTTAAATGTTCCTTTAACCCGTTTCAGCAGGAAACACCACAAAGTGAGAAATGAAAATGCTCTCGGAGGCATTCAATGACGGCTTTGAGCTCATTTCCTGGTGTAGACCACACAGTCACATCCCCGCACTTCTGTTTCACGTCCCTCCAAATACAAAATAATGTCTGATCCATCTGTCTCATTGACACAGACTGTCAGCAATTACAACCAAACAAACACATGTTAATATCTCATATAGTTAAATACCCCAACAGGCGATCACACGGCGGGACAACGTTGTTAAGATTCATGAAGACTTCTAATTAGGTTTGGCTGCGTTGAGAGAATAATTACAGTCGGGCACCGGAGACATTCGTCACTGCAGGACACACGATTGGACCGTTTAAGACCCAGACGATAGTTTGATGAGGTTCTCCTTCGGTTTCTGTGTGTTCCGCGTCCCTCGACAGACTTCCTGCTCTCTCAGGTTTCTACTATTTACAGCATTTCTCTCAGCAGCAGCTTATTAGAATGTCTAAAAAGTAAAAACACAGTATATTCTCTGGAAAATACAGTCTAATTAGTCCAGGTACACAACAGGGGAAACGTATAAAACCTATTGCTTCTGATTTCACTCTGTTTAATTCAACAGTTTCTCAAATAACCACATTGGTTATTAATAATATCGACCAGCTGGTGCAGTGGTGCAGGATTTAACTTCATATGAAGGTATATATATAGATATATAAATATATATATCTATATCTATATATATAGATATATATACTGTAATTATTTTAGACGTCACAGCGTCTTCTGTCTTTGCTTGTTAGTCATCTCTTAGATAACAGGAAGACCAAATCCCACTGAACTGAACTATCTACTTTCATATTTGTTAATCTTGGTAGAGAAACACCTGGAGGCTTTTCATCTTTCTATTTTCTATCCTCACATTGAAAAACCTCCCGAATTCATGCCATCCATTGCATTCTCAAGGTTCTTTACTTTTTATATGATTCTTTATCAGTCCCCTCTCCTCTCTCTCTCTCTTTATATACATATATATATATATACATATATATACATATATGTATATATATATATATATAGATATATATATATGTATATATATATATCTATATATATATATATATATATATATATGTATATATATATATATATCTATATGTCTACGTAGAAATGATGGTGCTGGAGAGGAAATGTCCCCGTCTCTCTTTACATATGGTACATTGTGTTCATGTGCCAGAGTTGATAACGTTGGTTCTGGAGCGGTTACATGTGTGTTTCCATGTTGAAGGTACAGGGCGATGATGTGCATGTCTGTGTGAATACTATCTGTAGTATAATGTGTGTTTTGCGTACATACACAGCGATTCTGGTGTGTGCCTGAGTGAATAATTTAAGCGTGTTTGTCACATCATCCTACACTTGCACCTGTCATCACCTCGCAGCTTGTGTGTGTGTGTGTGTGTAGTACAGTGATGGTATTATAATGCATATATATGCATGCCTTAACAACATGATTTAAACGTGATTTACACACTTCACTTTACGTTCCTGTGCTGATGAGGGACACGTGTGTTCACTCCTTTTACTCCGTCGGCCTGGCTGTGGACTGGATTTTCCGACTGTGTGTAGTTTGCAGCTAAAAATAGAGAAAAAAGGAATAAACACCCACATTCTCTCTTTCGCTTCAACTGTAAGCGTAAATCTTCCTTTAAGCCTGTTAATCATGGCTATCTACAGGCCCAGAGGTCAGCAGCCTCTCCTCTCATTGGACACTTCACACCCGACATAAACAGGAGCCGTGCTGCGTTCAGGTGTCATGCACGTACGGTCTTTTGCCATACATGTAGTTAGTGCTGATATATAAACCAGTCGATCAGGGCTTACTGGTTAAATATCCTCAGTGATACATATTTGGGCCTCCTTTAAGCACCAGGATTAGGTGTTAAATCCACTTCCCTAACCTTGGAAAGGACCCCGGAGACGTCCTAATCCCTCGTTATGTCGGAGGAGGAATGTTTAGGGAATTCTTTGACAGAAACGGAATATTTTCTATGGCTGAACTTCTGCAGAAAGCAATGCTTCCTTCCCCAAAGACTCCACAGCCCTAATGTCTTCTGGCATCGGGGAAATGCAGCTTTGTAACGGCGATTATTTCTGTCTGACACGACCAGCAGTTCTGCACACGATACATCGCACTGGACTCTTCCGGCGCCTCAGATAATGTGCAAAAATATTCTTTTCTCCAACACAGAATAAAATCACCGCATAATAACTATTATTACACGGTTCTATTATTGTATAGCTGACTCCATCATTTCATGCAGACACATTTAAATGTCCTAATCTTTTAATTTGTGAATACATTGACTTTGTCAGTGTTTACGATCTGTCTATTTGTCAAACGGCACATCGGTCTGATTGTTACATTTAAGCTGTTTGGCATCATATTATTTTATTGGCCTCACTTAGTAGCGGTGCTACTTTCTATTATCTACAAACCACAACTATCAGGTGAACCAGTGGTGGAAAGTAAGTACATTATACAATAAGTACAGTACATCAAGACTTGATTGATCTCCAGGAGGAAATTCACATAGCGTACTATAAGGGTACTGCAGCAATAAGAGTGGTAAGTAAAACTACCTCCACCTTTACCAGCAGCAACGTTAAAGTGGCGCATTAATAATTATAATTCAGTAATATAATACATGTTATTCTAAAATGGGCCATTCTGCATTATTAGTACTTTTACTTTTCATACTTTAAGTATATTTTTATGCTAATACTTTTGTACTTTCACTTGAGTACGATTTTGAATGCAGTACTTTTACTTTAAACAGAGTACTTCTAGATTATTGTATTGGTACTTTTACTCAAATGTACTAAATGCAGATCAAACCTATGATTGAGGGATTGTCTCCACATGGCTCTCAACATGGCGACGGCTCAGCTGGTGGCTGAGCCACCACACACACACACACACACACACACACACACACACACCGTTTAAAGTCTCTTAATCCCGTCACCATTATTTCATCAATTTTAATCAACAGAGTTTGGAGGAATGAAAGGGATTTGATCCTCTTTGAGGCGTTATTGTCTCACATAAAGAGTCTCCTGATTGAACATTTGGCAGCAGAATGCATGAGTGAATGGCTGAATGGTGCCGTGTCTTTTTTAGTGGGAATCAGGGTGTGAAATCACCGTGAATCACCAGCCAACTGCTAGTAAATGTTGGCTTTGGAGGGTAAGTTGTTGGCTTATTCTCTTAGTCACTGTGGCAGGTAGCCAGTCTCAGTTAGAGGTCAGTCCAGTTGGCTGGGGATTTCTTTTTTCCTCTCTTACACTTGTTTCTCTTGACATTTGGGGACGAAATATCCTCGTCTCTGCCAAATATTTAACACATCTGCAGTGAGAAGTTTTGTCATAATCAAGTGGATCTGCACCTCCAGATGAATTGTTTCCCAACAACTTCTGCTGTTAATCACAGCTGTAGTTTTTTAATTTAGCGCTTCAGGGATACTGGCTCGCTATGCTTATGAGGAAATGAAAGCACGGCGTCGAGGCAGCCTTCTGTAAACAATGTGTTATCGCTTAACTTGTACAGGAAATGTGGTTTTATCCTCTGGAGGGAGGGAATAAATATCCCGTTCACTTCTCAGCTGTCAGCAAACGAGGGATGATCTTGTTTCTATTCAGGTGGAGTTTTGTATTCAGATATACTCATTTGTTTCCACTGTTTAACATGCAGAGAGAGCTCAGGATGGACGAGTCCACACCGCATGCCGGGATATATGCGAGACTGTCGGTACATTACCTCCAGCTGAAGCGTTGGACACGGCTGAGCAGACACACAAACACTTGACTAACATTCCTATTAGCCAATAAGCCCGAACATACAGTATCTCAATCTCCCACTGTTCTCACTCTACTTCCTTCTTCACACACTTATTATTTTTGCTTCAGCTCCAGTTTCTTTGCTCAGCCAGAGAGAAGACGAGGGGGATGAACGGGGAGGAAAAGAAATGAGAAGAAAATGGACGGGAGAGAACAGATGAAGCTGTGTGGGAAAGAGAACAATGAGAGGTAGAGAGTGTATAAAGAGAGATGGAGATACTTGGAACAGTGTGTTCTGGCTTACTTCTTATGTTCTTCAACTCTTTATCCACTTGTCCCCTCTCATAGTCTCTCCAGTCTACAAGTCCTCTCATTTTCTGTCCCCCGTTCTATTCGTCTCCCTCCTTCTCCTCGCATTAATCAGATCCCTCAGTCGCATGTTTACAAGTGGCTGAAGCCCATTCTTTACTCAGTGCATGTGCAAGCAGCCGCGCATGCTGTTTGACGAGAGGCTGCGCGCATTCACGTCTTCTGACATCCAGCTACGACGAGTGTCAACCCGGTCTCTGTCGGTGCTGATGCCGGCGGCGTTTGTGTGAACGAGTTGAAGGAGTTTCTCCATTCATGAGACTGTATTTGCAGACTTTTAAAAGCTAGTTAAGCTTTTCAACAGAACAAAGAGGATACCGGAGACTTTGACGTCTGATTGTAATGTTTGTCCCGTCCAACTTCTTTTGGACATGAATGGGATTAAGATGAGTTTTCTCTGTAGAGGACGAGAGGAGAACAAACTCCCTTCAGTTCAAATATATAAAAACAACTTCAACAAACTCAGAAGGAACAATGATTTCAGGTCACAAGTGCTCGGACTTAGTGATGGAACGTCATGCAAAAGTTTAAGCAGTTCAACAGAATCCCAACACTATGAGAGGATTACACACAGTGTTAATATAACTGTATCCTTACTGATTCAGCTGAAGTCAGCGGTGGGTAATAACTTTTCCTCGTGTACTGTACTTAACGTACAATTTTCAGCTACTTTCTTAGAAAGTTTTTCCATCTCTGCTACTTTATACTTCTGCTCCACCACATTCTGGAAGCAAATATCGTAATTTTGATTCCATTACATTTATTATTAGTTACTTCCCACATTCAGACTATTAATACAAAATATAATCAACTAATAAATGATTATGTTGTTATGGATTACGCTACCCGACGATAAAAAGTATTAATCAGCTCCAGCTTGACAAGCTACAACATTGAAGTAATGAATACATGAATGCTTCACTAATTATCATCAATAATATAGTACTCATTATTCTGAAATGGGCCATTTCGCTGAATGAGTACTTTTCCTTCGGCACTTTAAGTATATTTTAACGGCAATGCTTATGTACTTTTACTTCAGGCTGACGTGATATGGATCAAATCTAATGACATGGACGTCCATATTGTGAGGATATGTACGGGGCTGTATTGGTGCTGTTACAAAATATTTACACAATGGGATTTTTTCATAAATAATCATCAATAATATCGGCACAATGACTTTAGTGGGTGATGTAACCTTTAAAAGCAGGAAGAGACAACACGTATATCATATTAAAATATCCAAAAGACCATATCTAGTCTCATTTCATGATACTGATATGATATCAATATATTGCAAACTCTACTTTTGCTTGTAACAGAGTACTTCTATACTCTTATTTTTAAGTAAAAGTACTTCTGCCAACAATGCTTGTATGTTACCTCATACTGATCGTCTTCAACATAGCAGGTATTGCTTTTTAAACCTCAAAATGTGATTGATTTGTCCGCTCTTTGTTTCTAAATGTACTTTATTTCTAAACGTATTCACACTTGTGGTGATCAGAGCGTCGTAGTGAGGATTACAACAGACGGACGGAGATGAAAAAGTGTTGCAGAAATAGCAACAAGCATGGATGAGATGAGTTTGTTGTGAGTGGACTTACAGGAATAACTGTGACCTGTAAGTGCACTAATGTTTACTGGTCAACAACAACCAGCCGGCCACCAGAAGCAGCATGAATGTGCATTTAGATAACGACAAACACGCAGTTTACACGCCGGCTCAATGACTCTGTAATGACTTTAAAGTGCAGTTGGTCCACACATTAAAGATACAAGCCTGTGCTTGTCTCTGCGTGTTGTTGGTAGAATGTTGGACCAACTGGGAACCAGTGTGGGCAGTGAAAGCACTTAAATGGCTCGTCACAAAACGCACCAGTGGGTTTGTTGGCAGACAGCAGAAGACTGTGGACGGCTCAAAACCTCCCCGCAGGGAGGAACTTTTCCACCACGGCTAACACAGTCTGACTGTGGAACCAAATGTACTGGATTGATTTGTGAACAAAATAATTTACTGTGTGTGTGTGTGTGTGTCTGTCTGCCTCCACTAACTGAGTTTCAGTGCAGAGCCAAATCTGATAGACGGAATTTGCATAAAATTAAACGTCAGGATGTGTGTCACTGAATGAGACTTCAAGTCTTCAAGTGCCACCAGCAGTGTCTGTCCAGATGTGTAGAATACAATTAGCATGAAATTGAATGTGTGCGTGTCATGCATATATAATCTGTCCGTATCTTTTACTGTCAATGCAAACGTACTGTATTGAGTTCTTCCTTTTGAAATGTGTGTTTTTCAGTCCAGTGCCATGCAGACTGCCTGTCGTGCTCGGGGTCTCCCGACCAATGTGAGAGCTGCAGGGACCCGAAGGCCGTCCTCCATCTGGGCCGCTGTCTGTCCGTCTGTCCAGCCGGCTACTACGCCGACGGACGAGTGTGTGCAGGTAGGACCGTCTTTTGAATATATAAATGTCCAAACCGCCTCCAACCTGTCCCTTATCTTGCAATTATCTCACTTCACACAATGATCTTGTAAGGAAAAGTAGCTCCCAATGAATTCAGATTTCTGTTATCTTTTATATTCTACTGGTGACCCTGTAGAAGCTCTACAGAGGCTCCCTGTGGTCCGCATACCACCGTTTGGGAATCAGGTTTAGTGACCCTCACCTAAATACCACGGTACTTGTACTAGTACCTGTACTTCCTGATGGCTGTTAAGAAAGAAAAGTTAGCATTTTTATAGAAAAGAAGGTTTCAACAATACAATAAATCCATGTTGTGATTTTAAGCTGCATCTCTCCCATCAGAGAATTATTCATTGAAAACCATGAAGAGGAAATATAGATTTAAATGGTAGCTTTTCAACATGGACCCTATTTTGTAATGTTTTTGTGTCTAAGTGACTAATGGGGACAACATCTTTTGAAATTGGTCCAGTATTGAAGGAGAAGGCCGCCAAATGGCTGCAAAGTAATCGCTCGGGTCGGCTCTTCACTGTCAACGTACGTCCACTAAAAGTGCTTTCTTTGTTATTATAAGTGTCTGAATAGAGAAATAAAACCTTTTTCTTTACGTTTCCTTTGATCCAGTTGTTGTAATTGCGTGTCTCGCTCGGAGAAGTCTTGTTGTGTCTCATCCACAATGTTGAAATCATCTAAACATTCAGCCATGACATTAACAATCTTTTTATACAACACGACAATACAACACCGACGCTCCTCTCTCTCACTCACGTTTCCACCGTTTGTCTTCAGGCAACAAGTCACATGACTCAATAACAAACAGAAAGGTAAAGAAAAAGGTTTTATTTCTCTGAAGGGTTCTTTCCGTGATGTTGTCAGACACGTACAGTAACAATCTGAGGCTGTCAGCGGCAACAACAAGCTTTTTTAGTGGACGTAGAGAGATTACGTTGCCGTCATTCGTCACTTACACAAAAAACTAGGATCCAGGTTGAAAAATTCTAAAGTGACCCTTTAAGCTGAACTTTAGCTGCTGAAAACAAACGAAACCTTTGGCTCCACTTTCAAGAGGAAACATTTGTCAAAGTGCAGCAGCATTAAATAAGCAGCATTAAAATGTCGGACTGCTACGGTGTCTGTGTGTGAGTGCCTGCATCGGTACTGAGTTCATGCGATTGCTCTCTTCCCTCATCCTTTATTCATGTGTGTGTGTGTTTGAGCCTGTCGAGGTCACATGTTGACCGAGCGTTGACCCGCAAACAGACGCAATCTTCTGCGTTGGATTCCTTCCATGTCATTGACCTGTTGTCCTCGTGGGGCGTTTACTGCCCACAGCTACTCGTGAAACTGTAAACACACAAAACGTCGTAAAGCTACCAGGCACAGATAACGGTATTAACTCTGAAGACCTAGCTGCTAATGCTAGTGGCGGCGTCTTTCAGCAGCATTTCCACACTTGTGCTTCAGAGAGATAAAGAGGGATATTTGGGTAGTGCGGGGATTGTGTATCTGTGTTATCATACATTAATTCAAACAGGAAAGTTGGATTAAAAATATCTTTCCAAGACAGCAGCAGCACAATACAACACAGAAGCTACCAAACATATAACTCATTTGACTTAAACTAGATCAAATATGACGATTATAGTCAAACATCAATGATACAGATGTGATCAGAAGGACAACGCCAACAAGGATATGAAACTAGAATAACTGCCAAGTGGCATTTTACATCCATGTCTGTCCAGAATGTCCGTCTCGTGAACACGATATCTCAGGAACATCTGAAGTCCACCTGAACTCGAGGATGAAGTGATTAGATTTTTGCCCATAACTCAAGAATTCATATTCTTGTAATTCAATTTTTATTTTATTTTTAAACTACATTGCTTTAATGACATTTCATGCCAATAAAGTTGCTTCCAATCCTGACAAAACTTGCAGCTCACTCGTTTCAGTAATACTAAACCTGCTTTTTTGCGTCAACATTTTTATCAGCAGTTGAGTCATGAGCTATGTGTGAGTTGTGTGATCGAACCAATATGGCCGCCAGTAGACTGGAACATGCTCAGTCAATCCCACACAGCCTAATTTATACATTCCTAACTGAAGCTGCATCGATGATAAGATCGTGTCTCTCTCGTCGTCTCTTCTTCTCCTTTTCATCTTCCTTTCGCTTTCTCTCTTTCTCCTGTCGCCTATAGTCCGTCTATCTCACTATCTCTTTTTTTTCTAATCAATCTCCATCCTCACCATCATCTTCATAGTGTTGTTGCCTAAACCTAGCTAAGACGTTTTGTTGCCTAAACCT
>NW_022280083.1:2087866-2095143 GCF_004355925.1 Anarrhichthys ocellatus | reverse complement strand
TAAGTAGTGTTGTTGCCTAAACCTAACTAAGTAGTGTTGTTGCCTAAGTAGAATGTATTCATGTAACGAGCGGAAATTGTCACGTGTCGCTAGACTTTCGTAGGAAAACGCACAAAAAACAAGGCGTAACTTTTCCGTAAGACATCTTATGAACCGTTGTATGAGAATACGTTGAGTTTCATAGTTACAGAGAAGATGAATCTTCATTGCTCCAGGAAAGATTTTTTTCTTTTGAGAAAATTTGCATAGCAAATGTTGATTTGCATTTTATTCAACCACTTTTTGAGGATATTTTCTTTAAATGTGTTCACCATCTGGGTTGAAATATACCTCAGGTTTCCTCCAGCGTCTCAGAACATCCCGTCTGGATCAACTAGAGACTTCAAATGTTCCTTTACCGGATTCACCTTTAAACCGCTCCTCCAGGTTCTGTGCTTCCTCTATGAGCGGGACTGAGCTGACAGTCAGTCCTGGAACCATGAAAGCAGCTCAGATAGGAAGAGGGAAATGAATTACATTTTTTTTTTTTGAAGTGACAGACAGCGGTACTCTCTCTCTCTCTCCTCCTCCCTCCACAGCCTGCCAGTCATCCTGTGCCTCCTGCTCCAGCGGGTGGGACTGCCGGTCCTGCGGCTCCCGGCTGCCCCTGCTGAGTGCCGATAGCGGCGAGTGCCTGGCCTCCTGTCCTCCTGGTTCCTACCGGCACGACGACGCGCACTGTCGCAGTGAGTACCGAACCCTGTCGGGTGGCCCGACGTGCACTCTGGGTGCTGTGTTTCTTTATTGTCATTTTACAGAACATACAAATCCTCACACACGCACATCCATAGAAAGACATCAAAACCAGGAACACCAACAATAACCGATGCAAAACATCGAGGAGGGGGAGATTCAAATAACAGACAAAATAAAACAAATAGATAAATAAATACATTTATTAATTCAGATTTTAATTTGTTGCATCTTAATCTGGAGATTAATACATCGTAATATGATCTATTCAGGCACTTGCACATACAAACATATGTTTGATAATATCATTAATAGTCACAGATTGCAGAAAATACTTTTCATCACTTTTCATATATTTATAAAATGTTTGAGATATTATACAAGTATGACTTCTTCCACCTATATACATGGATTCATGCCAATAATTCCAAATAATCTACATTATTTTAATATATAAATCCATATCTGATCATGCTGTATATGCCTCTTATGTTATAAATAGAGAGCAAACTGATGTGCATGAAGCCAGATAGATAAGTTTGTTCTACCTCCTCTCATACTTCATCTCCTGTCCTGTCTCTTTATATCTCTACGCCTTCTGTCTCCATATATTCTTGTTTGCTCTACTTCTGTTAAATAATCCCATACTTTGCCCCCCCAAAAAAAGGTGCAAAGAAAGTAAACAAATCACACATCAAGCTGTTTGCAGCGGGGCAGCGAGTGCACCTACAGTTCAGCGAGCCAGCGTCACAGTGTTCAGATAAACTCTGTGTGACTTGTTTTTCTGGTGGATCCGTTCAGGATAACTTTGAGAGGACGTTCAGACTGAATATTTTACCAAGCGATGAAGCAGAGCTCTCTCTCTCTCTCTCTCTCTCTCTCTCTCTCTGGGAGTCACAGTATTTGTGCGTCACTAGTATTGTGGCTTCGCCAGGAAGTCCATTTTCTTTAATACTTGCTGAATTCAGAATTGTTTGGAAAAGTTTTGCTGTCTTTTAAAGCGGATATAGAGGTTGCTTCAGATCTGTGTAAAGAATAAGTCTTTATTTTTTACATTTCTTCCAATATTTGTTAAAAACACAGGTTGAAAAACACATTTATACACAAGGAGGAAGGGAGAAAAGCTGTTTTTCTATGATCTAAAAATAAGAAAACATAAAAAATCATGTCCACTGAGGCAGCAAGTCAAATGTGTAAGGGCAGGGTGTTTGAAGCCACGAGTTCAGCATTTGGCCGACGCCATCTTGGTTTTTTGCAACCAGTGAAGGGAAGTGACTGAGGAGAAGGGACGTAGAGATGCTGTATAGACCTGTCAATCACCGTGTAGCCCCGCCCTAAAGCATCCCCTGCTTTATGGTCTGTTTGACTCTAAATGGACCATAATGTACTAAATGAACATCATGCTGTATTGAAGAAGACTTGAAACTAGAGATTGAGACCATAAACTCATGTTTACAATGTTTACTGAGGTAATAAATCAAGCTGTGGAGTCTGTGAGATAAAAAATATAAAATATAAAATATAAAAGGCCATTTTGTGCCTTAAAAGCTAAAAGATACAGAGAGCTGTATGATCTCTCATGTGAGTTGTAGTTGAACCCCTTGCAGCAGCGTTCTGAACGGTCAGTAGTTTAGCAGTGGCTGCTTCTGATGTACAGAACATCACATAGCGAAGACAACTAGAAACAAACACATGAACGAGCTGTGCTGCATCCCGCTGCCTCAGTGGAAGACTCAGCGTCGCCGTTTAGCACAAATGATAAAAGGCAGTTTTGGTCGATGAATTAAAACAAATGCACAACCAAACGTTATGAAAACCAATTAGCACTTGAAAATTGTTTTTGGAATAGAAAATGAAACACTTGTAGATCCCAGAGTCTTAATTTGTCTTAAGGTTTCTGTTGTTATTTCACTCGACTGAAGCTGAGTGTGTTTTGATGTCATTACTGCAGCATTAAGCTGCCTCCTGTCAGTCACTCACACACACACAGGACAAAATCAGAAAAACGACTCTGCAAGGAAATCATTAAAAACAACAAGGCTTTATTGTTAAATCCACCTCTTATCTGTTTGACTTGACGTATGTTAAAGTGCCACAGCAGCAAAACGTCGGCCCACCACCTCACAGACCTGGTTCTGACCCGGGACAATATGAACATCTAATGTCGCCATTCTTTTAAACTCTTAACATGTCAATAAAACATAATGGAATGACTTGTTAAAAAACAACATTTAGTTTTATTGCATCACGGTGAACGTCCCTTTTAGTGAAGGTGTGAGAATCCACCTCAATCAACTTTTTGTGATGGTTTATTATTGCGATCCGTGATAGAATCCAATATCGTTCCATCTCTAGAAGCAACACCTCCCACTCTGCTCTGGAGACGACGACCGGCTGCGTGTCCCAGTGGGAAGCTGTTGAGGGATCACACTGTTGTCAATGCGCAGGCAACTCCTACCAGTCGGTCAGTCACCTACATGAAGCGAGCTCCCAGTCAACCGTGGCCTCGTGATAGAACTCTGTACTCTCAGATGAAGAGAGCGACTTCATATCTGAGAAAGGAGAAATTGATTAAAAACATGAATGACATATATAAACATTATGAAATCTAAACCAGTCATAGACAGAATAAACATGTGGTTTACAGTGTCAAAAGTGCAAATACATATTAGCTGTGCTTTAGTTTGGGCTAAAATAACTACAGAAGTGGTGTTACTTAAGTACGGAAGTTACGTTACGTCTCCTGGGTGACCCGTCCTCTCTTTGAGACCAGCCCGTCCACTTTGATACTCTACATCTAACTGAAATGGAAGGAGTCTCCGTATGAACGTCTGTCCTTTCGATTCTCTCGACAACCTGTTCATCCGATCGACTGTCGCAGAGACAGGCAGCGTCCGGTGTGAAGTTGTTTGGACGAGCTGCAAGCAGAAACACCGGAGGCCAAGCTATTAACCCATTACGACGTGGCAGGTTTTGAATGGGCGCTTCACTAGTGGGATGAAATTAAAACTTCTAAACACACATTTCTTGTTGTGTAAGATTTTAAACTCCAAACCACAGAAGAAGCCCATGAAGGCAGAGACATCATTTAAATGCTACAGCTGACAAAGACACATTGTTGTTCTATAACCTACCAAGAGTCTCTGCAGTCTTCACGCTGCATTAAAAACAAGAAGGGAGGCTCCATCCCAATGCACACCGTGCTAATGCAGGATGGATGCACAACAAAGACCGTCTACATGGACCGTTACTCGCCCGATCCACCTCAGAGGTCTCCCCTAGCGCTCCAAAGTCCGGGCCAGTAAATAAAACCCAGAGGCTCACTGAGCTAAACCCATGTGGGCATGTTAATGCAGCGAGTGGGGGAGACCTGCTGTGACTCCCAGGGGGGGGGTGATGGGTAGAAAGAGAGAGAGAGAGAGACAATGTGATTACAGTCCGGTTGTGCAGCTCAATTTCACAGCTTAATGAATATCGTCAGGAGGATTGGAATCCCACAGCCTCCCGGTGCACAAGCTCCTCGGCCGGCCTCAGATAGGACACAGCAGCAGCCAGCTCGCCTCCATCCGCCCAGCTCTCTGCACCGTACACACTGCTACCTATACAAACCCACTCCATGCATGTATGCTGCCATACACGCTGGAGGCATCCATTGTAGAATTCCCCTCTCATGCATTAAAACATCTTCCCTGCATTTATACATTTCACTCTCAAATGTTGCACAGCAGTCCTCAGCCGTGGTGCATTCATCCCTTCACCTCCTCAGGTGTAACACTGCAGAAATACTTTCTGAGCAGCAGTGGAAAGTGAGTCACAATCTGTGGGTCTGGTAATCAGGAGGTGTTCAGGGTGGAGCGAACTCTTCTTCCAATGTGTGTTTATGGGGGGGGGAAGACTGCAGGAATGTGGTGGAGGAGACAGAGCAGTCATTAGGGAGCTAGGTGTTTGCAAGGTGCAGGAGACGACTACGGAGGATTATAGTGTTGTTGGCAGAGGACCAGGACCACCCAGAGCCTAGTGCGTCCCCGGAGGCCTCTGTGTGCTCTTTGTTTAAAGCCTCTGTCTCATGACTGAAGGCTTTACTGCGTCTGCTTGTGCGTGCATTCAAAGTCAGCTTGTTAATAATTATGGGAGGCCGTTGTCCTGGAGATATTATTCTTTTCTTTTGTTTCTGTCGTCCACTTCTGTGTTTTTGTCTTGTTGCATGAACTGTGCAGCTCCTGACTGGATGTTTCAGTCAAACTTCAGTGTAGAAAAGGTCCAAAACATCCCAACAATGAAGTCGCTTCACTTTGAAAACGAAGGCTGTTTGAAATATGAATATTGTTCAGGTGCTGAGTCTTATAAACTATAACTGTGATTTCTGTCTCTCGAAGGACTTGAAACGCTGTTATCGGCTCCCTCTAAAAGTCTTCATTACCTCATCCTGAACCCCAACATGCAGTAAAGAAGACATTTTAAAGGGAGCGGTTCGCAGTGACAGTAGAAGAACCTCCACAGATGCACATATTAAACTTCAACTCCTCACAGACAAACATCAAACTGGATATAACGCATGAACGTTTTCTGATCTGCCACCTCTTTAGTTAAGCTCCGCTGGAGTTTAGGCATAACAACATGTAAATTAAAGACAGACAAAGTTCATGGTGATGGAATAGATTTATTTTATTGTGAAAAGAAAGCGATGGATTTGATGTGGACCAAGGTCTCCAGTGTGCCAAACAGATGTCAGGTTCTTTGCTAAGGCCCCGAAACAGATTCGCACGGCTCCAGATGAAGTGAGAGAAGCCTGATGACATTTATTTGTTGTCAATCATAAACAATGATTGGTTGTTTGGTTTAAAGCTTCAGCAACCAAGGACAATGTGACAACGTCAAGATTTAGAACCAATGTCTTCCAATCTGACTGCTGCTACGACACAATATGAATGCATCTACTAAAAACAGATTTACCATACACTTAATTTGCAAAATCTTGTATATATATATACATACATACATACGTATATATATATATCTACTAACTCCTCTCTTTGCTAACTTAGTAGCATGAATGCTAACCCGTATTAAGCTGAGTGTGTGTCCATAAAGTCTCTTACTCTCTGTGACATTACAAGAAGACAACCTTCTTTCGAGGACCCACGTTTTACTCCGTTGAACACGCGCTGCTGTCGTCTCTGATGCGACTCTTTTACCCGCGACGACTCCGCCGTTGTCTCGTGACCTCTCATTCACACGTCGCCTGAGAAGAAGAAAGAGCTTTGTGAGGAGAGCCGGTCTCCATTGATTCTCTGAACCAGAAAAGCTTTTGGCATCACTAGCTGCCTTTTGTTCCGTGTGGGCTTCACAGCGCTGAGAGTCTTTGCTTTGTGAAATCTCAAGACAGCAGTGACAGATTGAATCAATACCAACTTGATTGTGTCACCCACTTTTTACCTGCATTTTGCATTTTTGTTTGGCTGTGAATGCGGCAGTCAGGAGCCATGAGAACTGCACAAGTTCAAAAGAGCTTATGATAGTCATATAACCGTGTCCTTTGAGAGTGGGCCGACTCACTGACACATAGCTTTCTTATTCAGCTTCACCAACGAGAGGGAACGTTTGAATCAAAGCCTGATCTGTTCACAAGTCAAAGCAACAGTGTGCTACTTTCTCTTTGTGGTGTGATATTAGCCGTATTGTTGTCACGGCCATGTTGGAGATTTAGGCGTGTTGCTGTCAGTGACCAGGTATCAGAAGAAAAACTAAAAAACATTCACATCCAAACCTGATTCCATTCCTTTAAACGGGGATTTTACCGAAGAAATATTTATTTCCTCTCCTCTCAAAGCTGCTGTCTTCATGCTCCGTTTAATTGCCGGATCTCTCATCTCATCACGTTTTATCACTCAGAGTTCGGGGGGGTAATCGCGTGCCCCCCCCTGTCCCAGAAGGACAGACAGAGGGGGGGGATTATCCGCTGCACCGTGTGGCTGTGCATTCATCTCCACCTCCCTGGTTTATGCAGAGTAGGCTTTAGTGGAGGCTTCTGGCGACCGGCCTGCTGGGATTACATTCGCTGATAACTTTGCTCTTCGAGCTGCACAGAAAAATAAATTGCTTTCCTGCGAAGGGGGCAAGGTAAAGGACGTGTAATCCCCTTGTTGGACACAACCATTTTTGGAGGAGTGTGTGTGCATATATATATGTGTGTGTGTGTGTGTGTGTGTGGAGTGATCCACTCATAAATGTACAGAAAGCTTGAAGATGCACGCTGTGTCTTTTTTTGCTTCATCTGCAATAAGAAAAGTTTAGAAATGTCCAGCATGTCGCTCGCTGTACTGAGAGGAGACAAAGAGACAAAGAGACAAAGAGATAGAGAGAGGACGTCTCACTCCAGAACTAAGAAAGTACCGATAGCAGAACTGGTAACTCGGGACCTTATCGATACTCCAGGTTTTTTTCTCATTTGGAACCTGTTCCCGTTTTGGACCGGGTTTCGAGGGGTATCCCTAATCATGGAGAAGAAGAAGAAGAAGAAGAAGAAGAAGAAGAAGAAGAAGAAG
>NW_022280083.1:2082745-2087856 GCF_004355925.1 Anarrhichthys ocellatus | reverse complement strand
AGAGAGAGAGAGAGAGAGAAAAGAGATGCACAACTTCAGAAGCTGAGAGAGAGAGAGAGAGAGAGGATGGACAGGGAAATGATGGCAATGAAAGAGGAAGGTGCTGAGGAGTACGAAGATTGAAAAGTGGGCCAGGAATGTATTCCAGCTGTCATTCCACCTGTCACAGTGGATGGGTTCTAACTTTAACCCTTCTCACACAGAACTGAACAGGAAACTTTACTCTGCTGTTTGTCGTTAATTTAAGTCCATATTTGGCTCTCCAAATCATGTCTACTTTACTGCCATCTATGTTTCAGAGCTTCATACACCAGTTTAGATGACACCCCTCCCTCCCAGGCAGCCCCTTGTTTGCATGCATGTCCGAGCAGTATGAAGATTCACTTGAAGAGAATTGAAACCTTTTCCAAAACAGTTTTCATTGACCGTCGTTGCGTCGCGTCATGTCGTCGCGTCGCGTCATGTTGCGTCGCTGCTTTGCGTCGCTGCTTCACGTCGCTGCTTCACGTCGCTGCTTCACGTCGCTGCTTCACGTCGCTGCTTCACGTCGCTGCTTCACGTCGCTGCTTCACGTCGCTGCTTCACGTCGGTTGTTGTCGCCTCACACTACAGTTGCAGAGGTTAAATAAATGGTGATGGTTTTGAGTTCTTTAGGAAAATGTCGACACTCGAGAGTGATGTGTGAAATGGTTTTCAGCAGCTGACTTTCTCATTTTCAAAGTTGGAGTTCACACCGTACTTGATGTACCAAGAAGGAAAACATTTTTAGAACTCGCATGCTGAATGTGATCATAAATAAAGAAATATATATTCGCTTTGATAGATAATTTATTGATAAATCTCTTAAAGTTGATTTGAAACACGAAGCTGTTTGGAAGCAAATCAATCTAAAAAGTGATTGTAGACTTTAAAACGTAACAGTGACAGTGATGTTCATGATTTGTAGTCGATTGGCTGAAACATGCAAAAGCACCAGCGTAGTTCTTCACCTACTGTCAGAGATTTAAATCCCATGCTGATAGAAAAGAGCCATTTATCCACCCACAGTAAAATCACTGTGAAAAAGTCACTGTGGCTGGTGATTGGTGGTAATTATTCACCCTGAATGTGAAGAGGAAAGAAAAGCAAAAAGGGAAGTTGAGAGAGAATGAGAGAGCAACAAAGAAAAGGCACAGTTTGATTCGTTGTAAATGTACAGCGGGACTCATTCCGTAGAGGCAGTTTAAGTTTGCACACATTCTAAATAATGACACACAACACGGACAACAACATATGCGCACGATGCACCACAGGCTGCACACACTTGGGGTTGCAATGCATTTTATAATACAAATCTCCATTTCTTTCCAGGCGCTCTTTTAGTCACCCCATGTGTGGCCCTTTGCTGAAGCCGTGTGCATAGCAGGGGGGGAAATGCAGCGAGACTAGATGGAGAGAGAGAAAAATAAGAAAGAGAAACACAAACACATCTGTGTGGATGAGATAAACAAAACTTCAATTAAACTCTCACACTGAGAAGGTGAGAGAGCGCGTATCTCTTCTTAAGCGGCACAATTCTCTTAATTTGTTATTTGATAATACGTCTTTAGCGCATATCTTACATTTAAATACACAAAGTCTTCAATCAGGCTGATTATGATAGAGGCCTGATGTTACTGAGGGAATCAGAACAGGCAGTTGTCTCTGTGTCGTCGCTCCTGCGCGTCACAGTAAAGTAGCATAAAGTTGAACATTTCCACGGTTCCTCCAGGTTCCTCCAGCACCATGATGCTATTTTGAGAATCCTTCCCACAGTGAATGGCAGTCGCACATCGACCGTTTGAGTCGATGTGTGTGGACCGGTGGCAGACCGTCGCAGTCATCAGCTTCCCTCGTTCAAAGGATGAGACTTCAATGAGCTGCCTGGACGTGAAAACGATGGACGTGGCAGTAACTCTCCAATCAGAGCCAAGTATCTAAATGACCTGCTTTCCACAGAACACAAGCTTTCATGTTTTGTAAGCATTTCAAGTCGGCCACTCTTTTTGGTCACTTTCAAAGATCTTACCGCCCAAATATCTTACCGATTGGATCCGATTTCAGGCTGTTGAAGATGTTCAAGTCTGTGAAAGTCTCTACTCGAGGTTTGTGAAAAGACAAAGCTGGTTTTTTCTTCTCTAAATAGTCTCAAAGTGGTAAATTTCACCCTAAAAATCTAATATTTTTTCTCATCATATGGTCTAATTTAATAACAAATTGTATCGAAGTTTTCCTGCTAAATCGAAAGATAAATAACAACAACAGAGACTCAGGTGCATGGCAGAAATTCAGCAATGCCAAAAAGCTCCGAATGCAAAGCATCAAGGGAAATAAAACTGAAATGAAATATGTCAAAAAGGACAAAACTAAGTTGGAAGTAAAGCGTTTGTGGTGGTGAGAGGAATGCGTGTTTGTATGATGTTTTCCCCTGGTTAGAGGATAAAGAGACGCATGCAGAGAGGGGGAGAGGAGATATGGACGGTGTTACCTGAGGAGCAGCAGGGAATCAGGAGATTTACCATCGTGCTGCTCGCCAACAACTTCTGGCGATAACACCTTTTGGTTAACTTCTGGCGTCTTCCTTTAATTGAGTGAGATTTTCATCAGCATTTCTTGAATGGTGCTGATTAAATTAATTACACTCTCCTCGGGGGAATATCCCCTCGTCCTGCTGCGCTTTACACCCTAATGAAACCACTTTCTAATGAATTGCCCTCACTTCCCTTCCTCTACCTTTATTTTTATACCTTTGACTTGAGGAGCATGCGGAATATTCGACACTCTCCAAATGAAATACTTGCAGAGATCCAAAGAGAACCAATAAGAATGTGAAAGGTTATTACAAGGCTTTGTAGAGCTTGAGAACAATTCAGTTTACTGCACATTTGTGGAGGAACTGCCAGGGTTCACAAACCCTCTGGAGCTCCTCAAGGAACCTTCATGGGCTCTCCTAAGATTGTGTTTTGAAGAAGCCCTTGAAGTTCACAGCTATTTGCGATGTCGTGCTCAATGGGGTTCATAAAAAGCTGTGATATTATAATATACTCTTTGCAGATATTGTTCTGACTTTACAAACAAACACCAACTCATTGCCAATCAAACGTCTGCCTTCTGTTTCCCAAAGATCTCTTTATTTCTTTTTATTTTGAAGCTTGTGCTCATTCAAATGTACCTGAAGATTAAGAAAGAGGAACTGAAGTGGGTACTAAGTGGTCCATACTGGATGTAACCACTTTACATCTGATACTAATACATACAATTGTGAGGAGGTCAGGTATCAGCAATGAAATCAAATCAAATGTACAGCTTATACAAATGATAAGCTTCAAGGACGGGATTGATTTTTTGGGGGGTTTTAAGTGCTCTGAAAAGGTAACAGGGAATAATTTTGATCCACAACCAGAAGCATTACTCAGCAGCTTCCTCTAACAACCCTTACATGAACAGGAAGGACATTTGACAGCACAGCCAGAAGTGTCTAACACCGAGGAAGCTTCAACACAACAATTTAGATTTCATAAAAAGGCCACAAGTCACCTAACTGGTTTTTGGATCCATGCAAACAACCCCTGAAGATAAGACAAGACCAAGACCAAGACAAGACCAAGACCAAGACAAGACCAAGACAWGACCAAGACCAAGACCAAGACCAWGACCAAGACAWGACCAAGACCAAGACAAGACCAAGACAWGACCAAGACCAAGACAWGACCAAGACAAGACCAAGACAWGACCAAGACAWGACCAAGACCAAGACAWGACCAAGACAAGACCAAGACCAAGACAAGACCAAGACAAGACCAAGACATGACCAAGACCAAGACAAGACCAAGACAAGACCAAGAYCAAGACAAGACCAAGACCAAGACAAGACCAAGACCAAGATAAGACCAAGACAGTAAAATAACAATTATTAAGCGTAAAATAAATAATACTGACACTATTGCATAATAGCAATAAGAGTAAGGTAAATTAATTAAATAAAAATACAAAGTGTATAAGAAGTGAAACTACCACCAGTGCTGATGACTAATGTTAAATAAAGTGTCTTTGAAGAACATTTTTAGGAAGGATTGATGGATTTATGAGGTGCTTCCACAAACCTCCGACATCCCAGGGTTCCTCCAGAAAGGAACACATTGTTCAGATGTTAGAAGAACCTCTGAGGGACCTTTACACTTTATTTAGATCATAATGGGAACAACAGCATCATGTGAAAACAACATCTCTTATAGATATTCTAACGCACATGAACTCTGTGTGGAGGTGATCCATGAGGAGACTTTTTGTTGTTCCTTAATGTGCGTTTCATTCGTGGAACAGGACGGCAGCAGCAGCAGCAGCAGCAGCTTGTGAATGTGTGGTGAAGTTGTGAAGTAAACAGCGTCGTCGGTGCCAGAGAGCCGACTGTATCAGAGCCAGCGTAGTCACTGCACTCCTGTGCTTTCTGTCTCTGTTTCTGTGGCATCTGCTGTCAGACTGACGGCCGCCAGGAAGTCAGCTGTTGTTACACCAGTTTGTGTTGAAATGGGTTTTTGTTCTCTCTCTATTTGTTCACACTAACAGAGAGAGATTGTGGTCTTATTCTACCCAGACCTGGTCTTATTATACCCAGACACACACACACACACACACACACACACACACACACAGCACCCTGTAAGGAAACGACCGGCTTCCTCAAAGGTTGGCGAATGAGGCACTATCTTATTAAATATGTGCTCATTTTTATATATTTTCAGAACAGAAATGAGAACATTTAATAAAGCCATTCTCAGAAGTATTGTTTCATTTTGTTGACATATGAGAGTGAAAGTTTAGAGTCTTTGTATCACTCCATACATCTGACAATACTGTCAACAGACATCAGAAAACAGCATGTTTTTAGTACTAAATGTAGTATAAATGAGTCATGAGGAATGAACGAGTGAAGTTTGGTGAATGTAAGAGCTGCTGAAGTGGAGATTTATCATCAGAGTCTGAGAACAAACTCATTTAGAGGAAACGTCCTTTAAAGAGACGTTTAGTTCCATTACAGACATTTAGAGACTCTACAGGTGAACACATGAACTCATAGATATCACCATGAAACT
>NW_022280083.1:2062515-2082735 GCF_004355925.1 Anarrhichthys ocellatus | reverse complement strand
CTCTACAGGTGAATAGAGTCACAACATGAACTCATAGATATCACCATCAAACTTCACCACTTCATCACTCACATTAAGAGGAGTATTTATTCTATTACAAGTTGTGTTTAAATATGCAAATGAGGTGTTATCTAACGGTAACTGTTGGTGATTTTAGCAGAAATCTACAGACGCAAACAGACAAAGTAGTAAAATAAAAACCTGAATGTGTATTTTGGATGTTTTCTCTCCACTAGTCTGAAAGAAGACGTGTTATGGAAGCGAAATAGCCCAAAATAGCCCAAAATAGCCCAATGCATATAAAGCAATATTTTTTGCCTGGGGGGTCTCGCCTTCAGACTATTTCACACTGACGATACACAGTAAATACCACAACAACAGTTTCCTCTCAGGTACAGTGTGTCTCATCATCATCTGTCTCCGTGCATTACATGAATTCTCTAACACACTTTTGCACATCCCCCCCGATCAACATCTCTGAACCCAACACTGCTCTAAACTCTCATGTTCTACATATTTCTCCTATTTCTTTAGGTTTCTTTGTCCGTATTCTTTGTATTTCCTCTTCCTATGTTTATTGAACAAAAACAGACGAATTCTAAAGACAGACATCATTTCCCTGTTCTTCCCACCAGGCTGTGACGGGTCCTGCTCAGAGTGCCGCGGGCCGACCCAGCAGGAGTGCGTGTCGTGTTCGGACCCGGCTGCCTTGCTCAAAGACGGGGAATGTGTTCCCGACTGTGGCGCCGGCTTCTACAGTCAAGAAGACGTCTGCTACGGTAAAGTTGACCCGTTTAGACACTGTTAAATAAAACAGAAGGTGTGTCATTGATGTGTAGCAGGTTATCTTTTTATCAGTATTTGTATTTTAGGAATAAGAGGAATACTCCCACCGGCCCTTTAACCCAACACACATAAATATCGTCTTTAACCTGAATTATCTACTTCAATTACTAGTTTTCTGTGTTTCCCAGAATCCCCTCAAAACAGACCCATAAACATATCACATTCAGCCTCACAGAGAGCACATCCCGCACTGCATTCTGGTCTTATTTCCTGCACTAATGGGACAGTCGGGTTCATCTGTAATACAAAGTAAAGGCTTTTCAACAGAGCATCTTCAAATTGCAGAAGGCTTTCAGGTAAATCTGCTGTTATATATCATTCTGCTGCACAGAAAGTATTTCAATGTGACGGCCTTTAGTCGGCATGTTTGCCTTTAATTATCCTTAGAAATAGGAAGAGTGGAGTTTCATTCTAAATCCTTAAAATGTCTGAAAATAAACATGTCGGGTCTGATTTCTGAGAAATAGGCTAAAAAGAATAAAGCACAATTCATTCATCGTCAATAGGGCTGCAGAACGTGTGATATTGAAGGTGATCCGTCTGCAGCGTGTTCCTCTGCAGCCTCACTTCATGACGAGGGAAAGTTGATATTGAAACAGAGAAATGAAGTGTCACAGAATGTGCCAAGGCTGTGAAGAGAAAACACAACCTGAGACGATGAGCGGTTGAGTGTTGGCAGTCAACCGGAGGTGAAGGCTTGTTTGGGCTCGTGTTGTTTTTTTTTAGCCTCCCTGTGGAGCTTCTTGCCAGCGCTGACTCCACACGGTGCTAAAGCGATGAAGTCAGCAGTAGTCAGAGTTAGAAAACAAACAATAAGAAAGATACAGTAGGCTAATTAGCAGTTCTCTCTCGCACTAATGAGGATCCAGAAGCTCTGTGAATAAGGAGATCCTGCATGAATATGGATGGTTTCTATTTCTGAGTGGTAAGATGAAGAAGAGGCCAGACGAGGCTCCCTCCTTCGGGGCGACGATGAGCTGAGCTCCTTCTTTTTGGTTAGAGCCACCTGGAGGGGTTGATGAGGGAGACTCTTCAACTCCTCCGGCTCACGAGGAAGACTTGAAGCACTCAGCGAGGAGCCCCTCTTCTTTAGGAAATGTCAGAAACCTGGGCAACTTTCTGGGAAAAAGGTCACATCCATTAGAACTTGCCAGTGTGTTGCTTTGAGGTCTGGTTTTAAATGTCAACACCCGGAGAGAGAGCTGAAGGGTTTTTAACTTCTCCGTTTTCCTCCGCAGGGCTTCCTGGGTTAGATTTGACAGCTTTGCTTGTTTATGTCCCCTCCGGCATGCCGTAGGAATACCTCTCACTGATTTCAGCCTCCGTTTAGATGGAGGCAAAGATCTGTCTGAGCATGTGTGCGTGACAACAGGTCATGTCAATGTGGAAGTCTACACACACACACACACACACACACACACACACTTCATGCTCCCTAAATAAGTTCATTTTGTTTTCTGGACACATTCTGTTTTTAACTCAACTTTTTATCACTTTTAAATCTATAACTATGGCAAACAACACACTTTAACAATTAAAACAAAAAGTTGGACTGACTTCCTCGGTGGTTCTCAATACAAAACCTTTTTCAGTTTCAAGAAACTGAAAATAAACCTCCTGTCGCACCGAACGTTGAACTGTTTCTGCATTTCAACAAAAAATAAATTGGTTCGGTACCAAAAAGTTGGTTTCCAGCTGGAACCAAAAAAAAGCAGCTTTTTAATGACATCACACGTCGTGTTTTAAGAACGCTTGACATGATTGTTGTTGTGTGTTTTTAGATGTGGGCACAAACAGGCCTGATTGCAGGTATCGATTGACTGGAGAAGCTTAGGTCCTACTTACGGTGTTATCTGGTCCATTAACATTCACACGCTTCGGTTTCACAGCCTGTGATTCGTCCTGTGCCTCCTGTTTCCCTGACAACCCCATGTGCATGAGCTGTCTGCCGGGGACCGCCTTGCATCATGGGAAGTGTATTTCCCAGTGTCCAGCTCAGCATTACCTGGACAGCCACAGCAGATGCAGAGGTAGGACCGCTCTCCAGCACAAAAAGACCGTTAAATGTGTAACCATGAAGAAGAGAACGTATTAACCGCCTTCACACCGACTCTCTTCAGCCTGCCACAGCTCCTGCGCCTCCTGTTGGGGCTCCTCGGTATCCCAGTGTACCTCGTGTCCAGGTGGGCTCCTGCTCCACCAGGGCCAGTGTGTGGAGGCCTGTGGGGAGGGGCTCTACTCCCAGGACGACACCTGCCACAGTAAGAGCTTAAACCAAAGCTTACTTTAAGATCGTACAAGTAAATACATGACCCTTTCACGTCCCCTGCTTTCAGATTGTCACCCCTCCTGTCGCTCCTGCGTGGGACCGCTGGCCTCGGACTGCGTCCAATGTCCGAAACCAGCGGAGGCCCTCCTGCTGCAGTCCGCTCACCTGCAGCACGGCGTCTGCACGTCCGGGTGTCCTGCACGCAGCTTCCCGGACTACATGCATACATGCAGAGGTGAGTGCAGGAGGTTTCATTTCCTCCTTCATTGTAGAGGATCAGCAGCTGTGAGGGTGAGCCGGCGCTGTCTCTGCCTCCTGCTGAGAGCTGTTAGCTAGTTAACGAGCTAATCAGCAAGTCCATCACGAGTCACTGTGGGTTTAAAAGCCGATCGGGTGACACTGATGTTGTTTGTTCAGGCTCAATGAAAGCATTACATTACAGTCATTTAGCAGACACTTTTATCCAAAGCGACTTACAATTCAGAGGCTATCACATTTCTACACCGTAGGCACAGCTACGGGAGCAATTTTGGGGTTAAGTGTCTTGCTCAAGGACACATCGATTAGTGTCCTTAATAAAAAACAAAATCAATGGAGTAATCAGTGATGAAAATAAACATTAGTTGCAGCCAAATGTTAAGTGACTTTCCGGTTTAATACTGGCTTTTTACATTTATTTTAAATTTCGCTCACAGAGTAAACAGAATCGATCAGAAGTTAAGAGAAAACTTAAAAAGGGAAAAGTATCTTTTATTGCTGAAATGAGTAATTAGTAGTTTACTGCAGGATGTGAGGAACATATATATATATATATATATATATATATATACAGTATATTGTGCAGCCCTAGTAGACTGTAGATTTAGTGCAGCTGTTCCAGCAACATGCTGGAGCTCTAAGAGTTTCCTCTCTTGGTCATTTTGGCACAAAACTCAAAGTTTATTCTTGATTTGGTGTTTGGAAGGTATGCAGAGTAGTGTGTGTGTGTGTGTCTAGACTCTGTGGGTGTGTTTCTGTTTGGAGAATAAAGATAGTGTGTGAGTGTGTGTGTGTGTGTGTGTGTGTGTGTGTGTGTGTGTGTGTGTGTGGAGACACCTGATTAGGTTGTTTGTGAGTGTGAAATTGTGCATGTAACAGGCTCATTTTTAATAATTATCACCCGCCTACCAACACACACACACACACACACACACACACACACACACACACACACACACACCACCTCCTTGCCAGACAGCCAGGGGATGGTTTTTTTGTGTTTTTTAATGAAGCGGGACGACAAGGAAGAGGAGAAGGGAGATAAAAAGACTGATCGGTTTTCTTTACCTCCCTCGTACCGTCTAACCGTGTGCTGTGAAATTCTATCCATTTAGCCGCTCGCCCATCATCTCTCCTCCCTCCTCAGTCTTTGTACCCAGCGACCATCCTGCAGTCGGTGTTATTGGCAGACAGGAGGGTATTTGTTCTACCTGCTGTCTCTTCGTGGAGCCGAAGCCAACGCTGGCGTTTTGTTCGGCTCACTTCTCGTCGGCTCTGAGCTGAAATGAGATCAAGCTGCTGCTTACGTTCAGGTTGAATGTACTTCACAGACTGTGGAGTGCATCGGTGAGAGTGGTTCTGATAGCATGAGATGTTGAATGTCTCCAGGAAAGAAGGAGGTTGTTTCTCTAGATTTTCATGAACAGAATTTGTGTATTCTATCTTTTCATTTTCATTTTTTTGAGTAGTTTAGTCTTGTTTGTTTTTGGTGATGCTACCTTACTACCACCAAGGAGGTTCTGCTTTCTGGCTCTGGTTTCTTTTTTATGTTTGTTTGTCAGCAAGATTATAGAAAAACTACCGGCACGACTTTCATTCAACTTGGTGGAAGAGTGAAGCATTGTGACAAAAAAACATTAATTGATATAAACATGGAAAATCAACGTAAAGACAATAACATAGAGCAGTTACGATGACGTACTGTAGGTAATTCAATGATAAGAATCCGGGACTATAGATATAATTAGATTGGGTTACGTAGAGTGTGTGTGTGTGTGTGTGTGTGTGTGTGTGTGTGTGTGTGTGTTTGTATAAGAGGCAACAGTATACGACTGAGAGTCTATGAGATGTGAAAGACAAAAGATGTAGTCCAGTGTTAATAAATATATATACGCTTCAACAGCAATATCCTAATAATAATAATAATAATAACAATATATTTACATGTCATTATATTATGTTCATATCATAATCATCATAATAATAATCATAATGATTCATAATTTAAATGAACTATTATTTATCATAAAAGCCTGAAACTGAACAGAAGATATTGGGTTATTTTTTTTTCTGCCTTTCTCACTTCTTTGACTTCAGCGTGACGTACGAGACATGAGGAGTTTGAAGACAAGGCAGGTTGCATTCTGGGTAGGTGTAATGGGCTTTCCCACGGCTTTGCAGATAAGTCCTCAGCGTCTGCTCACAGCTGTGCTACAAGCAGCGAGCACTCGTCAATTACAGGGCGCTCTGAAGGAAAGTCTGCACGGCTTCCTGGATTCCTGAAGCTCGGGAACATTGTAATTTGTTGCTGCTGTTGTCGGTACTTTTCGCCCCCCCCCCCCCACACACTTCCTGTGCTGTTTCCTTTGTGAAGAAAGTGAGCGGGTCTCGAAAATCGCAGTTTGCCGCCTCTCTTTGGAGACACAAAATTATTCAGCTTGACGCAAATTATTTATCATGCTTTTTTACCTCCTGAATAATGGATCTGTGCAGCCTCTGGGCTCCTTTCTTTCACAATACAGAAAGTCAAATTCCTCACTTTGCGTCACACTTGAGCAGCCTGCAAATTAAATGTACGAGTGATGAGTCTCTGCATCGCTTCAATTCTAGGAAACTTGAGCCCGAAGCCTTGTAGGTCGTAGCTGATCCGTCTCCTCACAACAGTTTACTTTTCATAAGTTCAGAACGGGGCGGGCCCCCGGAGCAGATTCACTTACTCTACCTGGAATAGCTGTTAGCTGTTATTGGATTCCCTTAATCGTGCTGGAAGAGACAATCTCAAATCGATGCGTAGTAGTTGGGTTAGAGCGTCCTGTAGCACCCACTCATCGACGTGATCGCAGGGGACCAACACTGAGCCAATACGGGGGGGGTAAATTAAAGGCTGTTGTTACTCAATGGAAAGTCTGGCAAAGCAAACATTCTCACTGACTACAGAGACAGAATCAAACACAAACACCTGATGAACCAGCAACAGGAGCAGAAAAGCAGCTGTAAAGGACGCTTAACGTTGTTCCAGTGCAAGTGAGCACTTCTGTCATTTACCTGGGTTCATCAGGCTCTGGTTAACTCAACAGAGATTAGTAGTTCAGGAGGTTAGAGCACAATTGTGCAGCAGAGCTCTGCTTTATTTAAAATCTGGATTTACTCATTTTAAACCCAGTTTTGCTGAACTCCGACTAGAACTAGTCTTAGATTAAATGAATCCTCGTTGGTGCGACCCAGGCTTAGACTGCCAACGTCACGTCACGCTCTGCATCTCTCTCTACGTGTTTGATGTTGTGTGCTCGACTTGTTTCAGTTATGGCTTACAAGCGACGAAGGGAATCGGCCAATAAAAACCCGTTTATGTACTGAGCAGCGTTTTCAGTCATGTGATTTGAGTTATGTCTCAGCAACATCTAAAAAAAAATCAGATATTGGATTTGTGCCTTTGTCCTGCTCACGCTTTGGAAACAAATCTTTGTAAAAAAAAGAAAAAGAAAGAACATTGGATTAGAACTGCTTGTCTCAGCACAGAGTCACGTTGTTCATCAGCCAACATGTCCGCCGCTTCTCTTTCACCCCTAAACCTCCTAAACGAGGCTCGACACAGCGATCCCAGGATCAGCGGGATAAACGACGAGTCGTCAAAGCTCCACTCCACAGAAACACAGAGTTCTTCCATTCAGCAAAGGTTTCCCTCAGTGGAGTGTCAGTGGGTTCAGGTGTTTGGATGGGAACAATGGAGGCTGTCGTACAAGTGTGCGAGTGTGTGTGCGTGTGTGTGTGTGTGTGTTAGAGTTGCTCTGGCAGATACTCAGACCTCCTCAGCAGCTACTGTCCTGAAGCGGGGGAGGACGGCATGTAAACATGCACATTAGACTCTCTCTCACACACACACACACACACACACACACACAGTGAGTGGGTCTGAGCTGACGAGCTGTCAGGAGTCTGAGAGCAGGACTGAAAGACAAAGCCGACCTCCTCTGCAGTCTGCAGCCCTCCGGTGCAGACAGAGATAGTCGGTGTGTAGGAGGTTCGATGCCGCTCCGTCGACAGGTCGAGCCGCAAGCTCACCGGCGCTTACAGGAAGTGTCAACACGCACCTGAGCTGTGCTGGATGATGTCAGAGACATGGAGAGCCTCTGAGCCTTTTAAACTGCACTGTTGTTTGTGTGTTTGGGGGAGACAGGAGGTTCTTCTTCTCTCCTCTTATTTATGAAGTTTGACATGAAGCCTGTTCAACTCGCCTCTGAGTGTTTGTTTTTCTGCTGGTGATATTAAGGTTTGTGTAAACTGCGTTTATGAGCGTTTGTTGTGTGTGTATTCATGGATGTACACACTTGTTGTTGTGGTAACTTATAGTCCGTCTTATCATCTCAGCCAACCATTAAAGTTGCCACATTTCTGGGAGGAAGAAGGGGATTATGGGTACAGGCGGCTGTGAAGAAGGTGGGCGATGATTGACCGCTTCGACTGACACTGTTGTGACTTTTCAAGGTCCTCGCTCTGACGCTGAGGTGTTCCCATGGGGTAAATGTTTTCTGTATGGTTGACACACACACACAGACACACACACACACGCTGCAGTGTTGGCTCAGGTAGAGCACCAGTCTGTTCCTGCCAGTGGCTGTCATGCAGAGTACACAAGACCCGGATACAGCTGACAGCCCTGTGAAAGAACCCAGAGAGGAGTAATTATAAACTCACACATACTTGATTGTATTTTCTATACACTTAAAATAAGTCATGCAGTGCACACACACACACACACACACACAGTAGATGGTGACAGGCCCTTTGTCTCTCATCCCCACCGACGCCACCAGCAGGTCGGCTCATGGCTCCTCTATCGCCGCTCAACTATTTGCCAAAATAGTGCAGCCAAAGCAGACATCTAGAGCTGCACAAAAGGCCTGTTTCAGGGCAGCACTATGTGGGGGGGGATGTGTGTGTGTGTGTGTGTGTGTGTGTGAGAGAGAGAGGGAAGGGTAAGGGAAGGGTGAACGACACAAGAAGCACAGAAATGTTGCAGCAGTGGCCAAACCCTCGTCAGATGAAGCTACATTTAGAGTTCGATAGATCAAAGCTGCGTTAAGGAGCAGCAGAAAACACAACTATGAGTAGAACATTGACGTTGTTAAATGTTGAAAGTCAATCTTTGAACTTCAATCTGAATTTTGTTGTGCAGCCCTTTTGTTCAAAGACAAATAAAGTAACCTTGTAAAGAAAAGCAGCACAAACATGTTTGTACGCTGTGATTCTTCTGCATCTTCATTGTTGTATAGCCGGCTGATCCCAGACCAGTAAGACCGCACTCAAAACAACCATAAAGGGTTTTTTGATCATTAAATCGCCGTCATTGTAACATTTGGTCCAAAAACCAACCTCTTAAGTCTCATTCTGTCTCCAGAAGCCCGATCGATATTCAGGATATCACACAAAGCTGCTCAAGGATCCTTTTGTAGCTCCGCTCTGAGAAAGTGGGCAGAACCACAATCTGCTCTTTCATTTCACTTCATCCAGCGTTGGATTTAAAACCTGCACACGCTCTCATTCTCTGTCCCATGATGCAACAACATGAATATTGAGCAACCAGTGACGTCGATATTAATTTGACTGTGATTCAGGTGTTTAATTGGGATGAATTGTAAGTGTAAGTGTACAGTTGTACTGAATGGTTGTGCCCTCATCTATCTGTTGATATGTGCTGGTAGACTGTAGTCTGTGTAGTTGTTAGTGTGATGGAGACCATGTCATGGTGTTGCATGTAAATTAATGACTTCAGATGGAAATCAGCTAAAAGTTAAATCGTTTCTGCTCATTCGGAGATGAATGTTTTGTGTTCTTTAATAAAGAAAAAAGCTTATGATCATAAAAATAATAACACTTTCAAAACCTAAAAACAGTGAAGTAATAAATCAGTGACATCGCTCTCTGAGAAGGTAAACATCAACATGACAGGACGCTCCTGGTTAAGTAGTGAGGCGGCACAGTTGAGGAGCGAGCATCCTCTTCTGTCTGTGGTGAATATAAAATGAGCCGTCTGTGTCCTCAGAGTGTCATCCCTCCTGCTGGCACTGTACCGGTTCATCTGCAGACAACTGTACAGCCTGTCTCTCCCCGTCCTGCTTGCACGAGGGCCGCTGTGTCCCCACCAGCCCACAAGGCTTCTTCATCCAGAGCAACCTGTGCGAAGGTGAGAGCACACACACACACACACACACACATTCTTAGTCTTTACTTGAGCACACACATTTACACGATGCATCCTCTTGTTCCTGAGAAAACCGTAACCCTAAAACTCTCATGCAGCCCTTTGAAGAAGTGAGGACTGGATGAAATGTCCTCACTTCATGAAGATGTCCTCCTTTAAGGTCAGAAGCTGGTCCTCACAAAGATAGCTGTGCAAGAGCAGCGCAATAGTAGAAGTAGCAGTAACACAGTGTAGAAATACTCACAAGCAAAGGTCTGCATTCAAGATGACTGTGAGGAGCTTTTAACTGGTCCTGAACCAGTCTCAGTGTAGTCCTGGTCCTCCATCAGACCTCCATCAGTAAACGAGACCATCAGAGAGAAGATGGTCTGTTTCTATAGAGTTATTCTTGATGCTCGCCCCCCCCCCCCCCCCATGAGCCACCTTGTTAATGAAAATCCATTTGCTCTTATCTCCCATTCATCACATCGGCTCGGTTTGAAGCAACACGACCCCTCCCAGCTCCCGTCTACCAGCACACAGAATCTTTATAGTTTATCTTGAGAGAGACAGAAACCTGTTGTCATTGAATCCCTTCATACATTATCTTTATTCCTCCAAACTTTGGCTGAGTAATTGAAATGGCAGACGCAGACGTAAGGAAGAGCGATGGGCTCAGACTCCGTTTCCCTCTGGGACTTCAGAATAAATAGGGCCCGTTTGCTGAGTTGGCCTGGACTCCTTCGCTGCTGATTGGCTCATTAGAAAGCTTACCCAGATACCCTGAAGAGATACTGTATTCCTGTCCTCAAGAGAGTGAACTTTCACCACAAAGTTTAGATGCTGGTGACTTCTTCATGCTTTGCAATACGACACAGCCCGAAGTTAAAGCTCCATCGATCAATACTTTCATATCACGGCGATGGATCCAATGACTCTGAGTAATGTGAAAGATGCTGCTCGTAATAACAAAGCCACAAATAATTATCCTCAACTCTGCGGCTCCACGGAGCTGTTTAGCCTCTTTTTTTTAATCGTTTTGTGTTTTGTTTTTTATGGCACATTTACTGTCTGTGTGGTTCAGTCTCAGTGTTTTCTAGCAGCAGTTGTTCTCTAGAAGCTGTCAAGCAAACAAGCTCTGATAAACCAACCGTACGCTACCTCCCAGCACCAAAGACTAGAGCAGACAAAGTCAGAGACTAGCCGGTGAAGGAAGAGGAGCCGAACCCGTCTCCTACACTATTACGTTCTCATACAACTTCACTGCATTCTCCATTTTGTCCCTGTCCTCCCTCTGTCTTCCACCTCCCAGCATGCCACCCGTCCTGCCAGACCTGCTCCGGTCCCTCCCAGGCCGACTGCACCTCCTGCCCCCCGCTGGCCTCCCTACAGAGCGGCTACTGCAGGACGAGCTGCGAGGAGGGGCTTTTCCTCCACCGCGTCACTGGAGAGTGTCTCAGTAAGTCAGCCTGTGTGTGTGTGTGTGTGTGTGTGTGTGTGCGTGTGTGTGCCGTTCGTCAAAAATACACGCTGCCATGAGTGCTTGTATTTATATCCTGAGTGGGCCCCAGTGGGAATTGAACCACCAACTCTTGGAGGGTCAGTACCTCGCTCTGCCCGCTGAGCTTTCCATGATCACGCACACAGAGACACATAACCTGCATGTTTCATGAGAGAGGAAGCCAGCTGTCTCTGTACAATAGATGCTCTTCGATTGATATCTGTCTCCTGAAAGCTCTGCCGTCGGGTTCTTGAGAACCGTTGGGTCTGGAAGGATCTGCAGGAGTACAAGCTGAAGGAGAGTTTATAGTTATTATAGTCGCCGATCAACTGGCAAAGATTGTTGTATTTGTATTTTTGGAATTCACTAAAAAGACAACAACCCCCCCCCAACAGTTGAAATCAAACTGCAGTGATGGCCGTAACGTAAACCTTACAGTCCTGTTAATGTTCCTGGAGAATCGTGTGTTTCTGTTCCTTTAAGAGGGAACTATGAAATGTGTCTTTAACTACAAAACAACAACCTGGAGGAAGAGTTTCTTTCCATAAGCGTATCTTCACCTTTTGATAATAATATAAAAGAAACTAAATTATCATCCATGAAGACGAGCTTTCTTTCGACCTCTGCCAGTAAACACGAGATACTTCACGCCTCCTCGCTCCACTTCATCTTCCTCATCAGGTGCTAATATGTCTTTGACAAACAGACAGAAAGTCAATAGGACATGTTATATCTCAGTGTTTGTGCGTAGAGGAGGCGCTGGCTGTCCTCCCTCTCTGCCGGGTAATGAAATGAGAGTCTACCTATCTGGACCGCTGGCTGTAGATTAAAAACAGGCGTGTTTACACCATGGGAAGCCAGCGTGGAGGAGATAGCGGGGGGGGGGTAAACAGAAAAACAGGGGGGGGGGTAAACACAGTGACTTTTAATTACAGTTTTTGATGACACACACTGTTTGGAGATGTGAAGCCGCAACCAGATTTTAGCTCACAGACACACACAGACTTGTATGTGGGCAGAGACACACCGGCCGCCTCACACACACACACACACACACCTACACATCCACACAAGCAGTTAGTTTGCAAACTCACACGCAACCTTAATCTCAAATGGGTCAAGCTCAGCCGAACTCTGGTTAATAAAAGATGCCTTCAGGCACTTTGGGGCCACAGAAATACTGAGGTCATCATTTCTGCATGACACACACACTCGCACACACCACTCACACACACACACATTCACACACATTCATACACACACATTCACATTTAACACTAAGCCCCTTCTCGAACACTGATTTTCTAGACTCGGACACATCTCTCCTTTATCTTCTTATTCTTGTTTTCTCCTTTCTGTCTCACACTTTATTTATCATGTACACACACCTCTCTCTCTCTCTCTCTCTCTCTCTCTCTCTCTCTCTCTCTCTCTCTCTCTCTCTCTCTTACAAACACACACATTTATATATACACTAAGCTCTCTCTCAAACCCAAATTTAGTTACACACAGATTTACACACAGACACATATTTTATCCCTCCTTCACTTTCTTGTTTTATCCTTCTACAATTTATTCTGTCATGCAAACCCACTCTATCTCTCTCACACACACACACACACACACACACGCCTTGGATTACACCTTCTCTGTTACATAACCTCTTAAGGCGATGAGGCTTCCGCTCTCAATCACGAGTTCACGTACGAGAGCATCAGAGGCAGATGTCTCACTATTGGCTGTCTCACTCTCATCCCGTCTGTCTCTCACTCTCATCCCGTCTGTCTCACTTTCTCCGTCTCGTCCCCCTCCTCTTATTCGATTTCCATTCGACAGCGGCGGCGGCGGCGGCCTCATCGCTCATACTTTACACAGGCAGCCAGGTGATTTGACAAATTCCACAAGCGCTTGTCTTTAAAAACACTGTTATCTAAACCCTTAAACTGTTCGGAGCCATCACACTCGGTCCGGAACCGCTGCTCATTTGTGATTTATGCTTTTTGCAGAAAGGCCCACATCTATTGGAGACTGGAGCAGAGATAGTAGTAATGAAAAGCCGTTTGTTGTTGGCCCAGTAAGAAACCCAGTAATTGCTTCTTTCCTGTGTAAACACCAGTGGGTCGGCTCCGCTAGCTTTCTTTCCATTTCCATGTGTCATTATCCTGGATGTTGACTGAGCCTGGCTGCAGTATTATGACAGCAGTCCCAGCAGAATGATGGGAAATATTGACGTGTCTGAGACAGGCCGCAACCTCCGGTTCTGAAAAGTGAAGCCAATACTGAAGCGTCTTAAAGCTGCATTACTGTCCACCAGGGGGCGACTCCTCTGGTTGTACAGACATCTATGAGAGAATGACTCTACTTCTCTCTTGATGTATTACCTCAGTAAACAGATACCCGCTCTTCAGACAGTCAATCCTGCTTTACTCTGACACAGATTATGAATAATTCATCAACATGAACCGATATTTTCAGATCTCTGACTGACTTGTTGACGCATATGTTAGAATTTCACCGTCATCCTACTGCAGTTTCCCCTCTGCGGTGGTTCCCATCCTGGAGATTGAGAACCTTCCCATTGGCTGCAGGTGCCTCTGTCCTTCCTGGTTGAATGGAATCGACTGAAGTAAAAAGTTAGGCTTCTGTCTGAAATGCATTCACCTACCTGTGCAGGTTGTTTTGGGTGTAAACACAATAACTTGAGCCTAATGTAAGGGAGACGTCAACAGACAACCCAAAAGATCTGGTGTAAATCTCAAGCCCCGCCTTGTAAACAACGCCCATGTGATCAAAACCTTCTATTGGACCCGGAGACTTGTTTATCCGGTAACTCTACTGAATCCAACCTTTAAATAACCACGCGATGAAGCTCACAGAACTCTCTGCTGGCCATGGCGTTAAAATGGAAATGAATAGTTGTATACCTTTAGAGAGTATATCTTTTAAGGTATAAGAGGAGAACATTTTACAAGATGTGGCAACCCTTCTTGGGTTGTATAAATCTCCCATCGCACCACATTGATAGCGTCTCTTATTAGTCTTGTATTGGGATGTGATTAAACACCTGATCCCGGCTGTTTGTCTGGTTTTAGGTTTGACGGGTTTGTTCGTTGTCTTGTTGAATTTCTACTGTTGTTCATCATCTCAGACTGGAAGCCTGAGATGTGAGTCTCACATCGAGGACTGATGTCAGCTGCAGAGACACAGTTTAGCCCTCTCACCCTCCCTCTGTCTCTCCTCTTGTCTCCTTAGAGAGAGAGAGAGAGAGAGAGAGAGAGAGAGAGAGAGAGAGAGAGACTCACAGCTCTACGCCAGTTCATTTATTTTTGCTTCTTAATTGCGTTGGAGTCATCACTTAACATACGAAGCTTAAAATAGACCCGCATGCTGGATAACAAAAATGCATCACCATAGAAACAAGAAAGAAGAGCATCATGTGTTTAAGAGACGTCGTTTCCTTCAGCACCAGCAGCCGTCCATGTCTCCTTTAATGCATTCATAACGTATTAACGCTGAGTGTTACTCGACTAACCGGTCGTAGTAACTCGTCTTTCCTTAATCTTTGTACCTCATAGAAACAGAAAAGGAATACAACATGTGGAGCTGTACTTCTGCTGGCTGTAAACTAAACAAAGAATATATCTCAATGGATATTTTAGGAGTGAAACAAACCCACTGATCATGAGTTTAACCCTCAGAGAGACACATTTTTAGGGGGGACAGGGGGTCTTTAGGGGGAGATAGCAGGTCAACATAGAAGTGTTCTATACGTCACCTGACAGCTGGGAACCTGGTGATTCATCTGAGATGTAGCTCGCTGTCTGTCAAGTGGTTCTCGTCATGAATCAGTAATAAAGTGTAAAAGGGCTTTAGAGCATTATGATAGACGTATGTGATGACACAATCTATTCTGTCTTAACAGTTGTTACAGCAACTTGGGGATTGACATCATTTGACACACAGATTTTGATACTAATTTAAAAAAGAACAATTGTACCACTCGAGAGTTGATCAAAATGATCACAAATCCCTTAAAAATATCACCAAGACCTCGAGGAACACCAGAGAACAAACCCAAGCTGTGATTTAGTATCAAACACTTTTGACATTTGGAGATTTCTTCCAAAGAATGACATTCTTTTGTCAATATGATGGTGAGCGCTTTGTTCTGTAAACCCCCTTATTGTCATACATCCTCTGAAAGCCTCCTGTCTCTAGTTTGTGGTTGTTAAGTTTCACGAGGCTGTGATCATCCTAAAGGTCACAACATGACATTTACAGTGAGGTTTCCTCTCGGGAGGGACTAATGTCATCACACATGAGTTCAGCTGGGCTCGTTAGATCCACAAGAGTCTCCGCATTCGTCAAGTATTCAAATAGAATGTGAATATCTGTAAAGAGGAGACTCGAGGGTACCATAGAACCCATTTTCAGCTTGTAGCATAAGTTCCACCCCTTTCCAGACAAGCTATCTGCACGCTGGCTTTGAGCCCACCAGCGCCTCTGAAGGATGGTAATCAGGGGGTGAGCTGCTGAGATGTGCAGGAGATGGGAGCAGGAAATACTTCTGTGTAGAAAGACGTGTGTCCTCTCTGAAAAGTATTCGCCTCCTATTACATTTAATCGCAGCTCAATATGTGGCTTCTCTAATATTCCGCACATGACGTGAACACTTTGACATCGTCGTCGTGTGCTCCCTCCCGTTGTTTGTTCTGCATCTGGTCCACGTTGATGCGGGCCTTTCTGTGTGAGTGACAGAGTGGAGCTACCTCCCTTATCTGACATTTAAAACTGCCTTGTCCTGTGTTTTTCCTTTGGGACGGGGACGGAGCCGACAGTGATTCAGAGCTGAGCGTGAAGGGAAGAGTCGGGCTGCTTTAATAGCTGCATGTGTGAATCCTCCTTTTGTGGGGGCAGCATGTCTAGACAGGGTGACATCGGCGTCAGAGGACCACACAGCGTCTCTTCTTACGCCTGTAACTTCAAATGAACAACGTGTCCCACTTTAGTTCCTCTCGCTTTCTCAACTTCTGCTGCACTCGCACTCGCAGACTCAAGTCCTTTTCTCTTATTTTTTATCAGGAAGCGACTAATTGAGAGACATTAGGGTCTTTATTTTCCTGCGTGACTCTCGTTAAAAGGGATTCTGCTTTATATATTTCGGATGCAGGGGGATAAAAATGTGAAAGGAAAGCGAGGTATTGGATAATGTCTGGAATAAATCTGGCCCACAGGAGAATACCATCATCCAGTCTGCGTGCCGTGCATTTATATCTCCACAATACCTTGTTATGTGCTTCAAAGAATTGGTAACTGCGTGATAAAGGGGGACTCAGAGGACCCGAATCAATACCATTTCAGTTTTATATTCATTTTTAGTCTGCACAGTCAATAATCCCCCGACGCCTGAGTTATCTGGTCTCCAGCGTGGAGCCGGATTACCTGCAGGAGGAACGCTGAGACGGGTTTTGTTGTAATGTGATGTGATATAAAAGGTGTGGATGGGACAGGACAGGAAGCTCTTCTTCTTCTTCTTCTTCTTCTTCTTCTTCTTCTTCTTCTTCTTCTTCTTCTTCTTCTTCTTCTTTTAGTCTGTTGATGTTGGAGACTCACCTGGTTCAGGAGGATCTGCTGCTCTGGAGTCAGAAATAATGTCGGAGTTAAATGTCGGCCACACTTTTTGTGTGTTTAAAATTGTGCTTCTCCAGGAAATCATGTTCATCTAAGTGTGAATATATGTAAAGTCCTCCTGACATGAACCTAAATGTAGCTTATTCTCCAGTTCTTCCAGTTCTGCATATTTTCTTTATAGAAACTGAAACAATGGAAAGAAGCAGTCTGAAGTATGAATACGTCTATTTGACCAAGCCATGGAAACAGGGAGTTAAATATAACATGCAAAGATGTCAAACACAACTCCTACTCCTTCACTTCATGTCAGAGAGGAACAGAAAAAGCTTTTTCTCTTTTCTGCTCTCTGTTTCTTATTCATCCCTCCATCACTTGGTTACAGATTCAGGTCGCTCCAAGTGCAGGTTTTTCTTTTATTTAATGACTTTTGCCTTTTAATACATTTAAAAATCTTCTTTTTCTCATTTGTCTTTTAAACAAGTATAAACTCTACCTCTACCACTTATGCTCACGCCTCCTCGCCCGCAGAGCCCCGATGTTCTGCTGGTTCCTCTGCAGATAGAGATCTCGGCAGCACGGTCTAAAAGATGGAGGGAGATCTGAGAGTTTGAGAGTTGATAGATTTCTTTTCTGATTTTGTTTCTCACAAAGGAATCATGTCTGAGGTTTAATTAGTGAACTTAACACCCGATCCCAGCACGTATAGATGAGACGTCCTCATTATAACTTCATCTTTTTATGAATGTTTCTCTTGTGTTTCTGTTGCATAATTGTCTTCTCTTGTTGTTTCTGTTTGTCTTTCAAGAAGATCCCCACAGGCAACGCATTTTAAGAGTAAACAGATTTTAGAAGAAGTAAATATAGATCAGAAGGTTCTTCTGAGTACATAAAAGTCCTGGTTTGTTTTTCAAAGATTCATCTGCTCTCTGGCCTCTCTCTGTCGCTACGTGTGTCAAACGATGACGATGATGAAGATCACGAGTTGAACTGAAGAAACATTAGTGCGGAGTTGAAAATGATGAATGGACTATTTTTATTTTAACTTGAGCAAAAACAACAGAGATTGAGACCGAAATCTCTAGATCCTGTAAATGTCATGACATGTACTGCTCAACTTGATGTGGTCATCTTGTTCTTAACTTCCACCTTAAGACCAAAAATAAGTTTGTTTATCAGTTTAATCTGTGCTGTATTAATGAAGACTGGTATCCTCACAATAATAGATGATGCAGGATGAACATTACTGGAAGAATCACTAAGAATCAATCAGTCCAAACTGGTATTAACTCACTTAGATGTTTGCAGTGTGGAAAAAAAGAAAATTCAACAAACTTTATCAGGCATTTTATTTTGGTTACGTGGTATCTCACCTGTGTGACTATGATGTTTGTCTGTATTACACGTGGGATGACGAAAAATATAAGACAAGCCTTCATTTCCTGTGTGTGTGTGTGTGTGTGTGTGTGTGTCCCTGCAGAGTGCAGCTCTGACTGTCTGCGCTGCGCGGCCGACCTGCAGACGGCCGCCGGCAGTGTCTGTCTGTGGTGCAGCGCGGCGAGGACCTGGCTGCTGGGCGACCACTGCGTCTCCGACTGTCCCCGGGGACACTACGGCTGGCACGGAGCCTGCATCAGTAAGGACTTTCACCTCCTCCTCGCTTTCACACAGCACACAACAAGGTCAGAGGTCAGGCAGGAGCGGTTCCACCTGTGAGGAATACCCCCCCCCCCCCACCACTTTTATCTTTTATTCATCCGTCAAAGATCTCGAAAATTGGGGTCATCGTGTTGACCTGCGAGGAGTTTCCTTCTTAAATATAAAGAAATACTGAATTTAAAGCCAGTGTTTGAAGGAAAAATAACTCAGAGGTTTATTCTTTTTATGAATTCTCAGGTCAAATGTCCTCGGGCTGTAGAAGTACATCAGAAAAGTACTCAGAGACACACTCCCTGATACTCCTATAATACCCAAAAGATCTCCAAATCCACACGTCCTCCCAGCTCAGTCCTCATGCTCTGACACTCGGAGAAGAGATTCAAAACAATGACTGGGCAGACGTTTGGGGGATTTGGAGGCGTTACTGTGTTTGAGGAAACCTGTATTATTGATTTAACAGTTACTCTGCGCTAAAGGTGATGGTTCCTTTTACAGCCGACGCCATAATAAATGTGCATGTTGGCAACATCAGACGAGTTATCGAGCTTTAAACATTGATTTAAAACAGTAAACAGCATCTGAATGTCTGATTGTTTCATGTTCGGTTGTCAGAGTCGATATTCCAACAACGGACTCAAGTTCTATCAGGACCGTTTCAGAGCAACAGGTGTTTCAGTTTAACCAGTGACCGTGTTAACTGGTGACTCTCAGCCGAATGCTTCCGTGGCTGCTCGTCACGTAAATGTTTGTTTACGATAATAAACACAGATATTTAAAACTGGTTGAAGTCTTTTACGATGACATCTACACGTGCTGCTGAGTCACCAGTTAACACGGTCACCCTTTAAACTGAAACACCAGCAGCGTCTACAGCTTCAAGCTGTTAACCGTGTTGACTACCACTGGACTGTGTCTTAAAGCTGAATCAAGTGAAAGCTCTGAGTGTCTTCATGGTGTCTGACGTTCTGTTCATGAACACAGAGAACAGAGTTGATCATCTGGTGACTTGTAGCTCCTGATGTCTCTCTGGTGGAACGTTACACAGATACATGTTTATATCTGGACTCTAAATACTGGACCACCAGCTGATGTCTTCTACTCTCTGACCTCTTTGTTTAGGTTGAGTTCTCCATCTTTGCTGGTTAAAGTTCTCACATAGCTCCTCAAGCTGTCTCACTCCTTCATACTTCTGTTACTAAGCTTACGTACGACATCATTGCTTACAGTCATAATTATTATCATCCTCATCCTGCTCATCTTCAACGTAATCCCCCTGGCCATCATCATCCTCATCGATATCACCTTCATCCATCAGCCTGCTTATCATCATTATCATCCTCACCCTCTTCATCACCTTCAGCCTCTTTCCTACGCTGCTCATCTACTGCACGATTATCCCAGTCATCATTGTTATTGGCCTCTTGTCCCTCCTCCTCCTCCTCCTCCTCCTCATCATCATCATCCCAATCATGTGGAAGCCGCTGCCTCCATACTTGAGCTGCACACACATTTAAATGTGTGTGCAGGAAGCTTCGGGCTGTAAGACTAAAAACCTCTGGGGTCTCATTTAGCCGAGCCCGACTCACACACACATATACACACACACACACAAACACACACACACACACACACACACACACACACACACACACATATAGAAGACACAAAGCCAGAGAGATGGAAATAGCATTTTCTAGATACAGGTAACATCTCACTCCTCCTGCTGTAGATTCGGGCCAGAGGATGAATTTCACCACATCAGAGGGAGATTTAATTTTTCCATCTTTTTATTTTGGTGGTGATGATTATTATTCAAGGCTGAATATGAGCAGTGTGTGTGTGTGTGTGTGTGTGTGTGTGTGTGTGTGTGTGTGTGTG
>NW_022280083.1:2049617-2062505 GCF_004355925.1 Anarrhichthys ocellatus | reverse complement strand
TGTGTGTGTGTGTGTGTGTGTGTGTGTGTGTGTGTGTGTGTGTGTGTATGTGTGTGTGTGTGTGTGTGTGTGTGTGTGTGTGTGGTGGTGGAGGGGAGCGTGAGCAGCAGAGCAATCTGAGAATGATTAGACCCTTGATAGTGATTAGTGAGACTTATGAATATGTATATATATATTTTCTTATCAAGGACTTCATATTTCAGCAGCTTTTAGTCGTTCAACTTCTCTGCGAGTTTCAAGTTTGTCACAGTGAGAATTCAGCCGCAGCACAGATTCTATACTGCATGTATCTGATATGGAGTTTCTCTTGTGTTGTACAACAATGCTGCATTGTTCTAACGTGTGCCTCCGTCATATGTTCTAAGCAGTAAGTGTTGATGACGCTGCGTTATTCTATTTCATCTCACATTGGTCTTTGTTGTAGTGCTTTAACCATGTGCTGTTTCCATGACCTCATTTCTCAACATGGAGTCTTTTAAAGGGGACATACCATGAAAAGAATCCACACATTGTGCTCACACATTTGGGTATCTGGAGTCCCTGTCGACCCACAAACCGTGAAGTCAGTTATATTTTTAGTGGGCTGTCTAGATCAGGAATGATGTGATTCAACAAGCCGATCAGATGTAGCTCCGCTTCCTATGTCACATGTCGACTCATGGTCTCAATCTCTAGTTTCAAGTCTTCTTCAATACAGCATGATGTTCATTGAGTACATTATGGTCCATTTAGAGTCAAACAGACCATAAAGCAGGGGATGCTTTAGGGCGGGGCTACACAGTGATTGACAGGTCTCTACCAGAGACGTATACGGCGTCTCTACGTCACTCCTCCTCAGTCCAGATATGGTAACTTCCTGTTCACTGGTTGTGAAAAAAACAACATGGCGATGGGCGTAATTAAAGATGGCGACAGAAAAATCGCCGAACTCGAGTCTTCAAAGCATCAGTCCATAAACTAATGGGTGCCGTCATGATGACCACGTCCTCTTCTTATAAACAGTCTGTGGTTGGTAGAGGTGTATTCAGACGGACAGAATGAGTTAAATGTTTCTTGAACATTAAAGCACGTAAACATGTTCCAGTAGAAACCTTAAACATAAGTCTGAACCTGATGTTTCATCTCGTGTTAATGAACTGAAATGATCTTTATTTTTAAATTCAACCCAGGATGCCATCCGTCATGTGACGCCTGCAGTGGCTCGGGGCCTCACGCCTGTACTTCCTGCACCGCCGACAGCCTCCTGCTGCCCTCGGGTCTCTGTGGTCCCAAATGTACCCCTGGTTACTACGACAATGGCCACAGGATCTGTCAGGGTAAGTGAAGGGGGGGGGGGGGGGGGGGTGACCTGAAAGATAACACACCGAAAGAACTAAAGACGCCTACTGCTGTACGTGCAATCCAGCAGCTCCGAGATTACATCCGAGACCCCTAATGATTTACAGGGCGTGGACAAAATAACAAGAACACTAGATAGTACAGCAGTTGTAGTAAATGCCAGGTCATCTGTGAGGTGTTGATTCATCATTTTCATAGTGAATATTAAAGTATATACGTGTGTCCTGTTCATGCGTAGTACGTATGTTTGCAGTGTTCGTGACTGACACACCTGCAGCTGAAGCAGAAACTCTCCGTAGTGTTTGTGCTCCTTTAAGTCACCTTGATAACACAGAATAGACTGTAAAGCATGTATTCAAGCTCAGGCAGAGAGGATAAATAAACACAGTGGTAGACATGGTTACATGTGTCACAGTTGTTTTTAATCAAGAACGAGCTACTAGTTGATGAGAATATTTGGCAAATATTCACAAAAGACCCAACTTAACTTATTAAGAAATCCTTTCATGCACACAGAATGGATTATTTTAGCTTTCGTATGTGTAATATGTTGAGTTGTATATCCTGTTAACCAGAAGGTAAAGAAACAAAACCAAATCCAGTGATTCCACACATTCTTGTTGGATGTAATGCTAATAATACTCCTGTAGCTGCAGCCTGGAGGGCAGGTGGATCATTTGCAAACTCAAGTCAGAAATCATGACAACAAACGTGATGAAACGGAATGGTTTGATCCGGTCCTCGTACCTCACCTAAACCTCCGCGTGGACCCTCTTTTGTCTCCGGCAGCGTGCGACGGACAGTGCCTGACGTGCGACATGCCCGGAGTCTGTACGTCCTGCCGCGACCCGGCCAAGGTGCTGCTGTTCGGAGAATGCCAGTACGACAGCTGCGCCCACCAGTACTACCTCAACACCACGACCCGGGCCTGCAGAGGTACACGCGCACACACACACACTCACACACACACACACACACACTTCATGGTACATGGCGGGTGAGGGGGAATGCTGGATTATTAATAAGGATATCTAGTGTGCCCTTTATGATATTCATAAATTACTCTCCATCCATATTGCATGTGTGCTACATTGAGTTTATGGGCTCCATTGATCAAGTGATGAATTGTGAGACCAGATATGCAAAATCCTAAACAATGTGTGTGCATTTGAACTCAGCATTAAATCTCCCAGCGTTGATGAATGAGCCTCAGAGGATCCGGATTGAATAACTTGTCCTCTTATTTTCTCCTTCTGCAGCAGCTCTTGTTGCAGCAGCTCTTGTTGCAGCAGCTCTTGTTTAATTAGCCGCTAACCGGCCCAGACCTAAAACCCGACCACGCTGAACGTCACTCTGTTTTATCACCAGCTCACAAATAAGAAAATATCTTTCTCTTATCTCAAAGAGGAAGGACTGAGGTTCTGAAAGCGGACCATGTTGTCACACCGGCTTAACACAGATATCCACTTCAATTCACAGAAAGCCGTTTCATGTAAAGCTGAAACAGACTTCCCGCTTTATCAGCGATGTGTTCGGCGTAATGAGACTTTGCTCAGGTGCCCCCAGACCCCCCATGTCTAGCACGGGATTATAAACTCAAGATTACCACTCGAGGCGAGATGCACAGAGTGATTTCCTGTTAGCGGCGCCTCTCACCATCGACAGGTCGGGTTTTAGCCGTCCGGCCCGCGGCGACGCTGCGTTTATCCGCTCGAGCTGCAGCAGCAGCTACCTGGTTAATCCTGAACCCGGGATGAACCCACAGCGCTACGAGGCAGCACTCTCTGAAAACTAAAGCCGTCCCACAGGGGGAAAGTTCCCTGAGAGAAGCTGTTCTGCCAACAACCTACATTGGTTTTGGATTCATCACTGATCTTTCCCGAGGGAGGAACCCTCTAATTTACCTCTCGGCTCCTGTTGGATCCTCAGAAAGAATAAAGAAACCTCTGTGGAAGCCTCCACTTTATTCATCACAGTAGAGTCGAAGCTGTTCTACTCTCCCACCGTCGTGTGAGAAAAGTAAAATAAGATGTGTTGCTACTTCTCATGAAGGATTTAATAAAATATTGATAAAGAATGAAGATGAGAATGCTTCTGCACGTCTGCCAGCAGGAGAGAGATCCAACAGAATCTCCTCTTCAGGATTGGAGAATGAAAAACAGAGTTTGGGGTTTTATTTAACTGTTTGTGTAGTTTTCTTTTCCTCACCATCTGACTCAGAATAAACACTGCAGAGTTCACAAATAAGACCAATAATTAGTTGACTTAGTGTTACACTTATACGTTTATTCTGTAGAATATGAAATATAATATAATATAGAAGCCCCCTGGTTTCCTCTGTTGAGGCTGAGCGTGGCGTGATCTCTTCTTTGTTAAACCTTTTATATCTTTTAATACAAACCTAGAAGCTCACACAAACACACACAGTTTAATTTGTCCTAATTGTGTTTAATTCCCTCGTCAATATTAACGGAGCACAAACACAACAGATGTGAAGGTGATGAGAGAGAAAAGAGGAAAAAACAAAAGCACAAACAAATGGGTTTATAGAAATAATGAAATCTGTTTCTTTCTTCTGTTCTCAACTTCTAATCCCAACGCCCCTGCACACACACACACACACACACCACCTCCTCCTCCTCCTCTTCCTCCTCTTCCTCCTCCTCCAGAGTGTGACTGGAGCTGTAACGCCTGTCGAGGCCCTCTGCGGACCGACTGCCTGCAGTGCATGGAGGGACACGTGTTGCAGGACGGAGTGTGCACCCAGGGGTGCTCCGCTGGCTCCTATCAGGACGGAGACAAATGCCTCGGTCAGTCCTCATGGACCACATCACGCACAGAAGAAGAACAAATACGTGCAGCTGCAGTCTGCACGTATTTCTCCTTCTGTTCTCTATTATCTTTGTGCATTAGTGACCACTTGAAGTTTCTTTTTTAATCATCTATTAATTAAAACCATGAATCATTCCTTGAGAGACCCCTTTAAGATCTCAACTTAGTGTTTCTCTGAATCTTTCAACATGTGTTGGTTTGCTCCGGTCAACTTCTATTTAATAACTCAACAGCAATGAATTTAACACGTGCAAATATTCTACTAAATGTCAAATCAAACACAACCCACATGAAAACTATGAATGAAGCAAATGTGCACTTCTTTATGACTTTGAAGCCACAGCTTTGGTTTGTGTTTAATGCTCTGTGTGTGTGTGTGTGTGTGTGTGTGTGTGTGTGTGTGTGTGTGTGTGTGTGTGTGTGTGTGTGTGTGTGTACGTGTGCGTGTGTGTGTGTGTGTCTGTCTGCCAGGCTGTGATGATCACTGTGTGGAGTGTCGGGGTCCGGCTCAGTGCCAGCAGTGCCAGCCCCCCTACGCCGCCCTGCAGGGTCAGTGTGTGCTGGAATGTGGCAGAAACCACTTCCTGGACGCCTCCTCTCAAATCTGCAAACGTAAGACTTTGTTGAATGCAATCTATTTTATAAATCTCTCACATTTAAAATAAAATGTATTTAATGAATCCAAGACTTGATTTAAAACAGGGTATCTTTGCAAGGTCAGTTTATCAGTTTAGCTAAAAAAGAAACAAAATAAGAAACTCTGGTCACGTTGTGTCTCCTTCTTCTTCTTCTTCTTCTTCTTCTTCTTCTTCAGCTTGCTCCTCCGACTGCGTGCTGTGTGACGGCGTCGGACGCTGCGGCGCTTGTCGAGTCCAGACCTACCTGATGGAGGGTTACTGCACCCCCGACTGTGGACGCGGATTCTACGCCGACCAGAAGACCAGGACCTGCCACGGTAAGGACATCATGTCTTCATGGGTATTATTGTCCCAAAGCACAAAATGACTGCAATCACCAAGAGAGGGTCGACCGGGTTAGGATTATAGCTAATATTTGGTAAATACTTCTTAAAGCTGCAGTACTTCATTTAAAAGGGAATTACACAAACACTCAACTTCTTCTTATATCTGGACGCTTATTAGGAATTTCTGCCAAACTCTGTTGTTTCTTGAACCAATTTTAATGAGACATTTGTGCAGTTTTTAACAACACTTTGTGTAAACACGATGAGTCATTTACATTTACAAACACAACAGGGGGACTGAAGGTTGTGATGAAGTTAAGATAAAAGAGTTAATTGAATGTCTTGTGAAGCTAACAGTGTTCATACATTTCCACCGTGTGTGTGTATTCAAGTATAAAAGTCTCTCTCCACTTCCTGTTCCCTTGACTCCCGCCCGGCTGATGTGAAACGCATCCCGGTTAACTGCGACATACAAAGTGCTTTCGCCAAGATTATTCAGCATCGAACACTGTCGACTGTCCCGCCTCCAGACAAACCCCGTTAATAAGCCTCCAATATCCAGCATTAAGATATTCAATTATGTTCGATAACTCTGTCGGATTATCAGTTGGCTCCGAGCTCTTTATGGTGACAGCTCACATGCAGTAGGCTGGTTTTAGTAAAAGATAATTTCAATAAATAATTGTTTAAAAGTACTTGCGTTTATCGCTATAAAACACAAAGCCAAATACGTTTATGTTGCTGATGCACAATTTATCTGGAACAAGTAAACTTGTTTACTCATAAACTTTAGTTTTCTGTAATAATCTAGACTCCAATCGAAGAATCCCATTTGACTTTTTTGCGAACCTAACTTTCTGATCCCGCAGCAACGGCGTTTTTAGGGCGATGACATCATAAAATATGAATATATATATATATATATATATATATATATATATATATATATATATTGCAAAACTCGAGGCTTCATAACATCAGTTAAAAACTGCACAACAAGCTGACAGACATGTTATAGCCGACAGTGACCTCGTTGCCGACACGTTCAGCAGATACAGAGCTACACTGACCTCCATCGTCTCCACTCACTCCTGAGGCTACAAAAGATTTAGATTCAGAGAGATTGATTCTTTGTTGAAATAAGAATAAATCATAAATGAGCTTCAGACTTGCTCTTGCAGGTCAGAGAGAATTTATAAGACAAAAATGCAAGTTATTGAATAGTGACAGAAGTCAAAGTGTTTTGAATCTCTGCTCCGACTGCCAACATTAACGGCCCATTAGGAGTTCCCTGTTACCACAATACTAATTGCTTCTCCTGAATAACACTGAGAGGAGCATTGTCTGCAGAGGCAGGTCATTAGAGGAGTCTTGTACTTTTTATTTTTGGGGCTTTCATGTTCAAACAGTGATCGTTAACCTGCAGGCGGAGACGGCGAGGCCTTCAGGATCTCACTGTGGTCGTGAGATGATTCATGAGGTTTGACAGTGCATGATTGTAATAGAGAAATATATTATCTCGAGTCCCTTTGTGATAAACGCTTTCTTCTTGTGAAATAATGAATCAGCCTCTAGGCTTCAACTAATCCATTAGTTAATCCAGTGAAATAGCCTGAAACCAAATTACTTTTTGTTGTTGTTTCTTTTCTCTTTTTTTGGCTTTTTCATTTTTTGCCAACCGAGAAGAAAGAAAAGTTGAGAAACTTTTGTCCTTTTAAATTATAGACTTATTCTCATTTGTGAGTTTAATTGCGTGGCCGTAAGTTTTGAGGATTGCGAGTGCCTGTTGGCGTCGTTAGAGGAGAGATTACAAACGTGGCCTCTTAGAAGAGCTGATCTTTAAAAAGTTCCCCAACAAAGTCACTTCCAATTAAAGCCAACTTTTAAAATGCCACGCCAAGACCCAGACGCCTCGCTCGTATTTCACCAGCCGGCTCTGCCACACACACACACACACACACACACACACGCACACACACACGCACACACAGACTCACACACACAGACAGACAGACACACACACACATACACAGACAGACATACACACACACGCAGACAGACAGACACACACAGACACACACACCTTTTCCGTTTTTAATTTCACAACCTCGTCTCATCTCTACACCCACTCAGTCTGATCCAGCTGCAATTTTAATTGGATAAATTTAAGGCTTTTAAAATGCATTATAATGCATTCATTCGGTTTATTAGAGGCTCTATGTTGTTTCACTCTTGTGGAAGGTTTTACTTTAAATTATTATTACAAATTAATTAACTCATGAAACCGGTCAATTTTCTTTTCTTTAGTTGCATGAGACAACTGTACAGCTTTGAGTTCCAGTAATGATTTCTTATCTTATTGTTTTAACCGCGTAATCAAAGATAATTGGACATCTTATCCCAAAACAATTAGATCAAGAGAGTTAATTACAGTGAAACGTTCTAACCTGTAAACCTGTCATCAGTATTTCTCATCTTTCTTTCATGTATCATTGTGATAAAATCTCTTACGGTGTATTTGCTTTAATCTTGTTTATGACTTTGCGTGACACACAGGAATCATTGAAGTGTGATGTTTTGTTTGTGGTTCACCTGGAAGATCAAAAGCTTTTCAAGTTGCCTTTGAATGATTGTTCCTGAGATAGTTCATGTTCTTCTTCTCTCCCTCCTCCTCTCAGTGAACAGCCAGCCCCCGGCCCTCCGGGTCAACGGGTCCCTGCTGGTCCCCATCGGCGGCTTTGCCCCGCTGCCCCTCGCCCTGCTGCAGGCGACGGACCCCGACAGTCCGTCCGAGCGGCTGATCTTCCAGCTCGTCCGGGGCCCCGCTAACGGCCGGCTGGTCCTGTTCAGAGGGGAGGGAGGAGGAGAGGAGGGAGGGAAGGCCGGCCGAGACCTGACCGGGGACGACACCTTCACCTGGGCAGAGCTGAGATCCGGCCGGGTCCGGTTCAGACACCAAAAAGACAAAGCCAGGTCAGTGGATCCAATGTGTGTATGGAGGTGGAGAACGTTTTAAGGAAGATAAAGCACTCAAAGACTGTTCTATATGAGCTTGTGTTACGTGTAAAATTATGATTTAAATGTAAATGTTAAATTATTATAAACTGGAAAGTTATGCCGGGAAATTAAAGCACAAAACAAAGTATTATAACATTTCGGTCCTCCATGAGCCTCCAGAACACCTTCAGTCTTCTCATTTCCTCATTTCCTCATTTGCTGTTTTAATGATGGTGGTAGAAAATGTTATTTCATGCTGCCCTCAATCTAAATGGGTCAACGGGCATCAGCCAACCGTCTTTTACGACCTTCCTCCTGACCGTAATGGAAGAGGATGTGGGTGGATTTTCCAGTGAACGGGTTCCTCGACGTAGGTTTAACAGAGATTGGCATTCATTTAGATTGACAGCAGTTTTTTGGGGGAGTTTCCAGTGACGTAAATGCATAAATCTTTTATGCATTTTGGTGTTGAAGATCTTTCGGTCGATCATGTTTTCAGCGTGCGAGAGTTGCCCGATCTGATCTGACCAGTACAAAAACCATCTGCAGTTCAATCCCATCTTACTGCCACAGATCAAATGAAAGCTTTAACTGGGGCCCATTAATCTTGATAGTGCTCCATAAAAGTGATCCTGGTAATGATCTACAAATAAATTGGGATATTAAAAATAACACACTTTGTCCTGAGGGAGTCATAAGCACATAGAGACGTTTTAATTGATCTAAGATTGTTCACGGAACTGTGTCGACTGTTTTCAATGCGTCCGTCTGCTACACTGTAGAGCAATGAATCACAGCAGCTCCTTTGATGTGCGTATCAGCACCGAGGTTTCCGTGGATATTTCGCAACAGCCCGGTGCTTGTTGTACAAAGTTTAACCAGCGGATCTGCCTCGCCTACTTGTGGCTCACCAGAAAGCAGCATCACTCCAATTAGAGAGTGCAGATGAAACAGTACCTGATGCCTTCAGGTAGCTGTCACGGATGAATCGTTATCCTGCCTCGCTGGCATTGATGCCATAATAGCAATAAAGTCAGCTGGTTGAAAACAATTTGTATACAACCGACGTATTCATGAGCCAGGACATGCAGGGCTTCCTCTAAGGAGGTCTGGTGATGGAATATAAAGAGCGATAAAAGTCTGCGTACGGAGGTCGAGATGGATGGATGTGTCCAGACTGGTCTCATCCATCATTCGTAGCTAAACCTACGAAAAATAATGCGCTGTGATTTGTAGATATTCCATGAAATAATTTTGTAGGTTATGCACCTAATCGTGAACGAGGACTTAGTTAGACCGCAAAAACACATACAGGGTGGCCGGGAGGAGAGGTGGATGGGCCCAACAAAACAGTCATCTAAGTATTTCACGATCTTTTCCGGAACCTAACTAAGTATTTCACGATCTTTTCCTGAACCTAACTAAGTATTTCACGATCTTTTCCTAAACCTAACTAAGTTGTTCGTTTGCCTAAACCTAACTATTGTTTCCTGTGAAGACGGAAGTTTATTTTGAAGTCAGTGTAGCTGGTTTTCGTGTCACTTAAAAGACGAGAAGTAATTTTTCGTAAGATATCATATGAACCATTGTTTGAGGATAGTATGATTAGCCAAACAAACACAGGACTTTCACCCAGGAGACCACTGTTTGTGTCCCGTATTAAAAAGTTAATTAACATTCTTAAAAAAAAATGTATGTTAAGAGTACATAACATACATACTTAATTCAACCCAAACCACAGTCTTTTCCTTAACCTAACCAAGTCATTTTGTTGCCTAAACACAGGTGCAACAATCCTCGTATGAGGATACGTTTCACACAGCGAGTCACCAAGATTGACAAACCAGGTGCAGGCGAGAAAAATAACCTCCGTGTTCCTCATGAAAAACGACAGTGAGCTCATGCAACACTGCAAATCCCTCAAAAGCAAAAGAGACAGAGAGAGACAGACAAAAGACAGAAAGTACACACTTGTGGTGAAGCAAGAGAGGAAGATTACGTATGCGGACAGGAGGAGAGAAGTGAAACTGACACTTCATTTGGTAATTTTGTGGTAATTGTGTGAAATTCGTGAAAGTGTACGACAGTACACCAGAGAGTAACGTGTGTCGGCTGTCTCATGAATGGGTCGGACGCTGGTTGATCGTCCTTCAGCAGACTCGTGTCTTACTCACGTCACTCAGAATCTCCCTGTCGGGAGGTCAGGATGATTTTACATCATTTTCATACTCATCAAGCCTTCCAGTGAGCCCTCGCTCCCTGTATGGAAGAAAGTACACTCATTATGCTTCCCCACGTATTTATTCATGTTTTCCTTTAATTAGTCTCCTGTCTGTAAAGCAATAGAAAGATGTTCTGTCCAGTTAGCACCCAACACTTTAAAATGTATCTGGTATTGAAATTAATTTCTCCTTTTGTTGCCCAAGTGTGACTCACGCCATGTCTCCTTTTAAGTTGACATGAAGACACCTTGTCTCCGTCCTCTCCATCCTCGAGCATCCTGACATTTCATCTTCCCTGCTATTCTTATTGGCCCATCTGTCTGTTGTCTTTTTTAAATTCATGCAGCTTCCTGCTTGGAAAGTTCATTTCCATTAACCCACACACGTCCCGGAGATGCATCACATTTACACTTCCCTCTTTTAATGTGGAAGAATTTGCATTTGTTCTGCATTTTATTCTGCCGTATCTGACAGTGTGATTAGCCAGTGTGAGTTTCAGTGCCATAGATCAAAGAGGCCGCTAATATGTAAAGAAAGAATTCATGCCGCCTCTTTAGAGCTCAGCCTGGAGACAGTTTTCCTCACTATAGCTGGTCTGCTTTGGCTTTTTCCTGCAACAAATCAGTTTGAGTTTGGGTTCAATGTCCGTACAGCCAATCGGAATCGACACGTTGAACAGATAATTCAGTCCTGACTCAGCTGGTCTGGCCTCGGACGGAGGCAAGCCAGTGAATTAGCAAAATGTGGTCCACTGCCCAGTTCTGAGCCATTAGATTAATGGAGACAATAACACGTAAAGCCCCAAATAGGATTTAATCTGCATATTATAGCCATATTTGTCAAATTATGTGGAGTGGGGGATAATGGCTGCAGTCACAGAGACACAAACAAATGCTCTCAGGTTTGATTCCCTTTAGAGTCCAGCAGAGGAAGACATGTTGTCACACACTACAAGTCACTACAGAAAGGTTTTAGGGACAGATCTTTATTATAGTGCATTTTGAGATTAAAGTTGAAGTGTCAAGAATAAGGTTAAACTGTCGGTATTTAAAAAAAAATATATATATATTATGTTTTGTTTTATTTTAAGATGAAGTCAAAATGTTTATAATGAAGAGAAAACGGTTTGGAATAAAGTTGCACTGAGAATAATGCAATTGAGCATTTCAAAGAATAAAATTTCGACTTTATTCTCAAAAAAGCAATAATAAAAAACATCTTTCTCCTCATGTTTCCATTATGTGCGGCCCTGACCCTCATATGAAAGTCTCTGCGGATAAAAGAGAAGCAGAATATATAGTCGGCAGCTGTGGTGGGCTGCTTAAGATGAGCTAAATTCTATCACTTGTCAAAAGAAGGTATTTTCAATCTTCACTGCCTCAGCAGAACATGTCAAGTGTCAAGTCACAGACTGAGTAGTATGTGTTAAGTGGCGCACTTTACTATTGAGAAGTATTTAAACACATATACACACAGCACACAGATTAAAAGATGCTCCATTTTTGTCTCAAGGCTGCATTAAAAAAGAAATCCGTCTTTCTACTTATATGAATGCAGCAAATATACCAGTCACATAAATTACCTGAGCATAAAAAGAGATTCAGGGACACGGTGTCAGAAATATGTTACTTTAACAAGCTGTCCAATATTTCTTTAATGGTCCAGAATTATTGTAACCATAACAAATGCTGTAAAGCTGTGACCAGTCTCACCTTTGTTGCAAGAAATTGTTTTATCTTTGTTGAAAGGCGCTGTGAGAATGTGCTCTGTGAAGGATGAATTTTAAAGATGAACATGGTGACAAATGACACCAGCAACACCGCGAGCCTCAAGAACAGCTTCAGTGCTCCGTGTCATACATTCTCCAAGTCGCTGAATGAGAGAATGAACACAATTTTATAAAAGATATCACCTGAAAACTATTCAGAAAGCCCTCACATTCTCTATTACAGCATCATCATCCATTGAGGTCTTATCTGTAATCGTTTACCTGCTAATTCAACATGACATCGTCAATTAATTATGCCACAGGAAACAGTTAAACATTAAATCATGACAGTATTTCACTTTATAGAATTTGCTTCATAAGTGAACAGCTAAAAATACTGTATATGTACTCTTTATGCACCACACCAGTGGTGGATCGCATTTAGGTATTTAAGTACTTTACAATTTTGAGATACTTGTACTTTACGTGAGTATCCATTTTTTGCTAATTTATAGTTCTACTCCACTACATTTATTTGACAACATCTTGTACGTCAACCCAGTCACCAGAATAAATGTTGGTATTGTATGTTTTTGCAAACCAAGTGATGTCCACAAAACGTGGTTAAGGTTAGAAAAAACATCATGGTTTGGGATTTTCTTCTAATAATGTTACAATGTAACAACCTAACAACATCGTAACAATGTAACTTAACAACGTAACTTAACAACGTAACTTAACAACGTAACTTAACAATGTAACGTAACAATGTAACTTAACAACGTAACTTAATAATGTAACGTAACAATGTAACGTAACAATGTAAC
>NW_022280083.1:2026075-2049607 GCF_004355925.1 Anarrhichthys ocellatus | reverse complement strand
TTAACAATGTAACTTAACAACGTAATTTAACAATGTAGCTTAACAATGTAATCTAACAATGTAATTTAACAATGTAATTTAACAATCTAACTTAACAACGTAATTTAACAACATAACGTAACATAACAATGTTGCATAATAACGTAACATAAGATCGTAATGCAAGATCATGACGCAAGATTGTAAAGCGACATCACAATGCAACATTGTAACGCAACATCATAACGTAAGGCAACAAAGTTATGTTATTTATAAAGTTAGAATGCTGACCCTTTAATAAAGGTCATCATTGTTTAATATCCAAAACAATAAACATGTATTGTAGCTCTGAGATTGGCGTGCCCGAGCCCTCAGCCCCAAGGACTTGTGTGTAATAAGCCTCGTCTTTATGATGCTGAGGCGGCTCGGTGAGAGGAGACGTCGTTGATGAGGAGTGTGTGTGTGTGTGTGTGTGTGTGTGTGTGTGCGTGCGTGTGTGTGTGACGTGACTGTTCTCCTCTCACCTACACCGCACCGAGGTGATTAGATCTAATGACTACACAATGGACTCATTTTCCCAGAAAGCTCCAGGGTTAACTAAAGGCTTTTTGTAGGTCATGTCTAGTCAAAGTGACGAGTTTGATCTCTTTAATTCAAGGCTGTTTATTAGATGATCTGATTTCAAGTGATTTAACAATATCTCTATGTCTCTCTCTCTCTGTCTCTCCCTCTTTCTCTCTCTTTCTGTCTTCCTTTCTTTGTCCTTTCCTTCTCCCTTCCTGTAGGACTGGTGAGTTCTCCTTGCGTGTCGCTGACCCCCAGCTGTTTTCTCAACCAGAAACCATTCAAGTTCAAGCCGTGTCAATGCAGGTATGTACTGTATAATAACACAGACACTTTCCTCAGCTCACTCTTAATGACACACCTATTTCAACAAAGACTCGAGAGAAACAAACCGTCCTAAACACAACACCCACAGACTGTAAATTATTGCATCATAAGTGTATTCTCCCGGCAGAAAATTGACTGCAAATATAGATATCTCATAAAGATGTCTGCTGTGCAGGTCAATTCAGTAACATTACAGTTAACAGAGAAAGATACTCTGCAAAGGCACATTTGTTTCCAGATTTAGTTTCCTGTGAAACACTATCTGGATCTGTGCTCCGAGGTTACAATGCAAAGTCCATACTTGTGTCCTTGTTGAGAAAGTTTTGCCTCGGAGAGAAAATATAAATTTCAGTTTCTAAAAACCTTATACTGTTGTGCTTTGATGGCACGATGTCTCGTTCTCGCATTGACTATCAAAGTTTCTTATCGTTTGTCAAGTGAGTATCTGATGGATAAATATGACACAGTGAGCAGAAGAGTGTTAGAGGAAAGACACTATCTCACTCTCTACGAGCAAAACCACGAAAACACCATTTAGTGCTGCAGTAGTTACTACTATTTTATCAATATTTGCCCTGTCAGACATCTAACTTAATCTGTATTTGACTTTTTAACAGTTATAATAAGAACAACTAGATCCTGTAGTTTACAACAATATAGCATGCTGAGCTAGCTACATGGTTAGCTTGCTGCCATGATTGTGTAGAACATAGATTCCCTTCCACACACAGTACCAACCCATAGACACAGTCAGCTGAGAACTTCTTATATAGTTTATTCATCCAACAACATAAAGTACAGCAAATAAAAACACAGAAATGTGAGAGAAGCTTTACTGTCGCTGTGGACGGCAAGCGGCACTCAGCCAACAGTTAATCTGGAAAACCTGACAGCTCTTTTTTTTTTGTAGCCGTTTTTGCTGCATCATCCCAGCTGATCTGCAGTCCTCACAGTTTTTTTGGCTCCGTCCTAAAGCACTGATGCCAGGGCCGTGATTGGCCGACGTCGGCCTCGACAGCGGGGCCGTGATTGGTGTTCAGCTGACCTCTGATTTTAGCCCAAATATGGAAAATAATGAGGAAGAAGGGATTAAAGGCTCTCTCTGAGATGATGGGTTAGTGTGACAGCTGTGCTGTGCTGTGTGTGTGTGTGTGTGTGTGCGTGTGTGCGTGTGTGTGTGTGTGCGACACTACAAAGGAGAGAAAGTGACAGACGGTTGATAAATAATAGCAGAACTGAAAGCGTGTGTAACTAATTACAGTAATGATGTAATTACCTGAGTGAAAAATGTCTATTCGGAAAAACAAAATCATCCATATCTGTCACAGGAAGCACCAACCTCCAGGCAAAATATCTTGTTTTAAAAGGAAGCTTTGGTGCAGTTAAGTGTATTAGTATTATAATATACATATAAACGATAAAAAACATAAATAATGTAATTAGTTTTGCAGGTGAGGAAACGTTTGTTGGCTCTGAGGGGCTCCTAGATCTCAGACATTATTACCTGCTGATAAGAGCGGTAACAAACAGATGGAGGCAACTCCTGTGTTCTGTGAGGTCAAATTACAGTTTTCTTTCAATGGAGTCTTGTTGCTTTGAAGAGAGCGTAGATAACAGCTTCAGTTTATTTTGGAAAGGTCTGTCTGACAGCGAGGAAAAGCAGCAAACATGTTCTAAAAGTCCTGAAAGGGATAGACTTTGTTTTTTTTGGTGGACCTTTCTTTTAGGTGGCTAAAATATCTCCATTGTCTCCAAGCTCATTCAATTCACACACATTTATTTTTCAATCATCTGCCTCACAAACATCCATATTACTGGACATGGATCCTGTTTATCTACGTAAGTTATGACGTTGAAAGGGCTCTCATTCGCCTCTCCAGTCTTTGAAATATCCCCCCCCCCCCCCCCCCCCCCCCAACCCCAGATGGCACATGGGTAATTTACAGACATATCCGACAACATACACGAACTGTCTCTCCCTGCTGTTTTTCTGTCTTTGAACTTCTTCGCTCTGACAAAATGCAGCCAGCAACATGTCACAAAGAGGAACATACGCAGCCGGAGTCTCATGCGATCGCTCCTTTCTTCATTCATTCAACATCAAAGAGCAACGGAAACACTGATGTAACCTTCAGTGTTGTTTCCTGTCTCTGGAAATAGAGATCTTGTCAGTATTTGGTTGTAGATTTGCTTTGAAAGAAGCTTCCACGTGTTTAAACCTCATTCTCATTATCAGCAGCACACCGTATTGTCTGTAGATAGTCGCCCCCCGATGGACATTAGAGAGAATGCAGCTTCAGCCTGCCTCCTCCTCGTCTGCCCAAATCACGTAACCTTGCGTTGCAGCTTAATTAACAACATTAATAAGAGGATTTGTATTTTGCTAAATCTCTACAAGAGGACACGTTTCTACTGTTGCAGCCCGACTGAATCCTCCCTAAATGCAAAAGGCATTGCTGGAAAGGTTGACTGAAGCGGGATGGCATTGAGAAGAAGACTATTTGTGATATGCAGCCCCCCACGTATAGAAAAAAAAAGAGAAATAGTTGATTGAAATCCCCGTCAGATCTGCAGCCAGCGGGCACCTCAGAATGTAATAGCCTCAGGAATGAGAGATCTGAGCTGCAGATAGCCAGCCCCCCCCCACACACACTCACCTTTCTGGCAGGAGTGGCTGCTTCCTTTGAAAAAACAAGTTTCCAAGGGTCTGGTATCTTCTAGGGGCATTTCTACAGAGGTGGTCTCACACAGCCCCACATCTTCATCCTAAAGAGGCAACCTTTCTGTTTCTGAGGCTTTGCTCTGCTGATATCATTGCTGTCTTTGCTCTAAGCTGTCAATCGTTACCGGGACACTTTCTAACTTTACGTTGTTGTTGTTGTTGTTGATTAAGGCCCTGTTTACACGTATAGAGATATTTAAAAAACTGATATTTTCTTAAGCGTTTTAAAATAGATTTCTGTCCACACAACCTTGATTTCTCAAAATGTCTCCGTCCACACTGGAACACATAAAACGAGTCCAAACGCTCGTCAACGATACGTCAAATACAAGAGAAGAAGATTCTGAGCATGCTCAGTGAGATCAATTTCCTTTGACGGTGTAAACAAATAGTAATTAACAGTAAAGCATAGCTAATTATTCTTAGCTATGCTTATTAAATGCGGTGCTGTGGCGAAAACAAAAATGGACTCATATGTGAGGAGTAAACTACTAAGTTGAGTTGCTGCTTAGCATCACCTCACAATATAAAGTGATGGAAGCCCATGAATGCTTTCAGTCATCGTGACGTCATTCGTTGGTTTGTGGACTGATGTTATGAAGCCTCATGTTCGGCGATTTTGCCGTTGCCATGTTGTTGTTGTTTTTGCAACCGATGAACAGAAGTGACCACATTAGGACTGAGGAGGAGTGACGTAGAGACACCGTATACGTCTCTAGAGACCTGTCAATCACCGTGTAGCCCCGCCCTAAAGCATCCCCTGCTTTATGGTCTGTTTGACTCTAAATGGACCATAATGTACTAAATGAACATCATGCTGTATTGAAGAAGACTTGAAACTAGAGATTGAGACCATAAACTCATGTTTACAATGTTTACTGAGGTAATGAATCAAGAGAGAAGTAGAGTCATTTTCTCATAGACTTCTATACAACCAGAGGAGTCGCCCCCTGGTGGACACTAGAGAGAATGCTGCTTTAAGACATGAAGCACTGACTTCACTGTCCAGAACCGGAGGTTGCCGCCTGGCTTTACGTGTGCACACAGATAAAAAGTAACCAGAGTTTTAAAAAATCTACACCTTAGAAGGCGTTTTCAAAAATCCTGAAAGGTTTAAGTGACCTAAAGGTCTGTTTGCGTGTGGACGAGAGGCCAAAACAGAGAGGAAAATATCTGTTTAAAGTATATGTGTAGTCAGGGCCTGAGTTCAGAACGGTGTCTAGAAGTAAAAGTTTAAAGTGTGAAGTCCAGAACAAAATTGTGTTGTGTAGTGTTGTGACAGCGAGACACAACAACATGAGAGCTGAGCTGTAGATAAAAGGCCTTGTTACCCACCGAGAGGTCGTACAGGGCATCAACCTGTGAAACACTTCCGCTCTCTGCAATCCGGCACGATCACACCAGGAAGAACAAAACAAAATAAAGAGCCGAACAGAACAACAACCCACGAATCAGCACAAAGAAAACCCACTTCTTTTCTTCCCCATCTTGTTGAAGTGCTGCAGACCCCATGGGTGACGACAGCTTTCTCCCAAACACGAACCTCACCTCTCCCTCACCTGTGAGGGGATGATAAAAGGTCAGCCCTCCTACCTGAGTGGGCCTAGTGTTTGTTTTCGTCTGCCTCGAGCGGGCAGGGGGGGATTTCTCTGGTTGCCTTTAGTGAGCAGGCATATCTTAGCACGATTTCAAACCGGCACACACTCCCACTTTCAGCCTCTGCCAACACATCTGAAACCTTTTTGTTTTCCTCCCTACGACCTGCTGAAGTGACAACACAGGGTTTTACGTGGACGCCCGAGGGCCCGGTCGCCTGTCTCTTGGAGATAATTCCTCTCCGTCTGAAAATGTGTCACCAAACAACCCCAAAAAAATCGGAACAAAAAGGGCAAAGGGCGGCGGCTAACAACATGCCCCCCCCCTCGTGTTTCAGTTCTGTGTCCAGAGGTCACTTTGGTTCGAAGACACATGCACACAGAGAGTGTGTGTGTGTGACTTCCCATATTTCTCTCTCTGGCGCCAGCTTGTTTCATACCCCCTCTCTTTGCTTAAGCTGCTGCTGTAATGGCAGAAAAGAGCTGGAGCTCCACCAGCAGCCGTTGAGTGTAACGAATTGGACCCGAGCCCCTCTGAGCGGCTCGGAGCTCCCCGGCCTGCCGGCGGGTTTGATTTAGGGCCACGGCGAAGCGGCGTCTACCGGCGCCGCCGACGCTGCCAGGCTGCCCCGCTGACAACTTCTGGCAGAGAGTCAGGTTGAAATGAACTGCGTCAGTCTCCTTATTTTTGGTATATATATATATATATTTAATCTTTCTTTGTTGTCTTCTGTGTCAGACACACAGAAGATGCAAATACATTTCTATCCTCAGTACAATCCTTTATTGACTGATTAACATTAACTCTAAACTCACATGGTCATGTATGGGTGAGCAAAGTATCCTCAACGGTTCATATGATATCTTACAGAAAGTTCTTTCGTGATTTTCATTCGTGTTCCCTTCAGCAGCACCAGCGATCAGTGCGCCTGCACAAGCCACTGCAGTGTTCAGACAACTAAACTACATTTTGGGTTTGTGTTAAGTTACAAATAAGTCAACATTGACCTCTGGCTTCACACATGAGCAGCGGCCTCCTTTTTACACCTTGACCATGTCTCTATGTGGACTTTATTCTTTTATTTTAATTTCCCCAAAACTGTGCAAAAAATAGAAAGTACCGTTCACATTAGATCAATACTCGTTACATTGTTTGAACTTGTATTCAGGTAGTGTCTGTACTTGTGCGGATGTGCGTTGGTTGAAACTTCCTACAGACGGCGTCTGTTTACATCTGACCTGATGAATGTTAATCCAATACTCACTGTTCTTTCACCTCTTGTTTGGTTTGTTTGGTCTCCATCAACTCCTGACAAATCTGTCTCTGTAGCTTCCGATTCTTCCACCGTCTTCACAGACTGTCGCTGACTCTGTCCTGCTGTCGTCTGGTGGGTTTATCAGAGCTTGGCCACTGAAAAGTCTGCTTATTACAGCATTAAATTGTTGGTTAATAAGAACCCGAGTGAGTGTACATTCTGTGTAGCTGTAGAGCAAAAGCAACGAGCTAACTGAGGCTAAAGCTACATAGATGTGCAGCGTTGGTGTTGATTCTCAGTGGGACTGAGTTTTAATTATATCAAAAATATAACTTAATAGAGCTCAATCTCTTTTCAACAATGAGTACACGTCTAATCCTACACACACACACTTCATGGTACAAACGGACACATACTGGGTAAAGTCGTACCCTTGCTCACTACAGGAGGCCTCCAGCTCTCCGCGGTGCTCCTTAACTGACTTTGTGAGGTGAAGCTTTCCTTCAGGTACGGCTGAGTGCAGCTTAATCAGGCTGCCCTTCATCCTCTTCATCTCCCCCGGGGAGAAAACTCATCATCTTATCTTAATCAATTTGAGAGAAATTCTCCTCTTGTTCTCTCAGCCACCCTTTAAAATGTTCACGCTGATTCTGAAACTTCGCTCTTTACTGTTAAAACAAAGTGTTGTTTGTGTTTGTGACTTTGTCTCGTCTTTCAGATTATAAACCAAAAGCACGATCTCACTCCCAACCTCTCTCTATTTCAGCCTCCGAGGGTCGTGACTCTCGCTCCTCTCCCCGTGGAGGGCCGCGGCGCCGTGGCCACCATCACCAAGTCGGTCCTGCAGGTGGACGACCCCGACAACCCGGCCAACGTCCTGGTCATGGTCCTGGAACCGCCCCGCCACGGCCGGCTGACACGTCTCAACGGCGACCGGGCCATCGGCCGATTCAAGCTGGAGGAGCTGTCGCGGGAACGGATCCGGTACGTCCACGACGGCTCGGAGGGGACGGAGGACGGGACGGTGCTGCAGGTCAACGACGGCCACAGCTACAGGAACATTCTCCTCCAGGTCCACATCAATCAGAAGGTAGGGAGGTCAGACGGGGGGGTCGATGGTATTAATGATGTTTAGATAGCATGTTTAATTTAGAGTCCTGCTGCTCTCTGGCTCAGCTCAAACATCTCTGCAGAGGAGAGAGACCTGCATCGATCCTCTATTAATACTGGAGGAAGTTCTTTCCTGGAGGTTACACCACTGAGCCAAGCTAGTGTGTTGCACCTCGAAGCTTCACCAGCTGTGTTTCCAGACTGTAGCTCATACACGATCATCGTGGTGGATTGAGCCAAAGTGAAATTTATCAATCTGACAAAGGTGAGACGACAATAAGTGACAAATCTGCTTCATGCTGGATATCTCCAGCACCTGCATTCATTACCTTCCACAGCTTTACTATGAATTGTAAATGTTTTTTAGGGACAGCATAATGAGGCTTTCTTTTTGCATCTCAATGTATTCTGAGCTGCCCTCTGGCAGCAGCAGAAACTTTTATGTGCGGAAGCTTTAAATCCAAATGAAAATACTTTTTTTGTTGTTATAATCAGTTTTAAAACTGACACTCGAGAACTTTATTTCCTCCACAAGTTTACAGTTCAGAAGTTAGGAGGAGAAGGATGTTTAATGGAGACACTTACAAGTGATCAGATTCAAGGCATTTGTGTCTCAGCTGAAAAGCAATTTTTTTTAAAAGTGTTACTTGTAAATATTGGATCTCGTAAAATATTCCTGTTGTTTTGCTACACAGCTGAGTGAAGTTGACATCCACTGTAGTCCTGTAAACCCCTTTAATCGCCTCAACTTTCAGCATTAATTACTCTGATTACTCTCAGTGTGCTCTGTTGCCTTTATCCCTGAAAATAGTTTGCTGGAGTCACGAGCTCACCTTCGTATATTTAAATACTGAAACAGAAAGAGCCGGTCAGCCGGTGTCCGTCCTCTGTCATCGCTTCTGGGGACGTTGTTATGACAAGGACGTAATTATCTGACAACAAGCGCCGCAGCCGCCGCGACCGAAGGGGAGGGGGGGAGGGGGAGTGTGTGTTTGGTATGAGATACATTTGGCAGCTCACTCAGTCACTAAACATGAGCACACACACACACACACACACACACACAGAACTGGAGACAAAGGCAGGACCTGCGTCTCCAGACTTGGTGAAAATTGTATTTACTGTCTTTTTCCACCAGATGTCCACCGAAGGTAAACCTCCACGGCCTTTGTCCACTTGCGTAAAAAGGGCCCATAATGTTCAGTCAAAGCCTAAAAAACAGTCAACTCATTGTTTTCTGTTCTTTATTTTTCTGTATTCAGTCAGAAACCGGGTTATATTAATAACAAGTTAAATCATAAGCTTTGTGAATATTTTTTTTACCTTCAAATGTTTTTTATCTTCAATTTTCCAAGCAGTCAAATCTCAAGTTCATCAACTCTTACACTGTCAATCCAAGTCTAGTCGTTCTTTCTTGAACCGATCTGACTTGTGTCTGAGTTTCAATTTGGTTTCTCGTGTCTAAAGTGGACACACACACACACACACACACACACACACACACACACACACACACACACACATGCTGTATCTGACTCACAAAGACTTTCCCCCAACACTGTTTTAACTGTCTCAGCAGTCCGAGGAACTTCCTGCGCCCAGCTTTGGTTTTAGATTGCATTGGAATAGAAAAGCCTTCACGTGATACTGAACATCCCACCTCGCTGTGCGCCGGTTGGACTTTTGTTCCCGGCGGGAGAGACTTTTTCTTTTCCAGTGATATATTTTTTGCTGCAGGTTTTGGAGGGCAGCTCTGTTTGTCTGGCTGCATACAGATGCTGCGCTTCAGGCTCAACTCCTCTGCTTTTTCTTCTTCTGTAAATCAATAACATCCCACTCACACACACACACACACACACACACACACGCACACACACACACCAGTATCCCTTTACTGTAAAGTGTCCTGATGCTGAATTATGTGGCGCGTTAGACAGAGCAGGATGGAGGGCTGAGAGAATGCGCTTGATTTATATCAGAATCTTCTTGCACTCGTCCCAGCAGTGTCCCCCAATATATTTCTGTTCTGCCTCCAGCTTGATCTGCACGGCTGCATCACCATAGAATAGAGATCAGTGAGGACGTTTAGGGAGAGGAGCACCAGCCACTGCGGGGATATTGTCTTCTCCCAGCACGACAGAAAGGAAGAAGAAGAACAGGCGAGGCTTTGTTTCACTGGCGCGAAGCTGTGCAGATAAAAGAGGACGATTTGCATAACTTCAGCCGGGACAATACACCAACATTCTCTGGTTGTATTTTCATGGAAAACAAATTCTGCTACGAAAAGTTACAAGAGAGCACTCCTCCTACTGCAGAGGAAGCTTCACTCATTCTCTGGTGCTCTTTACTGCCGTACTGCATCACACAGCAGCTGTGTGTGGTAAACATCAGACGTCATCGACAGCAGGATGCTCAGGTTCAAATAGAAGTTAGAAAAACCTCCTGCTGCTGCAACACTGTAGGCCACCTGCTGGGGGGGGGGGGGCTACAAGCTCTCAAACCTGTGAGAAGTGGAAGAGAATCAGGAATTAAGATCAACGCACTAAAACCCTCACAATCTGCATGAAGCTCAATGGAGACTCCGTGAACCCGGACCTCCACAGAGCTCAAGAATAAAACCCTGAGTGATTATCGGCTCCGCCTCGACTTTATCAAAACCCGAGTCAATGAATCTTTAGTTTTCATTGCGGGCTGCTTTCTCTGGCGCTCTTTGTGCCTTCCAAACCCAGCGGTGCCTGTCGATGCCGGGCCGTGGCGCGGACAATAGCATTCCCTGGGAGTTGGATTAGGGCGCTCTAAAGCGGGACACTAATCAGGCCCTTAATGACCCTCTGATGGATGGACTCTCTGAGTCTGAGCCCCCGGAGCTGAGCTGCAGCTCGGCTGAGTAGGAAGCAGGACCCTTGGCTTTCAATTACTGTCTGGAAGGAGAACACTGTGAGCCTCTGCAGAAATGGAAGGAAATATATATATATATATGTATGTATGTATATATATATATATATATATATATATATATATATATATATGTATGTATGTATGTATGTATGTATGTATGTATGTATATATATATATATATATATTGTCAGTCTAATAGCGGCTGTGTTGTCAAGCAGAGTGCTACGAGTTTAGCTCCACTCCCACTGAGCGCTCGCCTTCACCGTTGCTTGGGAATACCATGATTAGTTTTGAGTTTTCTTTCTTTCTTTTCAGCGCTACCCCACATCAACGAGTCTGTGATTACACTTCTGATTGCAGTGATTTGTTTCCGTTAAAGCCGGCGGCCGGAGTCACGCAGCCCCCGATGTTTGCTTTGGCACGCGCTCTGATTTCACACACAGCAACGCCTCGTCGAGATTAAATTAGAATTTGTTGCCGATAAAGATTCAATCTGCATCCTGTGACTTTCTGTTTGACGTGTCCATCAGCTCGGCCCGTTCACCCTCCCCCCCCCTGCTGGAGTTATGGAAGAATGAGAGATGACAATGTCATTGTTATTACAACAGCATGACCGTCCCGGCCGGCAGCTACAGCCCATGTTTTATGGATGATGCCGACTCCATCTCGGCAAAGTCATTTATTTCTGCTTTTGTGGACTGCAGCCAAAAGCTCTCTCTGGCCAGCACCGGCTCTATTTACAGTCCATCTCAGGCCCGCTGGCTCACAGCCCTTTAAAGGTCTCGGATTATTCATCTTTCATGCATTTTTTTATTTTTTATTTAGTACTGCGGCTAAGTAAAAAAAAAAGTTGTTTATTTTCTATGATATATTTTGCAGCATCGGCTGATGGCCTAACAGCCCCTCACCTCCTTATGTAATATGTAACCCAACTCTTTAGTAGATACAGTGATTAAAAATAATATATAAAATATATATTTGTATTGAGGGTGCAAGTGTAATCTGTGGACATGACTGACCAAATCATTTGTGTGATTTTGGTGACCAACCAGCATCCTGGTGCAGCATGAGGTTACATCAGGAAGGATTTATACATAATCATTAATACACAGTCAGCCTTTTCTCCCAAAGATTACGTTCCCATAAAACTAAACTACATTGTGAGTTACGTTTTGAATGAAACGTAGTTTGTTGCAGGTAATGTTTGTCTGTGACGTATCATTCTTCAGTCTTCGTGAAGAGAGGGTTAGATGGGTCAAACTAACAGGACTTTCACCCAGGAGACCGCTGTCCATGTCCTGCGTGAAGCCAAAGGTCAATATGTACTTATTTGTAGCGTAAATAACATCACAAACAAGTCCATTTAATAACCTTTAAATAATAATTCATACTTTCAAGAATATGTTATTTAGCTTTGGCAATAATGTAACCTGAACATTCACCCCAATAAAGCTTATTTAAGCTTTAATAAGCTTTTTAATGAACTTAACCAAGTAGTTATTTTGCTTAGTAATCATTTTTTGTTTTGTTTCAATTTGCAACGTTAACCGCATGTTTAAACAGTTTAAAACTGCAACCGTAATCCGGAAGAAAATACGTTTCAGTGCAGTTTAGTTTTATGGAAACCTCATTTTTGTGAGACAGGGTTGAATTAGTGAGCGAGCGAAGTTAACTTCTCTCATCCAGTTTAGAAGCAGAAGATGGTGTAATGTGTAATGTTTAATGTTTTAAGAGCTGGTTTTAAGCCCAAGTTAAAAGTCTTATAAAAGTCTTAAGACAGGCCTCAAGTCCTTAAAAACAAGTCCACCTCGAGTCACAAAGTCTTCATAAGAACGTCCAGTTCGTTTCCAATTGCAAGTTTTTCACGTTTGTGAATGTCAACCATTGAAATGGTTTATAAGGAGATCTCCCTGTTGCTGTCTGACCCCATTTAACCTCATGAATTTACAGCATTTCAAGTCTCAAGTTAAATCACGTGTCAAACAAGTCATAGAAGTCCAAGTCAGTTGTTCGTCTCTGCTATGTGAAGGAAAGGACGCTTGTAGTTTTGCTTAACGTGAACCAGTCCGATGGTTGTTGATGGAGTTGAGCAACGTGACGTAGCGTTAGCTCTATATCCTCAGCTTTGCAGCAGCACTAAGTAAGATGCCTTAAACCAACGGCTCTCAGACCAATGAGTCATTGAGTTCTGAGTTCATCACCATAAATTCCTCTCTGATATTTGTTTAATTCACCTCAGTTGTCTCTCGACATTCCCCTTCTCTCCAGTTCCAATATCGTCAATATGAAATCACACAAATCCAGTTCCTTGCTCTCTCCCAGAGGTCAAACAGCAGATAAACTTCCACCAGCATTTAATATTCTTTGCACCTGAGTGAAGGAGATTCGACCTTCTCGAAATCTCACTCTGGCGAGAAGAAAACCCCACAACTCATTAGACTTGTGTGTTATTCAAGACAGAAAATTAGAAGAAATAACCAAATGAGGGAGCAGCTGCAGGACAAAGAGTCGGAGGTCTGGGGAAATCAGGAGTATCGGCAAACTTCTAAATCCTCCGACCTCCTTCATTCTGTGGAGTGTGCTGTTTGTGGTGTGAGCGTCCTTTAAGGACCTCGGTGTTCATCAGGAGAGGCTGATAATCTCCTGGATGATGTGGTCCTCTGAGTTAAACGCCTGCCACGCTGACTTATGTGTTTCCTCTGCGGCTCGTCTGCGGTTCTTCGCCTGCTGCTGCTCCGCTGAAATAGTGTGATTTGGATCAGCCGAGCGGCAGGCAGCCGGTCGGCAGGTTGTTATCTGCAAACACAGACTGCCACACACACACACACACACACACTCTCGTTGTCACACACACCTGTGCACACTCTTGTAATCTATTATCGCCCACTGACACAGTGTTTCTGCCATTACGCTGATCTCCTGCAGGGAACTCTGTGTTTGTGCTGTGTCAGCCTGCTCTCCTGAAAATGACAAAGAAACTGTATTGTAAATGACGTTTTAAGGGTATTTTTTAACTGGATCACAGTTGTTTTTGAGATATCACAAATACATTTCTAATCAAAGTGTGTGCAGGGAGAACTTTGGTTCTACCAAACACAGGACTTTCACCCAGGAGACCGCTGTGCATGTCCAGCGTGAAACCAAAAGTCAGCGCTGACTTATTTTAATTTACGTCCGTAACTTATGTCTCATAACAAACATTTTTCTCATAACAAACATCATTTTTTTGCCAAACCAGGATGATTCTTACCAAACATAACACCTGAAAGTAATGAAGAATGCAGTTTAGTTCGATAAGAGACAGGGTTAGTATTTCTCTCTCTTCATATCAGTGATTCGACAGTTCATTGAGTGGCCGTCTTGATAAATTGAACAGGTAGAAAGATAAACAAGTGTCCTGCTGGAGGATAAAACCAGCTGAGGGGATTTGTTTTACAACATGGCAACCCCCAAAGTTGTTCTTATTAATGGTTCATAACTGATGTTCTATGTGTCTAAGATACCCGTAGATATGTTCTATCTCAGGGTATCTTTTTCGGAAGTGGTATCAAAGTTTTTTCCTTTTAAAATAGATTTCTGCAACACTTTTTGGTTCAAGTGTTAATACTAGTGTAATACTAACATCCTTTAGCCAGGAACTGTGATTTAGTGTCACCTCCTGAGGAAAGCAGAGATGTAGGTTCAGCACACTGGAAACAAATACCTGTGAAAATGGCCACACTTTAAAATAAGAATATCGTTGTTTTTCATTTGACATTCTTACTCTCAAGAGTTGACAAGACAATATATGTTTTTATATAAACTAGATGACTTTTAGATCATTTAACTTCATCCAGCTGTAAACTGCGGAGCTTCTGTGTACAGAACAGATATCAGGTTGTTGTTGTAGATGCATAATAAGTGTGTAAGTCTGTTTTTATTGCGGCAGCTGGTTGTCACGGTGCGTGAGAGAGTTTTTCTTCTTACCTGCTCAGATGTCCTCTAGCGACAGCGAGTCCTCCACACGCTGCGAGCTTTCTCTGCAGCTCATCCTGCTCCTTGTTCCTCGGCCTCGGATCAATACAGCGTCACGAAAACAAGTCGGATTCCACAGTTTCGCTGACAGCTCTGAGCCCAGACTGCTACGCTGCTTCTGATCGGCGGAGCTGACTCGAGGGCTCGGCGCTCCGGTGACACTGCGGCTGATTGACAGCTGTTACGACGGGCTCCTGGGACTCACAATCCTGAGGTTACAACAGATGTGGAATTAAAAAACAAGCTGCGCAAACTGTGACAAAAACAAAGTGAAAGTGGCATCAGGCTGCACCTGAGGAGCAAGGACTCTGCTTTTATCTCTCTTCACACCACCGTGGTACCACACACGGGGGGTCTCAGTGTGAGAAACACTCTCAATGTTTAATTCACCACGTTAGAGAGTAAATGTGATTTAAGTAACTCTTGATTATGCGACGGCACCTGCGGCTGATTCGAGCTAACGTCCAGGTCATGAAAGCTTTTATATTCGAATGAAATACCTGGCATCTGTTGAGCTCCTCTCAGGGGAAACACAAACATTTATTTTATTTTTCTGCTTGGATCCATCTTGACAAAGCGTTCTGGTGAAATTCGCAGACAGACGTTGGTTAGAAAAAGGGAAAAGTCGTTTTAAGTTGAGCAGATCTTGCCGTATCCAAACAGAAACCAACCTCACTGTTCTGAGGGTGAACAGCTTTAATGTGTCTGTTTCAGGCCGCGGACTCTCCTCACACGCTGTCTGTGCCGGTGACCTGGGTGAAGGAAGGAGGCATGGTGCGGCTGGATAAAAAATACCTGCAGGCCGACTACAGGGGAGTCAGCAGCGATGACATCGTCTACACCATCGTGGTCTCAGAAGGACAACCTAAATACGGTACGAACTCTCCAACGAATGCTGGTGGGATGTGATTCCGGTCACTATGATTATTATGTGACGTATAACAGCAGTGCATCTCCTCCTCTGTAACCGTCTCAGGTGAGGTGGTGCTGGTGTCCATGCCAGCCGACGGCCCCGCAGAAGGCTGGCGCCCCTCGCTAACCGACGACCGAGGCTTCACGCCCACAACCTCCTTCACCCAGCAGGACGTCAACGACGGCACCGTCTGGTACCGACACTTTGGCGGCGGCAGCGACAGCGACTCCTTCCAGTTCCAGGTCAGCACTGGTTCTCATACAGCGGACGCGTTTCAGACATCCATCATACATCATGTGTCTGATAGTTATGCTTCAGCTTTACTGAGACACAAAGCATGCTTTCCTGCTTCACGTATAGGTTTTCACTCCTTTTCATGAAGAAGAGGGTCAAAGTTCAAGGTGCCATGTTATGACGAACTCCCAATTGAATGCATACTGCATGCAGCAGTACATACTGTGTAAGTGCAGCTGCGGTTTGTACTTAAAGTAAAAAGCGATTTGGAACGCAGCTTGTTGGCTCAACGCAGCCAGTGGAGTCATCGTTGTAGCTGGTTCTTCGTGAGGCGGTATCTGCTCTTGCCTCCAGTGTCTCAGTAGAATCCATCTAGCTGTAAAAGCCAAAAGCTTTTCAAAGGAGTAGAAGTTCAGCAGAGTCTTTGACTGTCTTGTTCAGGGCTATTTGTTTCTACTTTGAATCTGAAAAGTAAACATATGAATTATGGGTTTCCCCCGACAGTGAACCATTATATCAAACGTATTTAAGAGGGAAAACACTGTCGGGATACACGCACCACAAGGTTGTACTACTACTGTACCTATAAATAATCTCAGAAAGAAAATAAATTAGCTGTGAGACGAGGAAGCCCCGGGGGGGCCGATAACAGCGTCTCACCCCCGAAAGTACAAGAGGAGGAGACGGTGACAGAGACGCATGTCGTCGTCCTTGTTGTTTTTTTGTCTCTCTCTGGAGTGTTCTTTGAAGTTCACTCTCTTACTCGTGTTCCCATGTGTTTACCTCTTCCCTCCCTTTCCGATATGTCTCCCTCTGGCCTGATTTATTCCTCCCCTCCTCCTCCTCTTCCTCCTCCATCTCTCCTCTCTGTTTTTTCTGTTATATTTCCGATAACCGTGAAATTGTTTCTATAAAACCGTGCTGTTTATCTGTAAAAGATATCCTTCAGTCTTAGTATTTTATGATATATATTATATATATATTCACTCAGCAGTTGTTTTAATCGCCAACCACTTCACAGTTCACTCTATCATTGCACACGACACTTTGTTTTTATCCTCTCTCTCTTATTTCCCTCCCTGCTCTTCTTAAAGTGTGTTCTCTGTGGATTTCCTCTCCGTCAGTTCAGAGCTTGGCACCAGCCGTCCTGTGCGACTCACTCAAAATCAACCCATAGCGACTTATCTCGATTAGCGCTAATGACCACAAATTACTCGCAAATTGGCCCCAAATCTGAGACAGTTCCAGTAAAACCGACGCAGCGTTCGTCTCTGCTTCACCTCGACTCCGTCAGGCCGCCAGAAGCTTGTAGCTACATCTGATCATCTTCCTTCCTCCGTCCCCACACGCAACGTTCTGGCCCCATCCATCAGGGCAAATGCGTTTCAATTACACAGTGCCGGATTCAAATTAAATTCTCGGGTGTCTCATCATTTTGACAGGAAGTGCAAAAAGCAGGCGAGGAAAAGCAGGAAAGGAAGCCCGCCACAAACCCAACGGCTGGAAGCGTTTGTGCTGTCGGGCGATTAAAGCTGACGGTTTGTCAGCGTGGTGTTTTCGTCCTCCGATGGTTTTTATCGAAGTGTGCGGCGCCTCGTTAGAGCTGATTGATTTGAAACTCATCCTGCTTCTGCAGCTCAACAGAAAGTGGGCTGCACAGCACTCGACACGCACATCTTCTCACGCACCAACATGTCAAATCACAACCGTGTTCAAATCAGACAGATGGGGATCTGGGGTCTTTGAAATTTGGTCTGAAGTGAAAATTTGCCCTTTCAAAAAACAAAATAAATAAATAAAAGTCCTCACAGTTGGCTTGTTTGTATCATGTGGCCTCAGAAATATTACTGAACCTATGCAACAGAGAAAGACACTTGTGCTATGAATTAAAAAGTATAGGTAATTACTTTGTGGACGTTTGTTTCCTGTCGTTCTTTTATTGCCAGGTCTGAAAGGCTTGAAATGGCCCCAAAAGGCCCCAAAAAATGGGGGAAATTTCACCTCAAAATCTAAAACACGCAGCATAAGGCCAGTTCAGAAACTGAATGAGGTTGAGTATTGAATGTGTAGAAAATGTATTGAATTTCTCTTGTCTTTAGTAACACAGCAGTATTACCAAACCTCCCATGTCCCTTTTGTTTTTGCAACACATTTGCTCATAGATACATCACATACTGTATATTCACACATTGAGCTGGAAACTGTTCATTTGCACTTTCCCTGGTGAATAAATATAAATAAATAAATAATGATTTGGAGTTTGTAAAGGCCCCGCCCTCTTTTAAAGTGTATGCACAAGCCACTGGAGCCAAAACATTGTGAAATAAACTCATTAAAATTCACACAAGTGAGAGAATCAGTGTTCAAAGCTGCTCTGTGCAACAAACTGGTAAAGTTTCATTGTAGGACTCGTTGTGAATCAAATGAGGTAAGATATAATGCAAGGTGTTTAGGTTGAATGGAGCCGACTGAATAATCAATAATTTACTTCTGCTGCGACACCGCCTTCAATAAATCCAGCTGACTCAGCGCGCCGGCTCTCGTGTTAACACCATCGCTTGTGATTGGTGGCGCTGACTCCGGGCTTCATGCCGGCCGCTGCATCACTCGTGACTGACGGAGCCGACTACAACCTCTCTAACTTTCTTTGTCCCGTCAAACGCCTCAGAAGTGACGGGAACGAGCAGCGGAGGAAGCGAGAGGAGGAAGGAACTGGTGTGCATCAGGGGGACGACAGCAGTTAAAGCTACTTGTTGTGGAGGGGAAGAGAAACAGAGTAACACGGTGTGAAAGTTAACATACTGTTTACTTTAAGGAGCAGAGTAACACGGTGTGAAAGTTAACATACTGTTTACTTTAAGGAGCAGAGCCAAACACTCAAGAAGCTTCTCTCCAGTCAGGAAGGCAGAGGAGGATTAAACTGGTCCAGCTTTTCCGTCACCTATCAGCGATTCAATTATTAGCATAATCTTACATTCTAATTTTAAATCATCTTCTGCATTATGAGCCAGCTAAAGAACAGAGGTCAGAGGTCAGAGGTCAGAGGCACAGCGCTGGAGAGAAGCTGAAGATGGAAGACCAGCTTTTTCTTCTGTTGCATTTCTTTGACTTATTATTATTCTCATTTGAAAGTGTGGCGTTAGAAAAAGTTGTCATAACTTTCTCAGTTGCGCAAAAAATAAAAGTTTTTACAATTGAGGTGGTTTTTGTTTGATGCACTAGATGGATTATGGAAATGCATTTGCCGAAAACAGTAAACAGTAATTGTAAGTGAATTAACTGTAATATCATATATATATATATATATATAAATAATCTTAAATAAGGTCATCATAAATCATAAGGTGCCCCCTGCATCAATATAATATCATATAATATATATATATATTTGTTTTTATTGAAAAGGATCTGAGATGCAATAAAAACAATTGTTTCTTCACAAAATGTTTGAATGATTCCAGCATGTTTTTGTGCCATTTTAAGAGTTGTAATCATATTTTGATGATTATCAGGATAGTATCCAGGATATTAATCATATTGTCCCTCGTCTGCTCCGAGGTATTTGAAACTGAGCAGCTTCTCCACGCGCTTTGTTATCATGGATGTGAGGGCGGCAGTGGTTGAGATCTGTAGGCCGGGTTTCTTTGGGGGGTACGGGGATTATGGTGGCAGTCTTCAGTCTGGTAGGATCTACAGAAGAGTGAGTGATGCTCTGGGGCTTCAGAGGGAACCCTGAGGGAACCCTGAGGCTCTCTCTTTGTGCCCTTTTATTCACTTTACATTTAGAAAGAAATTTTTATGGATTCAACAAAGTGATTTAAAAGTAATCAGGGGTGTAATTGTCTTCAGTAAGAGAAATAACTGCCCTAACACTGGACACAGATCAGCACTTAAACATGGTCAGCAGGGCAATGAGGTCATCTCGCTGAGTTTTACTCTCATCGTCTCCTTTACTGATGTTCGTGCGGTTTCCATTGTGATTTATGGGCAGAAAGCGATTCGGCGTCTTCGTCCCTGCAGCTGATGCCGGGTTCTCTCTCACGTTTCATCTGTTGTAGCTCACAGCTGGAGGTCCTCCAGAGCCTGTCACTCAGAAATAATATGTATATATATATATATATATGTACAGTATATATATATATATAATACACAAGCCAGAGAGCTGAGGATAAACACAAACATTTAGTTAGAGGGTGTGCTGCAGATAAAGACTTCAAACTTCAAGATAAGAGAAGTTTAGAGTGAGTAGATAAGGGGAGACAAGTGTTGTACAAGTTTACAATCTGTCTTATAAAGTGTGTTTGTGTGTGTGTGTGTGTGTGTGTGTGTGTGTGTGTGTGTGTGTGTGTGCAGGTTTCCACAGAGGCAGCCGCGATCCTACAGAACGATGCCCAGACCTTCACCATCGGAGTCCTGCCTCAGACCCCAGGATTCCCCCAGCTGGCCCCCGACTGCGACCTGCAGGTCACGGTGAGGGATCACAAAGACGTGTTTAAGGATTCAGACAGGATCAGAACAACAGGTGTTTCAGTTTAACCAGTGGCCGTGTTAACTGGTGACTCTCAGCCGAATGAGTCCGTGGCTGCTTGTTACGTAAATGTTTGTTTACGATAATAAACACAGATATTTAAAACTGGTTGAAGTCTTTTACGAGGACACCTACACGTGCTGCTGAGTCACCAGTTAACACGGTCACCCTTTAAACTGAAACACCAGCAGCATCTACAGCTTCAAGCTGTTAACCGTGTTGACTACCACTGGACTGTGTCTTAAAGCTGAATCAAGTGAAAGCTCTGAGTGTCTTCATGGTGTCTGACGTTCTGTTCATGAACACAGAGAACAGAGTTGATCATCTAGTGACTTGTAGCTCCTGATGTCTCTCTGGTGGAACGTTACACACATACATGTTTATATCTGGACTCTAAATACTGGACCACCAGCTGATGTCTTCTACTCTCTGACAGCACACAGATCTGGAAAGTCAATGTGTTTAAACATTCCCAAATTTTGATTATTACTTCTTCCTCAGTTATAATCACATGTGGTGCATCAGAGTTGGAGGATATAGTAGCTCTTGTTTTACCTCTGTTCTTACGTCAGCGTGTGTGTGTATATCGGTCTGTGTGTGTGCGTGTGTGTGTGTGTGTGTGTGTGTGCGTGTGTGCAGGCTCTGGAGGATCGGGTGACAGAGATAACGCCTACAGCTCTGTCCTTCATCGACTCTGAGACTCCCAGTGACAAACTTATCTACAACATCACCAAACCGCTACCGCAGGGACAAGGTCAGCCTCACACACACACACACACACACACACACACACACAGGCTACATGACACAGGACACGCCCCCTGAGATAACTTCTCAGGATTCACAGACTCAGACTCATGCGGACGCAGACTCTGGCTCCAAATGACGTCAAAAAACGCAAGATGGCCGCTCTCACGTACCCGGGATATTTTGGCTTCACTTTTGTACAGTGGGAGGAAGCAGCGACGTGTCGTCCATTTATATATAAAGTCTATGACACCAACGTATCCTCGGACAAAAGTTTGTATGATATCTAACGAAAAAGTCACTGCTCAGTTTCCACGGTTTTCCTACGAAAGTCCAGCAACACATGAATACAGTCTTTTCAAAATAAACTTCCGTCTTCACAGGAAACAACTGAGTTAAATTTAGGCAACAAAACTACTGAGTTAGGTTTAGGAAAAGACCCTGGGGGTTACTTAAGTACGGACGTTACTTGACAAATAAATCAGCATTAAGTTCTTGTCTCACACGAGGCTCAGACTTCAGTCTACTGGTTTTTGTTTCAACGTCCACCTCTCGTACTTTACTTTGAAAGTTTTTGCATCTTTAATACTTCCTGGTTCATGATTATGACGATTACATATAAATTAATTTTGTGGGATATCTTCAAATTACAGCGCATTCATTTTTCGTAGAAATTGCTACGAACGCTGTATGACACCAGCCTGATGACACATGCACGCACACACACACACGCACGCACACACACACACACCCCCGCGCACACACGCTGAGCCTTTCTTTCCCTCATCATGTGGAAAAGATTAAAAGGATTGAAATCTAAGTTGTGTCAGGGGGGCAGGAGCCTTATAATTAGACACAGTGAGTGAGCTTCTGAGCTGGTGTTTGATTCCTGACTCACGGTTAACATGTTGAGCTACTCTGTTCATCATTCATTATCACTTAAGGGCCCACGAGCAAGGCACTGTGACACACAGCTTCCTGGTGTGAAAGTGGGAAAGAAAAAACGTTTTGCTGGAGTGTTGATTTCCTTTTTCTCTCGTCCTCAGGTGCCATCGAGCATCTGGACCGACCGCACGCTCCGGTGAAACACTTCACTCAGGCCGACGTCAACAACGGCAAGCTCATCTACAGACCACCGCAGGCCCCGTCACACCTGCAGGAGCTCTACCAGTACTCCTTCATCGGTGAGACACACAAGTACACACAGACCAGAGGCTGTTTGAATCAATATTCAATAAGTAATAAATAAATACGGCTGTGAAATATATCCTGAAATGAATATGTAAGGCAATAAATATATAAATAACAAAATATGTAGCCCTTGAAGCTAACGTTAGCTAGCGTACTATTGACGACAGATAACGATCAGAGAACATCTGTGTAGTTTTATCCAGATGTGTGTGATGCATTGAGTCTGGCTCTGGCTTCAGTCAGCTCTTGTCTTGATGATGATTCAGCCATTTTTAAATGATTTCATCATGAGAAACTGGCTTTGATCATTTAACACTCAGCCCAAAGTTTGGATTAACTTCTTCAGGTCAACGCTAATCGTACAACTTTGGCTCATATACTGCAAACTATCACCTCAGCTCATGTGATGAATATTTAAACAGGAAGAGTGAGAATTTAACTGTTTTTCAAAGTAAATCGTTTATTTAAACGCAACCCAATAATCCGAGATCAAAGATGACTTTAGTTCCTGTTAATCTGAGTGTGTGGAGCTCCAGAGGGAAAGCTTTGCATCAGTAACTCCTCCACATCGCCTCCTGACTTTAATGCGTCATCCTGTTCACTTTTTATGTTTCCTGTCAGCTCTGCCTCAATCCTCTGTTTTTACTTTTATCACCTCACAGCGCTAAAAGATCTCGTTTTTTTTTACCCTAACAGGTCTACCGGAGTCGCTGAGCGTCTATTTCACAGGTGAGTACTTCATCTTTCTCAGTTTAGAGAGGAGGAGGAGGAGGCAATTAGTTTCCTCTCTCCTTTTTTTTTCTTCTCCTCTTTTCCACACTAAATCCTCTTCATCCTCAGTCGTCTCCTCCTCCCTTCTCCCTCTTGATATCTCTCTGACCAAAATGTCTCTCTCCTCAATCTCCTCTTCGTCTCTCCCCTCTCCCCTCTCCCCTCTCTTCAATCTCTGTTGTGTTTTCATCTTTCTTGTTATGACATTCTTCCTCTCCTCTCGCTGTTCGTCTCTGACCTCATTTTCTCCTCTCTTCCCTCCTCTCTGCACTTCCCACCTTTTGATTTCGTCTTTGTCTCGTCTGCTCTCCTCCCTTGATCTCTCCTCCTCTGTTTCCTTTCCTTTTAATCTTCACTATGAATGTCCTTTCTCTCTCCTCCCCTTGGGCTATCTTTTCCCTCTCTCTTCCTCTTCTTCCTGTTGTTTACGGGCATTCGGAGAGTGCTTTTCACTTTACTGTAGGCCTTGAGCCACACACACACACTCACACTCCATCCATCCTGCTGCTTTAAAGGGAAACTAAGTAAAAGATGGCTTTTGTTGAAAACTGTTGTTGTAGAAAGTGCAACAAGTTATCGCCAGTCAATTACTGCATTTATCCAAGTCCTTCTGAGGTACTTGTACTTAACTTGAGTATCTCACATTTCTATCCACTACATCTCACATTTCTATCCACTACATC
>NW_022280083.1:2018986-2026065 GCF_004355925.1 Anarrhichthys ocellatus | reverse complement strand
TCTCATATTTCTATCCACTACATCTCATATTTCTATCCACTACATCTTACATTTCTATCCACTTCATTTCACATTTCTATCCACTACATCTCACATTTCTATCCACTACATCTCACATTTCACGGGGAGATGTTGTGCTGAAAATGATTAGCCAGTTGATTAGTTGATCATTAGAATTCTTCAGTAAAGAGCCGATCCTTCTCCAGTTCAGCATCTGAAATGCAATGATTTGATGCCTCTCTCTGTTTTCTCATTACATTATTTTGTGTTTCTGTTTTGGACTGTTCTTTGAAAAAGTAATTGAAGACTTAAATGGAAATGCAAAACTCGTTAGTTGCAGCTAGAGTTGCAAAATTGGAAAATAATTTGAAATAAATTGAAATTTGGGGCAATTTTCCACAGGCAGTATTTACAATAAGTAGACGCAATTATAAACTCTTCAAATTGAAAAACGTAAATATAATGTAAAAAGTATAAATATGGTCCTTATATCCTCTCCATGGACTTCCTCTGTTAGTTCACTATTAAAAAGTACAACATTTAAATTGAAACTGTGAAAAATACAGTTCCCTTCCCTCAACACTACAATAATGGCTCCTGATCGTTACTATGCAGATCAATATTCCACTGATAAATTAACATAATTTCACTTTTACAGATAAATAAAGAAATATGGATATGAAATAAATCAATAAGGCGATATATATATATATATATATAATATAGATCTTTTTATATCTGAATGGGGTAATTGGCTTGTTGTACTTTCTTGGGGAGTATTATTTGATGTCACGTGTAGACACGTGTGACAAACAGAGCCAATTAAGCTACAAACATTTGAAGCGTGTGACAAGTTTCCACCTAAATCTCTGATGAATTGTTAAAGCAGTTTGGTTCATTTATTCTTGGGAGACTTTTAATGAACAGCTCCTGTGATCATCGTGTTTTGTTTTTTTTCTTGTATTAATAATCTTGTGTTTAGTGATTCAAAATATTCCTCCGTTAAAGAGCTGCGGAGATAATTAGCATCGGAGGTGTTTGTTTGTTTTAGAAGCTCTTTGATTCTCTCATTATTCTCCTGTGTTCTGCGTGTTTGACTCTCTCTGTTGTTCGGTGGCTCACAGTGTCGGACGGTGAACACACCACTCCTGAGCTGGACTTTGCCGTCCTGCTGCTGTCCAACCATCAGCAGCCGCCGGTGTTTCAGGTTCTGGACCCGCTGCTGGAGGTCGGCCTGGGAGGACAGGCCTCCATAGGTAAGAGAAGAAGAGACACACACACACACACTTCTGATACGACAGCCTGTGGTGAAGCGGTCCAGTGAGTGATGAATTGGTCTCTGTGAGGTAATGAGCTCTGAAGTATGACCCTGATGAGCAACACCATGCTGGAGAGAAAGAGCTGTGTGTGTGTTTACAGTCTGCTACAGACAGTTAGGTTTCTCCTTCTCCTGCTTCATCTCTCTTAACACTCCTTCTTCTTTGTGTGTGTGTGTGTGTGTGTGTGTGTGTGTGTGTGTGTGTGTGTGTGTGTGTGTGTGTGTGTCTGTGCAGGCGGTCAGCAGCTGGCAGTGAGTGATGCTGACACGGCTCCAGACGAGCTGGAGTTCGAGCTGGTGGAGGCTCCCGTCCACGGAGAGCTGGTGAAGACCGACGGCAACTCACACACTAGCATGGCCAACGGTGAGACGAGTCACATGACACGGACACAACTACTGCCTGAGCACAAGACAAAGTGGACGTTCAGCAGGAAAATAGTTGCTCAGAAAACTTAGAAGTTGTTGCTCAGAAAACTCAGAAGTTGTTGCACAGACAACTAAATATTTGTTGCACAGAAAACTTAGAAGTTGTTGCACAGAAACAGGCTACAGGGACTCAAACCAGAAACACACACACACACACACACACTCACCTGCGTTCACACCTTCTCCGTCCCGTCAGGCGACATCTTCACCTTCAGCGACGTCACCCGCAACGTGCTGCTCTACCGGCACGCCGGCCTCAGCGACCGGGACGACACCATCACCTTCTCCGTTAGCGACGGCATCTCCATGGCGACCACGGCGGTGCAGGTGGCGGTGCTGGGCGCCGGGGGCGACGGCCCCCGGCGGGACCTGGGGGCCACGCTGTCACTGGAGGTGGGCGAGAAGAGCAGCACCGTGATCAGACGCTCACACCTGGCCTACACCGTGAGTTCATCGGGGAGAGAGGAGAGAGGAGAGAGTTATCGATGCTTTGAGGAGGAGACAACATGTTTATACCTTTAGATATAGATATAAGCTCTTACTTTGTGTCTCTCGTAGGACAACACGTCCCCAGACGAGCAGATCCAGATCCAGTTGGTGTCGGTGCCGATGTACGGCATCCTGACCCGGAGCGAGTCGCAGCAGAAGCACCAGGAGCTGAGGGAGTACTCCTCCTTCACCATGGAGGACGTCAGCGAGCACAGGATCAGGTAGGAGGGACGGCAGGCCGTCTGCTGAGCTTCAAGAGACGATGCAGAATGAGTCCATGCAAACATGGAGAGCGCTTCAAGGACTCAAGTATTGGACTTTTCCTGGTACTTGTGGAATAGCTGTTACGATTGGGAAGTTATCGTTAAAGGCGAGAGTCTAAACATTTGCGATGAAAATCGCCCAAAACAACATCCTTGGTTTCAGTTCCCCATGATGGTTTCACTCTACTTCAGAGGCTTATAAAAACAGAATATCAGCAAAAATACCGCAGCTATTAACCAAAAATGACTTTCAAACGCCCAGAAGCAGTCGTTGTATAAGCAGTGAAGGTTCACGAGGGTCCATGGGAGGGAGGAGAGTGAGTTAGCGCTTTTTTAAGTTCTTCAGTAAAAATAAAAGAAATGCTCAAGGAGTTCTGCTCACAGCTCCCTCGTGGTGACTTTACCTTAAACCTGCAGCCATGATGAGTTTATCCAGTGTGTGTTAAAAGTGTTTCATAACATTAAAAACCCAAAGGAGAGTTAGGAATCCTTCAAAAGAAAGTTAAACCACGTAGAATAAAGAAAAGAGCAGAGAGGAGTGATGGGCTTTAGGTTTCTCTGAGGTACCGACGGGATGTGAGAGCTTCTAATAAAGAAGAGAGAAAACGGGCCCAGAAAAGTCAGTAGATGTTGCTCAGAAAAGTTAAAAGTTGTTGCACAGAAAACTCAGTAGCTCTGAGGGTTCTTCAGTCATGATGAATTTGTGAGATTGCAGCCGGAGTGGGCGGGGAGCGTGTTCCCCTCGACAGCACCACAGAGGAAGAGGCGGTAATAGCTCGCTGAGTTTCTCTTCAATCTAACGCGTCTCCTCACGAGACGAGTGCGAACATTACCAGCAGAAACCCAGCAAGAAAACAAACTAATTAGCTGGAAATCATTTAATACCCCCCCCCCCCCCACCTTCACACACACACGTTCAGTGACTCAGCCTGATGCCAATTAGCATCACTCTGAAATTACCTGCACGAGGTACCGAGGCCCCATCTGAGAGGACATGAAATATAAATATTCACGTTCTAACTGCTTCATTTGCATAACGCAGGCCCTGATTAGCTCCAGCGCAGGACGATCATCCAGGGGGGGGGGGGTCGTATTAGTTTCTCTCTCCGTGGCGTTCGGGCTCGTACAAACAAGAGCCGGGGAATTGTTTTATGAGAATTAAATGGGATTAGAGGAGAGTGTTTGAATGTTATTAGTGCTTTGAAGAGATTAGCAGCTGCATGGCAGCGGGAGCACCAATGCTTTTCTTTCCAAGTCCTCTTTATCCGTCCAGGATTAGACATATTTATGTTTTCATTAGCGGAGATTTATTGGATCAAACAAATTAGTTATTAAACAACATCAAATCAACACTAACCGACGTCTCCGTCTGCAGGTACGTCACCTCCTTAGAGACGGGCAGCCAGCCGGTCACCGACATCTTCCACTTTGTCGTGTACGACGCCGACAACAACCGCCTTGACAACCAGATGTGCACCATCACCATCTCCTCCGCGCCCAGACAGCCGCCGACGGTCACGGTCCGCAGCGGCATCAAGGTGGTCTCACACACACACACACACACACACACACACACACGGGCCCGATTCTGAAATGATCCTAATGTTTATAATATTACAGTTTTATGGCTGTAACTGAACATAAACGCACAAACAAACTGCACAGTTATGTCCCCTCTGTTACTCTGTCTGCTCATAAGAGACTGAAATCCTAAAAATACTCTTCAGAGGTTGTTTTTAATTCAGAAACTGTTTTTAACGAGACAAATGAAGCCGAGCAAAACCCTCTATACACACATGTCCCTCAGAGAGCCTGGCCCTCAGAAGTAACAAAGTACATTTACGAAAGTCATTATTTACCCACTAAACTGGAATGTAAATGAGACTTTGCTCTACTGTATAAGAGCATGTTGGACCCATTATTACAAAGGCCATCCTCAAACATTTAGACATTTAGAGGCATCAAACACATCTGGAGAGAGTTTGTAGTTAGCAGGTAGTGGAAACAAAAGCTCTTCTGATATGTTGTGATCCGTTACGATAAGCCGACCCGCTGTCTGCAGCATCATCGGTGTAAATACGGTCCGTGGGGCAAAAAAAGCTCATTTCAGTATTTTGCGGTTCAGGTCCAGGAAGGCGGGCGAGTGCTGCTGTCTACCAATCACATCATCGTGTCGGACCTGGACACGCCCAGGAAGGACCTGCTGGTTTGGCTCGTCAGTCCGCCGAAGTACGGCTTCATCGAAAACACCAACAGAGGTGAGAGCTTCTAGTAGTGTGTGTGTTATGAGCAGGTTTAGAGATAAAGAGTTTGGCTTGTTCGAGGGATTTAGGAAAACCTGCCACACTCACCAATATGTGCTGTTATCCTAAACGAGTTTTCCACTGATGGATTGTATATTTCATTACTTTGGAGCAATTTGCTTTAGAAAATCCTTTTTTGGACTAAAATTGGCTTCTGATGCCATTGTATAGCAGCACAATATGAACATGTCAAGCTGCAAAACAACTTCAATTATGCCCGAATTAAAGGATAGTTTCTCTCTGTATACGATAGAATCAGTGAGGAGTGTAATCAGGCTTCTTTTGAATGCCTTAATCTTTGTTTATACATATTTGTGTGCGCTTGGCTCCGTAGCGTGAGCCTCCATACGAAGGTGTTAGTGCTCAACACACTGTTTGTTGTATTATTCTCCGAACCTCCAGACGGCGTACGAACAAAATGAACTGTGAAGAATGAGAAAGACAACGACTGTAACAGTCAAACAACCATAACCCCACCTCCACCACGCCGAGGAGCGATTGTAATAACTGTAAACTCATATCTCATATGCATGAGATATGCATGAGACTACTTTATTACCTTTATACAAACCCTCTCAGGAAACAAGTCAAGTATTAAAAGCTTTATAAAGAAGCGAAGGTTGAATGAAGATCCTGTAAATCATTTCATTTGTAAATATATTTACTCTCACATGTAGATTTTTAAATCCTCCTTTTTCGAAAGCATCTATAAGTAAGTTGGTCGTCTTTGTATAATCCCTTTATTTACTTTATTCCAGTGCTGAAGGTGTTGAAAAGTATATATTTTTCTTTATGTCTTCATGTCAGTGTGAAGTTCACTTCTGGACATATGAGGCAGGAAGCGTGGCCTTATGTGGTATTATTGAGTGGTTCGTTATGCTAATGTCTCCGGGACGCTCGCTCATTAACGCACGTGTTTACACCGGTCCTCTGAAGTTAGGAGGGATGAATCTGACGCACGTGTACGAGCCCACCGAACGCAAAGACAGAAGGAGAAAGTTAAGATGAGAACAGGAAACCCGATGTTTCTCTCCTTCTCTGTGAGGTTACACATCAGAACTCTGAAGACACACACTGTACACATGTGAGAGCACACGTGGCTCGGTGCTGCTCCCGTGTGAGCGTCTCACCTGCATCATTTTCTCACTTCTATTCATGTCACACTCGTACGCTCACGATCCCCCGGGTTTAAAGAAGTCTCCCGCGGTGCCGCCATCCATCTGTCACAGCTCCATCATGTTGTGGATTAGCACCGCCAGGTAGCCGGCTACAGATGGATCCATTGTTGGAGTCCCAATTTTAACCCGCTTGTCTGCTCAACCTCAGAGGAATTTTTTGATTTAAAAAAAGAAAGAAAGTGAGATGAGCTGAGACGGAGCTGATCCCCTCTGGGAAAATGTTTCATCCTGAGAACAGAATGGAATTCAAAAACCGAACTGGATATGGACAGAAAGGGCAAGAAGAGAAGCAGATACTCACAGCACAGTAATACCGTTGAGTATAATAGAGTACGTGAACACGTGTGGAGCTCATTCATCGTCTTACAGAATGGATGTTTCAGTTTCAGGATTCCACAAAGATGCACATCTCTGAGATATGATGATGGCATCAACAAAATGCTGCAGATCTGTGACACAAGATGGTTTAGAAGACGCTTCTCATTAGAGGAGCACGCTGATAGATGAGTTGCATCATGGGAAATGCAGGATCCAATGTGTTCGCTCCACCTGTACTTGAGACGACAAGTCAGAATATCTCAAACTCTGAAGATGGATTTACTGCAGTGCTGCTTCAACACAATATCTGAGCAAACCCCAGTAGCTGATGAAGGCTGTGTGATGTGGCTGAAAGCTCTGGAAGAAGTTAGTAAGGAAACATAAAAGTTTAAAGCTGCTAAAAGAAATCAGAGGAGACATTTTCACAGGCAGAGTTTGTCATGTTAGCCAGCAGAAAGGAAGCAGGAGGATGAAAGAAGAGCCAGCGATAGAGCACGGGGAGAAAACAGTCTTTGGTTGTTAAAATAACAGACGGAGAGAAATGTGGGATTTGATTGAAAACTGATCCTGCATTGATCCTCTTCCTCTGGCTGTATGTCACATGTCTATTTTATTCATTAAATACTTTCCAAGACATGGTTTTGTCTTTTGTCAACATTGGTGGCTAAATCAAAGTTTACTGGAATTATTAACCATAAATAATGAGATTACCTCATCGCTCTTATTATCCTGCTAAAGAGTGACGTAGAGACGCCGTATACGTCTCTGGTAGAGACCTGTCAAT
>NW_022280083.1:2011971-2018586 GCF_004355925.1 Anarrhichthys ocellatus | reverse complement strand
CCAGAGGAGTCGCCCCCTGGTGGACACTAGAGAGAATGCAGCTTTAAGACACTTCACTCGGCGGAGGTTGCCGCCTAGTTGTAGGTTGAAGCCCCCCCCTCCTGCATTAGCAGAGGGTAATACTGAGTTGATATGTGAAGCAGCACTTTGCATTTTTAATAACAGATGTGAAGCCGTAGTAATGACAATTAGTCGACATGCAAGAAAGAGTTGTCTGCCGAGGTATTGAAGGACGAACACATGCAGTCAGATATTGACATGGTGTCTGCTGCAGCAGACGAGCAGCTGTCTCCGTGTCCTTGGCGGCTGCCGGTGCGGAGGGACAGTCGTTGGTATTCAGCAGAGTGAGGCGGCTGGATGGCTGCTGTCACCGGGGGGGCAAAGGGGAGGCCGGCCGGAGTCCACGTCCTCCTCGATAACAAACCAACATGCACAGGCTGCGTGTTGGTGTGCAGCTGGATGCATGAACCCACACGCTGATGTGCTGCATGATTGCACTGCAGAACAAAATACAGACTAGAATACACACACCTATGTACATACATGTGATGTATTTATATGCAAAACAGCTTCTGGTGAAACATTAGCATTATTTGTGTTGGCACAGAAACAGGCACACATACAGAGACGCATTAAAGACGCCCTCTGATGTTATGCATTTTCATTATAATAGCTGGTGCAGAAGAATTTAAACACACACATATAATATAGAGCTCATTTACATTTACAGATAACAGTTAGACTTTTATAAACTATTAGACTGAGGTTGGCGATGTTCGTTGTTGGTCCATCAAGCCGCCTAATTAGAGACATTTTCCTTTAACTCAAATTAAACGTATTTATCTGCCTAAAGTTACATTTAATCTCCGAATGCTTGACAAGCCGTACGACTTACATCCCTCCTCTATCCTCCGAGACTCATTTCCTCTTCGGATGAGTTAAAACGTCGCACGCAGAAACTTTTAATGAGCAAAGTAAAATAACCCCTGACCTTTCCTCTGGCTGCACTGCCAGAAATATCCAACTTTAATGGGTTGCCATGAAGTTTACTCAGCGTGTTCACGCTTATTACGCAGGATGAACCTTTTTCCATCTTTGGACACTTTGTAGCCAAAGTGTGGAGGCGGGTTTATCAAGGCCACATCCACACGCAGCACATCTCATAATGTATTGGCAGGTTGTCGAGTGTTTGCAGAGTGTTTGCAGCAGGTTTTATGTTTTTTTAATGAACCTCTGGCCTTCCCTCAATTAGTGAGGCTCTAACAACAGGTATTAAGTAACAAGTATTGTTACGGCACGTTGTTTGTTCCACCTCAGTATTGTGAAGTCAGAGAACAGCCTCAGGAGCAGCTAGAGGACCTTTAAGGTCTTTATTAAATAATCTATCACTCATTTATTTAATTCTACACTCACACAGGCTGGATTGTATTTATTGTTTTATTCCTTATTTTGCTGCACAGGAGACGAAACTTACGTTCCTCTGGAAAGTAGGATGACGCAAAGTATCCAGAGGGTTTAAATGTATTTAATTAACTTTAAAGAAACCGTAAACTTAAATTATGAACTAGAAAAATCAATATGAAGAGTGATTTTACGTAGAAGCTTAAATGCATGTTATCCTCTCTCTTCACCGCTTCAACAAGGGCTGCAATCATTTTCACTATCCATTAATCTCCCCATTATTCTCTAGATTGATCGATTAATCGTTCTTTAATCGTCTTGTGCAGGTCTGTCGGTCTGTCGGTGAACAAAACATGTCTCAGAAATAATTAAAGGTGTGAAAAGCTGTTTTTAGAATTCACTGTTTCTCTTCCTCATACTAATAATAATAATATAATATATAATAATTGTATTTGCGTAATCACAAGGTGACATCGGTGGAAAGTCACTTTCATCAAATACTGTAATGTTGTAAAAACATGTTCTGTACTTTTCTTCTCCACTACATTTATTCACAGCTAAGAATTTGAAAAAAAAATGTATGAGTTCATAAAAGATGACATTTGACTCCATTCAAACTTTTTCATTTAATATATGCGCCGATGACACTTTTTTCTGTATGAAATGACTGAATTCATGGTTTAATATTCCTCATCACCTCTGAACATCGCCTCCCCGAAAACATCTCATTTCCTGCAGTCGGTGTGCTCTCGTGTAGTCTCAGACAGCTTGGTCAGTCAGAGATACACAGAGATGTCGGCCGTGTTACTTCTCCATTACCGCTCTGAAATCAGCACATAGGCAATTTCCATCCCGATCAGATATCAGGTGTCCGATAAGAGACTCCCCTCCCTCACCTCATAACCGCCAGATGATGGAGATGTGATTTACTGCTGTGCCTGACACACACACACACACACACACGCACACACACACACACACACACATCTTCTGTCCCCTGAAGACTCATCCGTCTTCTGAGACGAAGACGCTCACACTTTGTCTCAAAAATCAAGGTTGATTTTGTTCATTCACTGCGACTCTCCTTCGGTGCCACAAAGAGTCAGAACTGAAGGGAACTGTGAAAGTGTCGGTGCATCAATCCTGCATCCAAACGGCAGGATTGATGCACCGACTGAAGGGAAATAAAAAGACAGTTTGGGGAAAAGAGACAAGGACCGCCGTCATTTCTTAGCTGTCAGACGTTAAAAGTGATCGCCCGCTATCTGGAGACTTGTGTGACGGTACGCTAAATGTTGCCGAGGACAAAGTGCCAGTGTGATGTGATACACAGCTGGAGATACACAGGGATGGAGAAGCAGTGAACTTGTGTAAAAAGTGTGTTTTCTAAGGGGGGAAATAAAACATGTGTTCACAAATAAAACCCAGTGGAGGTGAGTTAACCCTCTGAACCCCAAAGCAGTCACATTTTACTCTCTGTGGTCTCGTTTTTCACCGCAGTATAAAAGTCCTGCTCCTCTATGGAAACAGCACAACCATGACTAGAAGTAGAGAGAACTCAAACATGTATTCTGTGCAGAATATCACAGTTATAATGCCATTAATCTGAAAAAAGGAAAGAAAACGCAAGTTGAATTTCTTTGATAATTTCTTTTACAAAAATTGGAAAACACTAGAATCTAAATATCCAACATGTTTCCAAGTGTCTACAAGTGTTATCAATTTTGGGGGGGGGAAAGATGGAGGCTCCATGTGCTATTTATATTGAACTGTTCTCATTTTTACAACCTTTACTTTTTACAGCTTCTGGCTGTGACAAACGGTGTAGTTTTGGCGACTGCTTAAAGAAAACTTTTCAATCCCGCCGGCGGGTTTTGGGTCCCAGAGGATAGAGATCCAGATTTCTAAAGTCTGTCTCTCGACTGTCTCGTCCAGCAGGAGGCTCCGTTGGCGGCTCCGTTGGCGGCTCCGTTGGCGGCCCGCGGGTCGTCACCCCCGATGTGCCGTTCTCCGTGGACGACCTGACGGCCGACCACATCTTCTACGTCCAGGACGGCCAGCACAAAGCTCAGGCCAAACAGGACGTCTTCAGCTTCTACATCAGCGACGGGAACAGCCAGACAGAGGCGTTCAACGTCGAAATTGACATCCAGGTAACTGTAGAAAAATAATCTGGTGATCCATTTTTTTATCTGAATTGTTTTCTCAGGTGAAACAGGTGAAAAAAAAATAATTGTAAAAATGTACAAAAAAGTTTTGTCAGTTTTCCAGGTGAGTTTTAATGTACATAACTTTCTAACACAGAATATATGTACCTTGTTCTTAGAATTCATAGTGAAATATAACAAGACACACACCTGCCAAAACAGATAACAGAATAATGATCCCGGAGAAACGTTTTGTTCACCTGTTCTTTAGTCTTAAACACAAGAGAAAACTTTTAGGATCACTTTTCTCATTTCCTCGCTTTTGTAGCCACATAAAGTAAATATATAAATGTGTTTTTCATGGTAGTTTTCCATAATATTTAAGCCTACAGTATATATTCACGTCACCTGCTTACAAACAGGATGTGCATCACCACTGTAAGGAGACACTTTTACTTTGATATCCGCCTCATCTGTCAAGTCACACACACGTTTTCTGTACACAAAACTCCTCATTTAGGAGATTTCAGGACCGTGTTCCTGTGAATGAGAGATTATTAGACGGAGGTTTTGCACTCACGAGTTGTTGGTAAAAGTGAAAAGCAAATAATTCATCCTCAATGTTCTTAAAAAGTTTGAATTAACTAAAGATTTGCTTATTTACTCGACTGTATTCTGTAAATACGTTTAACCATCTCCGTGGATCATTTCGGGTCTTCAGAAGAACTCAATAAAGGTTTTTATTTGTTATCATGAACTATTACAGCGTCTCTGTGTCATCAGGAAAAGTTTGAGTTTAGTTTTAAAGCTTCACACACACCACCGTCTTTAATCTGCTCCTGACTCCATCGAAGAAAATAAAGAACCGATCCGTCCTCAGACTGTCAGCCCAAATACACTCAGCATCCACATCCATCACTTAAGCCTGGTTCAGGTCTAAAGTTGAATTGATGAGGCTGTCAGTGAGCCGTGTGTGTGTGTGTGTGTGTGTGTGTGTGTGTGTGTGCGTACTGTAAGCCTTTGAGCATTTGTGTGTGTGTGTGTGTGTAGAGGAAGTAATATAGAGTGTGCTTAGTAGAGAAATCAATAAGAGAGACGAACTTAAATGCAGGTTGTCGGCTCTCTTCACCACTTTTATGTTGAAGAACCTTCAGCGAGTTCTGCAACAATCTTCATTGTCGATTAATCTCTACATTATTTTCTAGAAAAATCGATTGATGGTTTGGCCCATAAAATGTCAGGAAATAGTGAGAAATGTCCACGGTGATGTCTTTAAGTGTCTTGTTTTGTCCAAAACCCACATATAGTCAGTTTAATATGATATGAAACAGAGAAAAGCGGGAATATTCTGTTTTTTGAGAGGCTGAAAACAGCATTTTGTGCCATTTTTGCATGAAAAAAATACATTTTAAATGAAAAACGTTTATTGCAGCTTCACCTTCAACAAAAGATGGATTCTCTTGTCCTACATCTGTCGCTGAACAAATTAGTCCCACATATTGTTATTGCACATAAATCCACGTGGCTGTTATTATCTCATGAAGTCTTTCTTGGGTGTTTTCCTCCCTCAGCAGAGTCTGGAGGACAGGAAGCCCGTGGTGGCGGTCAGCAGCATCCACGTGGAGGAAAACTCCGGAGTCGTCATCACCAACTCGTCTCTCAGCGTCCACGACCAGGACACGCCGGAGAACGAGATCCTCTTCACCATCGTCAGGAAGCCGTCCTACGGTGAGCTGACGACCGCACACACACACACACACAGACACACACTCGCACACACACACACACACACACACACACAGGCTGCTGTATGTGGACTCAAGGTCTGAAGTCTATCCAGAAGTCTTATGCAGAAACCCTACAATGAATCCTACATTCAGAGGAGCTTCAGCTGCTTGGTCTCAGTAATAACACTGAATCAACAGAAACTGAACACTAGGACCTTGATGAAGGACAGATGTATTCCAGGACTCTTGTAAGAGACTGGTATAGTTTTAGGAAGGTGTTCCTCATGAACAGAGAGTTTCTGTTACTGGAATCTGAGCTCCACTTTAACTCAAACTCAAGTTCTTCTCTTTCTATGTCGGGAGAGAGACGATAATCAGCAATGGTTGAACATCCAAACATAACACCGTCCCTTCCCTCCAGACCAAGTCACCCAAATCATCCCGTCCTCGTTAATATGTGTACTTGTACTTGTGAGGCAGAGTTGTAAGAAAGAGCGGTGACATAATATGCCGTTGATGTGTGCTGTACATGTCTCTGTAGAAGCTCAGAACCAGGAATTTAAAAAGTGAATTATGTCGTGATTACAGCTTTTAAACTGTAACGACGTCGGAGACAGAAAGCAGAGTCTATGCATATATACACAGAAACACAATACACTGCAGGTAAAGATTGGAGAATTATGCAAAAGATGTGCAGCTGATATATTAGCATATATACATGAACACATACACAACACAGATACTATCAGACACACACACACACACACACACACGCACACACTAATAAACAGCCCAGCAGAGAGTTATGCTGAAGGCTTTCCAGCATGTTGACAGTAAATTATTGTAAACATGATGAACACACACACACGCTTGTAAACACATTACTCTCACGTCCGACACCCCGAACAGCTGAAAAGAAGACAAACACACCGCCGGTCCGCCGGAGAGCCGACTGCAGCCGTTCCTCACGCGCTCAAATCTACCGACCTCCAGCACTCTGTTCTCCTGACGGCCCCTAAACCTCCCAAATTGAGTTTTCTTTTCTCCGGCCTGCCAAAGCCCTGCCACACCAGAAGAAATAGCTTCACACACAAACACATATATATATCTTACTCAGCAATATATCATCGTACTCATCTTTAGGGAAAATTAGAGCGTCAGGAACTGGGTGAAAAATTCAACAAAGAGAGTGAAGAGCAATAATAAGTCATTCATCACGTGGGAATAATGTCAAGAGAGACAAAAGATGCTGAATATGCATTAAAGTTACTGTGAGGAACTGTTACCTGGTCCTGAACCAGTCTCAGTGTAGTCCTGATCCTCTATGTGAACCAGTCTCA
>NW_022280083.1:2008426-2011961 GCF_004355925.1 Anarrhichthys ocellatus | reverse complement strand
AACCAGTCTCAGTGTAGTCCTGATCCTCTATGTGAACCAGTCTCAGTCTAGTCCTGATCCTCTATGTGAAAAAAACAGCCTACTTTCGACCCTCTTGGATTATTCCATTTAAAAAAACATCCATCTGGTACTTGCTGGGTGTTGTTTTCAACACTTCCACCTGCGTGGAGACACTCCGTCTCTCCAATGTCCACACACACACACACACACACACACACACACACACACACGCACACACACACACACCTCAGGATGCTATCGAACTGTTGTCGTGTCAGCGTAAACATTTAATCTCTCCAACTAGATTTAAGTTCATTTTTCAATCAACGATTAGTTGAATTCTTTTGCTCCTAAAGTAGTTTTCTTATTTCTGAGTGAGGCGAAGGTCCTGAAGGATACTTACACAGGTTTCATGTTCCCTCTGGGTTGTATATTTATGTTTATTAATAATATTTTGCACTGGACAGCTTCTGTTACTGCAGCGTTTCACTGGTGTGATGAAGTCGATCCACTCTCACAAAGTGAAGCCATGTGGCTCCTCGACGAAAACAAACAAACTTGTTTTTTCTCGTAAATTTATGACTTTATAATCTCAGAGATTATTGTTTGTTTTTCTCATAAATTTAAGATTTCAACCTTGTAAATTACCATTCTTTTATCTGGGAATATTGCCAACCGTCCTCTTATTTATTTATTTATTTTTACTGTATAATGTCCCAAATACGCTGCTCTGTGATTCACTACCAGCCTCAAAATATAAAGGAAAAAGTGTGTGTGTGTGTGTGTGTGTGCGCTCTCATTATGCTCCAGGATTTAGGCTCAAATCCCATTTAAACCTGGGCTTTGATTTAAGAGGCGATGTAATTTAGCGGAATCTAAAAACTCTCATTAGTTTGCACAAAGTCTTTCATGTACCGCATGAAAAACTCACAACGTCCTCCATTTGACCGAGATAATCAGAGCACTTAACCAGATGCTGCTTCATTCAGCTACAGCGCCGCACACACACACACACACACACATATATATATAAATATACAGTATATATACACACACACACCCTCTTCAATAAACCAGAGTTCATTAATCTCCTCTTCCCTCAGGCAAACTCCGCAGACGGCAGTTTTACTCTCAGCCGCTGGAGAACGGCCGGGTCCTCACGAAGGGCTCCACCTTCACCTACCAGGACGTCCTGGACCAGTTGCTGGTCTACACGCCCGAAACCGTCAGCGGGGGTGCGGACGAAATGGATTTCACCCTCACCGATGGCATCTACACTCACCTGGGCCGTCTGGAGTTCACCATGGACGTCAGGAGGAGCGAAGGACCCCAGATGACCGTCAACAGAGGCCTGCAGCTCCCGGCAGGTGAGACAGGACGGAGGGTCGGAGCAGCACTTCATCTTGATACAGAGAGTGAGAAAAGTCTTAAATGAAGCGTTCAAAGGCAGAGAAAGATATGAAGTGCTCTGAATCTGTTTTTTCAGGATCTTCGTCTAAGATGACGGAGCAGAACCTGAAGGGTACGGACATCGACTCGGACAGCCTGAAGCTCAGGTACGTGCTCACCAAAGACCCTCCGGCCGGAAAGATCCAGCTCAGCAGGAGCGGGCGAGTGGAGAAGATTTCTGTGAAAGGACCCGTTCAGAGCTTCACTCAGGACGACGTCAACAAAGGTTTGTCTCTCTGTTTATTTTGCTTTTGGTCCTGCTTTTCATTTCGTGTGAGACGTCTCTCTGCTTTGGCCTCGGGACAAACTGTTGCCAAGAGTGTTGTTGTTGTGAGAGTCACAATAGATATTTCATAACTTTAAATTCTACACACGACGCCCTGCAAATGAAGAGCATGTGTACCTGATACGGCAGTATCTCTATGCATGCATTTACATTTCTCATAAATACAGACCATGTTTATTGTGGGTACTGGCTTCCCTCTTAAATCAGTGGTGTTGCAACATCTTCTCACTTCCAACTTGTCTTAAACTTCACACTATGAGGCCCTCGGTTCCCCTCTAGTGACCGTTTTGGTCAGTTTCTGCTAATTACATGCACAAAATAAACTTCCATTGTAGGTTAACTTAGTTTTTAGGTTTACGTACATGACAGAAACTCCCTGGTTAGGTTTAGGCAACAGAAGTACTTTGTTAGGCTTATTAAAAGCTCCGGGTTTGGGTTAAAATAATATGATGACTGATTTAAGATGAAATGTCCGTTTTCTTGCAGGCCTGCTGCAGTACAGCCACGAGAAAGGGGAGAAGGGAGGCAGCCTGTCTTTCAAGTTCAACCTGGTTGATCCAGAGGGCAACAAGCTGATCGACCAGTCCTTCTTCATCAGCGTGCTCGGTGGGTTTCCCCTCCTGCAGCGCTCACAGTGTTCCTTCATTTGTCGGAGAGAGAAAAAGGCGGTTTTATCCCTCTGTCCTGCACATTGGACACATCCTGAAGAAGAATCATAGAGCCGCTGCTGTTAGCTGTTTCTAAATGAATAAATACTTGTAAACACAGATATATTTTTAGAAAGGAGGGTTTTGTGAAAGTGTATTCCGCTGCATCGTCTAACTTCAGTGTCTCTCAGGCGGCCGGATGGTAAAAAGACACCGAAACTTTATTCCTGTCCTCTCGCCTCCTTCTGGGCTCTGAGCCAAACTGTTGCAGTGGTTCAGCGGTTCAAAACCAGACTTGTGTTGCAGCCGCTGGAAACTGAAGGATTGTCCGTCCGGCACGCTTGAACGGCGTCCTGATTCTCTCATATCTCTCCCAGCTCACGTTGTATCTTGTTCTGTATTATCCCCCTCACTTCTTGTTGTGTTTTTTTATCTGTTCTGCGACTACAGTGGAGCTCTCTGTTGGTATCTCTTCCCTTCCACGCCGCCCTCTGATTACTTCCCTGCCCTTCTCAAATCTCTCAAACCTGTATCACTCTTTCACACCTTCTTGTTTGCTTGTCGTTGTGTCATTTCTCCACTTCCTAATAGACCTCTCTGCTCCTCTTATCTTCGATCCGCTCCCTTTTCCAAATCAGTCTCGGCTTCTTCTCTTTTTTTTGTACCAGGATGAGAAATCGACCATCAATGTTTTTATCTGCTTGTGGATGAATTGTTTTCATAATCTCAGGGGGAAAGGCCAGCATGCTTGCACCAATAAATCTCTTTCTGTTTCTTCTCCTCCTCTTCCTCTGTGACTGACCTTCTTCCTCCCTCTCCTCCAGAGGACCGTCTTCCTCCGTCCGTGGTGGTGAACAAAGGCCTGGTGCTGGACGAGAACTCCGTGAAGAAGCTGACCACGCTGCAGCTGTCGGCCAACGACCAGGACAGCGAACCGGGCGAGCTCATCTACCGCGTCACCAAGCAGACCAGCCTGGGTCACCTGGAGCACGCCGCCAGCCCAGGTACCAACACCCGACCTGTGTTCCAGCTTCTAGAGCTGAGAGTTACCTATATACTGGGTATATATATTATTATGCATAAACAGGTGTTATATCAAAGTGTTAATGTCGTCTTGTACAGCAGCAAACATCAAACAGACGTCTTTTCTTTG
>NW_022280083.1:1955856-1993426 GCF_004355925.1 Anarrhichthys ocellatus | reverse complement strand
TGGTGGACACTAGAGAGAATGCAGCTTTAACACATGAAGCATTGGCTTCACTGTTCAGAGTTGTTGTTCATACAGATTGACTTGTTGCTCCTATTCCCCGTCACTCTGTCCTCTCTCTGTCTCCTCCTCACTGAAGGTTTCTTCAAAGGTACCTCAGAAGCCGTGTTTATTTTCTTCACGTTTTTCTAATTTGCAGTTTGCGTCAGCGGTGTTCTCATCGTGAGCCTGCTTATCTTCACCTCTAGGCTGCAGCCAGGGATCAGTGTTAGTGAGATGTTGATCCTCGAGGCTGGAGGACTTTGATGTGCTACTTCATTCTCCATTCAGGAGCTTGTAAACATCATTTCTTTGATGATTAATATCCAACAAGCCTCAACAATATGAATGTAATTGTGGGATTTACTAGAACAAACTGTCAACATTTACTCTCATATTCTCACTCGTGTTCTTGTTCTGCATATTAGAGCAAAGATGTTTTTTCCATTTGATCCTCTTTCCTGTTCATCACTGAACTTCCTGGAGGTCATTTTATCTTTGAAGCTCGAGGACTCTCGTCCTTCTTCTGGCTTTCGGCCCTCAATTACAAAGTAATTGCTTTTCTCCGACCTCCTCTGGAAGCTTCAAACGAGACGTCAACTGTTTTTTATTTCTCTGAAGTCGTGGGAAGAAGGCCAGAGGCTGCAAGTTATATGGAATCATTATTTCCCAGCGATGTTATTATAAAGATTGGATCCCTGTAGGGACAGTCGGGTCAGAGCGACATGCTGGGAAACATCAGGGCTATTTATCTTTTGTACATTTGTAACAAACCAAATGATGGCTGATGTAGGGCTGCACGTAAGGATTATTATCACTTATTAATTAATCTGGCAACTATTTCCTCTATTAATCAATGAATCAGTAAGAACATAGTGCAACATGTTGACCTTCTTTCATTTCATGACGTTTAATGCTGAACTTTAACCGACAGATTCATCAAATAATGAACCATTAAGTATTATAATGAACTATGTTGTAGAGCTGCAAACATTATACTTCATTAGTAAGTTGATCAAAGGAAAATATATCGGTAACTAATTTGATAATTTGTTATTTTTTTAAAGCAAAACCAGCTTCTCAGATGTCAGGATTTAATACGTCAGTAAACTGATTATATTTGAAGACGTGATTTATAACATTTTCACTATTTTACAGACGAAACGTTAATTGATTGGTGGAGAAAATAATCTGACGTGTAAAGAGCTTTACAGGATGAAACTCTGCAGATCAATAATTTCACAGAAAGATGTTTGAAACATTATTTTGATTTCTAAAATATATCTTCAAAGTAAGTAAAATATATTTATAAAGCGCTTTTCACAGACAGAAGTGACAAAGTGCTAACAGGAGCGGTATTACAGACATAAATAACACAATGTGACCATAGAAGGGCCAACAATTAACATTTAAGAAGGCACAAAAAACAGAAAGTACACAATTAAAACATTTAAAGACCAACAACAAGGAAAACATAAAGTAGAAGATACGAAGAAAAACAGCTGAATCAGTGAAATAAAAGGAATTAAATGTTAGATTGTTGTTAATGTGACCCTGATCTTTTCCAGCTGATATCAACCTGGGTCTGATCCGCTACGTGCTGCAGCAGGACAACGTGCGGGACACCGTGGACAACTTCAAGTTCCTGGTCAAAGACAGCAAACCCAACGTGGTCAGCGACAACGTCTTCCACATCCAGTGGTCTCTCATCAGCTTCGAGCACAAAAGGTCCGAAAAACACAGCATCTTATCGTACTTTTTCTTTAATAATACACACACAAATAAACCCGTCACTTGTTCTCGTGATGCTTCCACAGCTACAACGTGAGCGAGAAGGCCGGCACGGTGGCGGTGACGGTGAAGCGAACGGGTAACCTCAACCAATACGCCATCGTGCTCTGCCGCACCGAGCAGGGCGGCGCCACCTCCACCAGCAGCGTCGGGACCCGACCGGGCCAGCAGGACTACGTGGAGTACGCCGGACAGGTAGCGGACAACGCCGGCATGCTGGCGTTTTTAGTTTTAGGACATTTTAAAATGTCTAAACTTCAGGCTTTGACTTCATGTTTTAAGCTTTTTTATTTGAAATCAATGAGTTTCTGAAGTTAAGTTTTTAAAATTCAATTTAAGACTTTCATGTTGTTCCTTTTGGAATATTTCTTGTCCAATCATTGAAGAAACTTTAAGAATAAAACAGACTGTTTTTAAAGTTTTACGCTCAGTTCTTTGGTCTCTCTGTCTTTCAAATGTTCCTCTCGATTATACAGTTTTCTTATTTGTCCCCTGGTGTTGACATCCAACTTGTGAAGAAGATGTTTCTTATTCTCCGTCCTAATTGGTTTTATACATCAGCCATCAAAATATCATAATCATAAGCAGAAACGCGTATTGAACCGTCGCCCCTGAACGTCCCGGTGATTCACAGGTGCAGTTCGACGAGCGCGAGGACACCAAGGTGTGCACGGTGGTCATCAATGACGACAAGGTGTTCGAGGGGACCGAGAGCTTCCACGTGGAGCTGAGCATGCCGGCGTACGCGCTGCTGGGCGGGAACACGCGCGCCCTCGTCAACATCAACGACACCGAGGACGAGCCGACGCTGCAGTTCGATAAGAAGACGTACCACGTCAACGAGAGCACGGGCTTCATCCACGCGCCCATCGAGAGAAAAGGTTTCTCACGTCCCTGTGTTTCTATTTAAGGACTTCCCCGTTATTCTGTTACCATATATGACATATTTACACATATATTCTGTATCCGCTTGTTGCCAACTGATGCTCACACCGAGGGATTTATCCACACTTGCATTCTTGGTGTCGCATCAATCCAAGCAAATATGTTTATATTTTTGGCACAAAGTTCATCTATAAAAAGCTCCGAATGAAACACAGACAGCGAACTAGTCCGTGCAAGTTGCACATTTTAGAGGAAATATATATGGAAGCCAACACATGACCAACACATGAACCTCTCTCTCTCTCTCTCTCTCTCTCTCTCTCTCTCTCTCCCCCCCCTCCCTCTCTCTCTCCTCCCTCTCCCTCTCTCTCTCTCTCCTCCCTCTCTCCCTCCCTCTCTCTCCCTCCTCGCCTCCCCCTCAGGCGACACCTCCAGCACCGTCTCTGCTCTCTGCTACACCGTGGCCAAGTCGGCTCAGGGCAGCAGCCTCCACGCTCTGGAGTCCGGCTCCGACTACAAGAGCCGCGGGATGTCCGGCGACAACCGCGTGGTCCTCGGCCCCGGCGTCAGCATGACCACCTGCGACGTCAAGCTCATCGACGACAGCGAGTACGAGCTGTCCGAGGAGTTCGAGCTGGTGCTGTCGGACGCCTCGGACAACGCCCGCGTGGGGGACGTGACCTCGGCCAAGGTGGTCATCGACGGGCCCAACGACGCGTCCACCGTCACTCTGGGGAACGCCACCTTCACCTTCAGTGAAGATGCCGGTACGACACGAGAAAGTCTTTGAAGTTACACTTTTTATTTAGATGTCATTGCGTAGCTTTATTTATAAGAAACATGAATATGTAATGATCTCATTCATTCTTATCGTTATTCTCACAACAGGAACAATTGAAATACCGGTGCTGCGTCAGGGCAGTGACCTGTCCTCCGTGACCTCTGTGTGGTGCGCCACCCGGCCCTCGGACCCCCCCTCCGCCAACCCCGGGGTCGACTACATCCCCAGCTCCAAGAAGGTGGAGTTCAAACCTGGAAGAACCGAGGAGGTGAGGACAGAGACGTCTCACTCGCAGGAGGACGTCTAAGAGAGGCTGAATGAAATAAAGAAGCCTCCTCGTTAGTTACAAGATGAATATCTTTACAAAGATAAATGTTTATCATCAGAGGACGTGTGAGAGGCCGACAGGGTGTTCAGCCTAACGACATATCTTATCATATGTACAATGCCGTATTGGGGCCATTCAGGTAAAACAATATAATAATTACGGTGCCTCGCTAACACCTTCTTCTCTACAGACCTGCAGTCTGACCATCATGGACGACGTCCAGAACCCGTCCATCGAAGGATCCGAGTCCTTTGTGGTGTTCCTCAGTTCTCCTCAGGGTGCCGTCCTCCAGGAGCCCTACGAAGCCAACGTGGTCATCACCGACACCTTCCAGGACAGTACGTGGCACACGAGAACATCGCATGTCTCGCTTTTCATTTGAGGCTCCTCACGTACCTCACATCACAGCCATCTTCCCCTCTCTCAGTTCCCAGCATGCAGTTTGAGAAGAGCGCCTACGCTGTGAAGGAGAGAGACGGCGTCCTGCACGTCCCCGTCATCCGGACGGGTGACCTGTCCTTCAAGTCGTCGGCGCGTTGTTTCACTCGCACCATGTCGGCCATGGTGATGGACGACTTCGAGGAGAGGAGGAACGCTGACGAGTCGCGCGTCACTTTCCTCAAAGGAGAGAAGGTAGAATTTAGTCCAACGTGTTCCTCTGAAGTAGATTAAGTCAGTTTATATGTTGGTTTTTTAAAATGTTTGTTTGTGTGTTTGTTTTCCAGGTGAAAAACTGCACCGTTGTCGTCATTGATGACTCTGTTTTTGAGCCCGAAGAGGAGTTCCAGGTGCATCTTGGGACGCCGCTGGGTGACCACTGGAGTGGTGCCATGGTGGGCGCCAGCGACATCGTCACCGTCACCATCACCAACGATGAAGATGGTAAGAAGTCACACACAGCAGATAGTTTACTGGTTTCATCTCACTCACTGCTGAACTACTGCGGCTCCGCGGCTTCATTTTGTCTTCTTGAAAGTTATAAATCATCATCTCAGTCTCTTTCATTAAGAAGTTAGAATATATTGGTTTTTAGTGTTCTGTTTGGATCAATACATCTTTCTGCAAATGTATCAGGCAGATTGTTAAAATACAGACATTAGGTTGTTACTATAAAAGATGAAGGCTCCTCCCAGACCACATTTATTTAAAAACTCTATAAAGTCACCTTTGATATTTTAGTTTGTATTGGAATTTGTCATTACAACAAGATAAAACAAATTCAGTCTAATCCATCAACCTTATTGATATTAACACAAAAACAGGATAAAATACTGAAAACAACTCAGCATTGCACAATACAGTTCAACACCTCTTTAAAACAGTTCAACCTTCATTAAGGAAGGATTTATTACAGATGGGTTCTGCATCAGTTTTATCTAGACGGTACCTAATAAAATGCAACTCTCTGTGCGTTACAATACCCATAATACCATTCAGTATGCTGGATGTCAAATGAAGTATGCCAAGAAATACCAGGATATCCGACTACATCCGGTCGAATTTTGCTGTATGCAAGCCAGCATGCTTCTCTGGCTATTCTGACCCACAATCCTTTGCACAGCGGATATATGAGCAAGAGGGTCAAAGTTCAAGGTGCCACGTTATGAGGAAGTCACAATTGAATGAATGCTGCATGTAACTTTGTAAGAGAACACGTAATAAAAACAAAGAGTAAAAGTATGCAATCTGGAGCGCAGCTTGTCGTCATGTACAGTATGACCACCAGAGGGCAGCACTCTGACCTCCTCCTCCTCTTCCTCTTCCTCTTCCTCTTCCTCCTCCTCCTCCTCTTCCTCCAGCCCCCACCATTGAGTTTGAGCAGGCGTCCTACCAGGTCAGAGAGCCTCCCGGTCCCGACGGCATCGAGGTGCTCAACATCAAGGTGATCCGTGGGGGGGATCTGGACCGGACCTCCAAGATCCGCTGCAGCACCCGCGACGGGTCGGCCCAGTCCGGAATCGACTACAATCCCAAGAGCCGAGTGCTCAAATTCCCCCCAGGTCAGTGCGGAAGGTTTTGCCTTAAAAAGAGATTTTCTTTTGTGAGTGTTTCTGTAAAGCTCAGGTCCAAACTTCTTCTCTGCAGGGATGGACCACATCCTGTTCAAAGTGGAGGTCCTGTCCAATGAGGACAGGGAGTGGCACGAGTCCTTCTCATTGGTCCTCGGCCCCGACGACCCCGTGGAGGCCGTGCTCGGGGAGATCACGACGGCAACGGTGACCATTCTGGACCAGGAGGCTTCGGGCAGCCTCATCCTCCCCGCCACGCCTATTGTGAGCAGATGTTCTGATTTTAATCAGCGGGTTTCAGAAGAGCTTCACTCAGGCGTTCATATATGACACAAACACATAACGTGAAGATGTAGCTCTTTGAAGGACATTAGTGACTTCAGTTTATTTAGCGTTGTACATTTTCATAGAACAAGATCACAAAGTGCTTCATGAGATTGAAAATTATTGAAAATATGACCAACAAGGGACAGCCAGTAAGTCCTGTTTAGAAGACCATCATCCATTTTATTGTTCTGCGACTGAACGTTAGACAGCCAGGAGCATGCTGGGTAGTGGAGTAGCCTCAGGTTCTAGCTGGGTTAGCTTAGCTTCCATCTAGACTCTCCACCCCTCTCCTCTCTGGGGCGGTTTGGTCTGGCCGGTTGGTCGGCTGAGGAGCGGTGATCGTCTCAAAGTCTGCTGCTCTTCATCCACACGCTTCCTTCTCAGATGTTGATGAATGACACATTCAGTAACTCCAAAACAGCAGCAGCAAACCAGAACCACTTACGACGAGTACAGAGGTGTTCACATGACGTATCATGTGGTCGGGATTTTAACCCCAAACGGCTTTTTAGGACCTCAGCGGGGTCCTCCATTTGTCGAGATAAAAAAAGTCAAATTCCAAGAAATAAAAGAGTCCCTCCTTCCTCCTCAGGTGGTCTCCCTCGCCGACTACGACCACGTCCAGGAGGTGACCAAGGAAGGCAGCAAGAAGACGCCGTCGCCAGGTTACCCTCTGGTGTGCGTGACCCCCTGTGACCCCCACTACCCAAAGTACCCCGTGATGAAGGAGCGCTGCGACGAGGCCGGCATCAACCAGACCCAGGTCCACTTCTCCTGGGAGGTGGCGGCACCCACCGACACCAGCGGCGCCCGGTCCCCCTTCGAGACGGTCACCGACACCACCCCGTATACCAGCGTCAACCACATGGTGAGTTGGGAGCTCTCTGGAAAAAAAGGACTAATTGAGCTTCTCTCTCTCTTTCAGTCCCTCATGTCTCCTCCACTCTCTCTCTCTCTCTCTCTCTCTCTCTCTCTCTCTCTCTCTCTCTCAGGTCCTGGACAGCATCTATTTCAGCCGCCGCTTCCACGTCCGCTGTGTCGCTCAGGCCAGAGATAAGTCCGGTCACCTCGGGACGCCGCTGAGGAGCAACATCGCCACCATCGGCACAGAGGGCTCCATCTGCCACACGCCCGTCACCACCGGAACCGCCAGGGGCTTCCAGGCTCAGTCCTTCATCGCCACGCTGAAATACCTGGACGTCAAGCACAAGGAGCACCCCAACCGGTGAGGAGCATTTTACATCGGAGAAAACGTTTCGACCTAAACTTTAGATTGTGTTTGTTAATATCTCTCTGTGTCGGTGTTTAGTATCCACATCTCGGTGCAGATCCCCCATCAGGACGGCATGCTCCCCCTGGTGTCCACCATGCCGCTGCACAACCTGCACTTCCTGCTGTCAGAGTCCATCTACAGGCAGCAGCACGTCTGCTCCAACCTGGTTACCCTCACGGAGCTGCAGGGTCTCTCCGGTCAGTCGCGCAAAAACACACACAGCATCACAAATACCAGGAATCCTAAACATCAAAGATGAAACAGGAGATGAATAGAATCATTTAAAGTTGATACAACAGTGTTAAATGCTGCAATTCCTTTTCCTCCATCTTATCTTTTGTTGAAGCCACAGACAACTTTGATGATAATACATGCAAGGTGTCCAAATATATGAAAATAATGAACAAATCAGATGTAAAGAAAGTGTTATTTTTATATATTGACACCAGGCTGTGTTCCAATGCTAATCCTGTTTCCACTTTCTACTCATGCTCAGCTCTGTTTTATGGGTATTCGACATCGAGCAGATTGTTGCATTATAATAAACCTTGATTCGATGTTTGTTTAAAAGTAAAAAGCTTATTCTCTGTCTCAGCTAATACGAACCTTCTTCCCACAGAGGCGGGTTTCCTGGACGACTTGTCGTACGACAGCATCTCTCTGGGGCCGGGGTACGACCGGCCCTACCAGTTCAACCCCAACGTCCGGGAGGCCAAGAGCATCCAGCTCTACAAGCACCTCAACCTCAAGAGCTGCATCTGGACCTTTGACGCCTACTACGACATGACGGAGCTCATCGACGTCTGCGGTGGCTCCGTCACCGCCGATTTCCAGGTACGGAAGAGCAGTCGGGGGGCCGGTCGCTTTATAGCAGACACCTCGACTGCATTCTCTCTAGTGTCCACCAGGGGGCGACTCCTCTGGTTGTATAGAAGTCTATGAGAAAATGACTCTACTTCTCTCTTGATTTATTACCTCAGTAAACATTGTAAACATGAGTTTATGGTCTCAATCTCTAGTTTCAAGTCTTCTTCAATACAGCATGATGTTCATTTAGTACATTATGGTCCATTTAGAGTCACAGACCATAAAGCAGGGGATGCTTTAGGGCGGGGCTACACGGTGATTGACAGGTCGCTACCACGGCTTCTGTCCGTATTTTCGTCTTACAACCTTAACGTCGCCATCTTTGTTTTGGGCCGTGGCCAGCGTGTTAATTGTAACATTTTGGTTCCCTAAAAATGACTTATTCAGCCTTTGATTGTACTTAGCTCCACCCTGTCATGTCACTTGCAAAAAACAAGATGGCGACGACCATAAACTCAACTCAAGGCCCTCACTTGTTCTGGGGCTTTGGACCATATCCTGTATGAAGTCAGCTATAAAAACATTACATCGTGCTATTGCTCCTCCAGGTCCGGGACTCGGCTCAGTCCTTCCTGACGGTGCAGGTTCCTCTCTACGTGTCCTACATCTACGTGACGGCGCCGCGGGGCTGGGCCTCTCTGGAGCATCACACCGAGATGGAGTTCTCCTTCTTCTACGACACCGTGCTGTGGAGGACGGGTCAGAACCAAACACCGCTTATCTCTTTATGAGCAGATCGTGATGCAAAGTCACTGCAAGTCTCTGTTTGTGCATTTCTTCTGGATCCACGAGCATCTATTTCAGTTTAAACAGATCTGTGTGTGACAGAACTACATCTCTAGAGTCTCAAGCAAGTGATTCTGAGAATATTTAGTGCTTTTAAAACTATTAAAAAACAGCAAATCTTACTTTAATTACAGAGGAAACAACTCTTAAATAAATGTATATTCTAAACATTTATCAAAATATGTATTTGTGTATGTTGTGATTGGGTCCCACGTAGTAATGTGGGACCCTAAGATACAAAAATATACAATTTTATACTTTCATTTGTTATTAAGGGGAGGATCGAGTGAATAGGGTAAAAAAAGTAACTAACAGATATCACCATGAAACTTCCCCAGTTGATTTCTGACATTAAGACAATTGTTTTTTGTGTTACAAGTTTTCTGAAATATTATGTTTAAATATGCAAATGAGGTATTATGTAATGGTAGCTTTTGGTGGATTTAGGATAAATCTACAGACAGAAATACACAAAGTAGTGAAATAAGAACCAGTAATGTAGAGGAGCATTTGGTTTACAAACACCTGACTCGTTATGTGATCTGACCTCTGACCTCTCTGCCTGCAGGTATCCAGACTGACAGCGTCCTCTCAGCCCGACTGCAGATCATCAGGATCTACATCCGAGAAGACGGACGACTGGTGATCGAGTTCAAAACCCACGCCAAGTTCAGAGGTGCGTTCACGACGTCCGCCGACACGTTTCAGACGTTAGAGTCCGAAAAAAAACTTGTTTTGACTAGTAATTAGACAAAAACACTTACGGTAAGATTTAGCGTTCTACTTCAGAACATAAAATGAAACCTCACTTCTCCGTCTAATGTTGTCCTCCAGGTCAGTTTGTCCTTGAACACCACACTCTGCCGGGTCACAAGTCCCTCCTGATGGCTCCGGACCACCTGGGGGGCGTGGAGTTCGACATCCAGCTGCTGTGGAGCGCTCAGACCTTCGACTCCCCGTACCAGCTGTGGAGGGCCACCAGCTCCTACAGCAGGTCGGAGGAAGCTCACATTTTACAGTTCGGCTGCAAAGTAGCTTGAAGATTTTGAAAAATCAGATTGGCACCAACTATAAGCGGTACGTGTTTTAAGTAGTTGAACCTCGTCAAAGTTATAATCCTTTTGTGTTTGCGTCTCGTAACAGGAAGGACTACTCTGGAGAGTACACCGTGTTCTTGGTCCCCTGCACCGTCCAGCCCACTCAGCCCTGGATCGACCCCGGAGACAAACCTCTGTCCTGCACGGCTCACGCTCCAGAGAAGTACGCTCCCTCGCGTATTCAAATAGAGCCTGGTGGTGCATTGTGGGTAAACAGGACAGCTAACGGAACAGCACTTAAAACTCTTTGTTTTGTTGTCCGACAAGGTTTCTGGTGCCGATCGCCTTCCAGCAGACCAACCGGCCCGTCCCCGTGGTTTACTCCCTCAACACGGAGTTCCAGCTGTGCAACAACGAGAAGGTGTTCATGATGGACCCCGCCACCGCCGACGTCGCCATGGCTGAGATGGACTACAAGGGAGCGTTCTCCATGGGTACGTGGAGAGAAACACGAAGAACCTCCTTTACTGAGAATAAGGACATTTTCCTCCTCACAGTTCTCTCACTTATTTTAGTTTTTCACATCTTTCCAATCATACACAGACAAATTATATTCATCGAGTGGCATTTATGTCCTGCTATGAGTTCTTAAGAAGTTCTGCACCAAGATAATGATTTAATTTGATATTTTATGCACATTGTCCACTAATAAATATAAAAACGTGTCCCTCTGCCGCCCCCTGCAGGTCAGACTATGTACGGCAGGGTGCTGTGGAACCCCGATCAGAACCTGAACGCAGCCTACAAGCTGCAGCTGGAGAAGGTGTACCTCTGCACCGGCAGGGACGGACACGTCCCCTTCTTTGACCCCACGGGGACGCTGTACAACGAGGGGCCGCAGTACGGCTGCATCCAGCCCAACAAGCACCTCAAGCACCGCTTCCTGCTGCTGGTACGGACACCAACGCTGACTTTAGTGTGGCGTGTTCAAAGAGCGTTATGTCTGATAGATCATCAGTACCTGTTAATATTATTATAACATATTTATTGTTAGAAACCATTAAATTAATTTACACTTTTTATAAGTCAAAGTAAAAAAAGAACTTTATAGTTTTTCTTTTGATTTCTTTGCTTCAGACGTCCTAAAATATCCTTAATGTTCCTGTAATGGTATATCTGTACACAGCAGGCTGACACACCCCTACACACACACACACACACACGCACACACACTGGACCTCTTTTGTTTGTATTTCCTGCCTCACCAGTCTGACCACTCCCACTTCTCACTGGGATGGCCCCACATGCTACTGAACGTATTCACAGCCTGCGTGTTATGTAAACTACTGACTCTCTTCACCATGTAAATGATCTCTCTGGTGTCTTTTTATTGTTCACAAACCGTCATCATGTGAAGCAGAAATACGGCTTTAATGCATACACTTCTTTCTTGAATGCCTCATGAGTTACTGGTTGAATCTATTTGTAGTATTTGTAACTTCCATCAGATGGGAATCTGATTTTTATAAAGAAAACCATGAAAACACAAGTTTATTTTTGATCATCTTCTCTCTGCAGGATCGTAAACAGCCGGACGTTTGTGACAACTTTTTCCACGATGTTCCCTTCGAGGCTCACTTCGCCTCGGACGTCCCAGAGCTGCAGACCATGGCAGCCATGCCGGGCGTCGACGGCTTCACCATGAAAGTCGACGCCCTCTACAAGGTGAGAGTGTGTGTGTGTGTGTGTGTGTGTGTGTGTGTGTGTGTTTGGAGCCTCCTGCGCTACAGCTGCGTCCCGCGTTACTGTGTTGAAGTCGAGATATTCGGTATCTGTGATTTAATGGACGTAGATTTAAACCAGGCGGCAACTTCCTGCTCTGAAAAATAAAGACGATGCTTCATGTGTTAAAGCTGCATTCTCTCTAGTGTCCACCAGGGGGCGACTCCTCTGGTTGTACAGACGTCTATGAGAAAATGACTCTACTTCTCTCTTGATTTATTACCTCAGTAAACATTGTAAACATGAGTTTATGGTCTCAATCTCTAGTTTCAAGTCTTCTTCAATACAGCATGATGTTCATTTAGTACATTATGGTCCATTTAGAGTCACACAGACCATAAAGCAGGGGATGCTTTAGGGGCGGGGCTACACGGTGATTGACAGGTCTCTACCAGAGACGTATACGGCGTCTCTACGTCACTCCTCCTCAGTCCAGATATGGTCACTTCTGTTCATCGGTTGCAAAAAAGCCGAGATGGCGACTGTCAAATCGCCAAAAATGTATTTATTTTCATCACAAGCTGAGGTGAATTTCCACCAATCACAGACATCGCTGTTGCCGTTGAAATGTTACTTTTTCTAAAGTGGAAGTCAGACCAGAGGAAAATAAATGTAATTGAAAAAGTTTAAAGTATCTATAAACTAGTTTCGGCCAGATTACGTCAGTCTATCTATACAGGACATGATTATCTCTTTGGAGAAGCTAACGGACGCTAACAATGAAGCTCCTTCACCTGCTAACGCCGTCCTTCCTTCCTTCTCCCTCTCTGTTGATTGACAGGTGGAGGCGGGGCACCAGTGGTACCTGCAGGTGATTTACGTCATCAGTCCGGAGTCTCGCTCCAGCCCCAGGATCCAGCGCTCGGTGACCCACCGGCTGAGCCGCCCGCGACGCGACCTGGTGGATCGCAGCGGGCGCCTGACGCTGGACGAGTCTCTGATCTACGACAACGAGGGCGACCAGGTGAAGAACGGCACCAACATGAAGTCGCTGCGCCTGGAGGCCGGGCCCTCCGCCTCCTTCAACGCCCACGTGGGCGGCTCGGTGGGCGGGGGCGTGGCCGCCGTCACCCTGCTGGTGCTGGTGCTGCTGGCCGCCTGCCTGCTGCTCCGCCGCTGCCGCCGGGCAGCCAAGAAGAAGAAGAGCAAGAAGGCGGAGAAGGTGTACGAGGAGTACCCGCTCAACACCAAGGTGGAGGTGTGCCTGGACAAGTGCGTGGAGAAGAACTTCAGCACCAAACACTGCACCGTGAGGAACGTCAACGTGCTGAACCGCAACCAAGACGCCAACGGCAAGGCCAAGATCAAACAGGTCAACCTGGAGGTGAAACTCCACAACAACCTCAGCGACGGCACCGAGGTCTGAGACACTGACGAGGAAGTGAAAGAGGAAAAGGTATTTTCTAAAAGAAAGTTTGTACTTAAGGAACGAGATGTTTTGTTCATGTATTTTTATACCACTTTGAAAAAGGGAAGAGCGTGACGGCTGCGCGGCGTTTTGGGCTACCTCAGGAATCAACAAACCACTCAGCTCCATCGTGTATCTCACCGTTCTACTTGACATGTACATCCTTTTATTGCTTTCTGTTGGCACCGTGACGGGGACTGGTAGCTCAGACACTGGTGATTGTTTGTTGGACAAAAAGAAAAACACTTCTCTGCTGTACGGAGTCGTTTCACTGCTACTTAATGTCACTGCTGTGGAGTTGTAGCCAGTTTAGAAGTCACTCATCGTGCTTCTAGCTCGGCTGCTTCTGACCGCGTGAGAGAGTTGAGCACAGACGGTGTGCTGCTGGCTGCTGAGTGCGTGAACAACAACACAAATGAATGATACCTATACAAGTGCAATTATGCCATAACTTGTGTTAAATCCTTCCCCTCATGAGCAGGAAGCATTAAAAAAACTATTTCAAGCCTTACTTAGAGACATCTGTACTGTCACGTTGAACCAACAGATTCTTGTTTCAACACTAATTACTTTATTTTTTATTTTGTCCGTACTGTTCTCTGATAGCTGCCAATATTAAGTGCCATGCAGTATTTATCCTCACAAACGAATCATCCAAAGTGTTTTAATTTCTTCTCCAAGAGCGATGAAAGAAAGTGGACATGTTCCATGTGATTGTAATGAACCAGACGCCGGATAACAACCCCCCCGTCCACATGACTGAATGCTTTAGCCTTACTGCTGTTCTAATGAGAATATTCACTTTTTAAAATGATGTATTTTATAATAATAATGTGTGTCTACCTGCCTTCGTTCCGCCCAAAGACACAAAACCCCGCCCCTTTATTTTCCTCTCATTTTTGTATTGTGACATCACCCTCTTATGTACTACGTTACGCTCAGCTACTGATGTTAAGAGTTACATTCATGCTTTGAAGTGTGCGACACAGAGAGGCGTCGACTCGTCTTTCTCTTCGTTCGTCTCTCTGATCCTCTCGTCTTCTTTCTACTGTGTGCCTATCAAAACAACACGGGGACAGGAGACGTTATGGGGAATAACCATATATTCTTTTGGTGCTATCATTGTGTGGAAAATAACTACGATGCTATCAAACATGATGCCTGTATTTGGTGCCTTTTTTTAGTAATAAAAAAATAAATTGAAAACCCCACGATTGTTTGTATTTAATGTTTATTTGTGATTTTTGATTCTTTTCACTTAATTTTGGGAGAAAAGAACAAATAAAAACTGAAGATGAAAATAGACAAATTAGTTGTTTTAATTGTTTTTTTACTGCAGGATTTGGTACAAATATTTGAACATTTTGTGTCATTTCATGTTCTGTAAATCTCAAACGCGAGTATTTTAGGCATTTGCTGCTACTCGTAAAAAATGTAATCATGAAGTTTAAGGACAGATAAATCTTTATAGTTTTTACTAAAACTGACAAAATTTGCACTAGATTTTGGACTAGAAAGGCCAATAAGTATTATAAACTTTACAAACACTGGAACAGTTGAATAGTAGTAAACGCTAAATTCATAAACAAGTGAAAAGTAAAATATGAAAAAAATGAACCATACCTTTAAAACCAATGATTTAAAACTGACGGTTGATTTAAACATCCATATCATATTTCATATAAAGACTAATGTGTAATATCATTATTAAACTGACATTTTAAATGTAGACATCTAAAATGTCCGAGCGGTCCCTGAAGGCGACGCGTGCGTGTTTGCTGTGGGCGTGGCCAGGTGACTCCTCGGGTATATATCCGGCTTCTACAGGTGTGGCGGAACACTTTTCCGGTTCAAGCTGATATCCAGGTGAGGTTTTCTTTCATTCCTCTGAGTTTATGTTGTTTCGTATTGTTGGTTTAAAAACAGGTAGTTGAAGGTTTAGACGCACGTCATTACTTTGCTCATTAACTCATTATTACCTGAGCAAAAACTGGTTTTGACTGAGGCTAAAACTTTAAATATAAAAACTTTTAAATATAATCCAGTTACAGGCAGACAAAATGGGGCTATAAAGTCACAATTAATGTGACTTACTACACGACAGAGGAAGATTAGAGCCTTTTGTTAGAGGTAACTGAGCTCTGACACTTATTTCAATGAGTCATATAAATAAACATTTATTTCCTGCTTTAGTATTTTTATTGTTTTAAAGATTTCAGTTGTGATATGGCTGCCTCAATATCTAAAAATAAAAAGCCCAAAGTTATGGTACGTAATTGCTGTGAACTGGGAAAACTTTGGGGCAATTAAACATCAAACATTTCAGCTTCATTCTCAAGGTTTAAAGTTTTTCTCTAAAGATGAATTAAATAATAATAAATAGTCATGTTAACAGAAGTCAAATCATCATTTTATCCTTTACACTTGTTGCTATTCACTGGAACACAAAAAACAAGACGACTGTAAACTCACTGACTCAACTAAACATTCTCTAACTCATTAAATCAGAATAAAAGGAATTTAACTCGTGTACTGAAATAGACATAACGGCTGGAGACATAAAGGTAAATAATAGATGAATACGATGTATATAATATGAGTATTATGTGAAAGGAATGGGTGTATTTACAGGCTAAACTTTATAGAAATTAAAAAGCACCAATGGCCAACAATGAAATAAAAAGTTTTAAACTATACAAATAGTGGAAGAAAATAAATAAATGGATGAACATGGACTAAATGATTATGTATAGATGTTTATATATCCTACTTTATATGCAGAATGTATTATTATTACAGGGAAAACGCATAGTAGACACAATGTGACATAAATAAAGCAGACTGTTCTATAAACGGCTCTCGTAAACTCTGTTTTATCATCATTTTATGAACACTTGCATTTGTGCTAGTTATTAATTAAATGGCGTTTGGTGAGAAAGAAACAAGCTTTCCTTCATAAATAACAATGAATGTGTTTTCCTCCAGAAGAACTTCCTGTTGTGATCATGGCGTCTTTGTGGGTAAGCAGAGTTCAGTCTTTTTGTTTAATTTATTTTACGATGAGGTTTTTGACTGATCGTACGTTTTCAACTGTTCTGCAGGATGACTTGGACAGTCTTGTGAATTCCCCGTCCTCGTTCACAGCACCGGTAGGTCCAGCTAAAACTTTACATTTCAGGTTTTTCATTTATTACACAAATTACAAAAGAGATGAACGCATAAACTGTCTCTTCTTCAGACTGGGGACAGAGGAACCATCAAGCCCAAAGCTAACTTTGATGCAGGAGAAGATGCTGCGGCTCTGGAGGAGGCCATCGAAGGACTCGGTACCAAAAACACAACATATTATACTGTTAAATATATAATCTGTGGATACACAATTAACATAACTCAGTTTCATGACAGAATATATTTTAGTTATTCACAAATATACAGTCATCCACTGTTGTATTTTGAGATTAGCATAGTATGCTAAAGTTGGGACTACTTGTACAATGGACACTTGGATAAGTTTCACATAACAAGCTAACTAGTGTTAAAAACATAAATACAGCACAGAATCATGTGCTATATTTTGTGCTGATGCTAATTTAGCATTGTTAGCAACATGCCGTGAACATATTAAAATGCTAATATTAGGATGCTAAATGTTGCATGTTCAGGATGTTGCTAAAAATCAAATAGCTGTTGGCTACCTGATGGCATGTGTTGGAATGCTAACACATTAGCTCATTGTCTTGCTACACTTCCTTACAAAGCCAGAACTGCTTTTTTTTTTTATTTTTTATTTTTTTTTTTTTATTTATTTATTTATTTTTTTTCCCCCTTCTCTTTTGTCTGTTAAGCAGACATTTGTCTGAAAATGGCTTTAAACTTGTATACTGTTTTCAATCTTTTTTCAGGCACCAAAGAGAAGACTCTGATTGACATTTTGACCCATCGGAGCAGCGCTCAGAAGCAGCTCATCTGTGAAGCTTATCAGGAAGCCACTAGCAGAGTAAGAACGCCCGCTCCTGTTGTCCTGCAGCCGATGCTGTTATCCAGAGGGAATTGAGTTTTTCAAAGCAGCTCAGAAAAAAGAGCTTCATGAGCAACAGGTTTTTGTTTTTGTTTTGTTTTGTCTAAAAATCCGAACAAAACTTCAACCAACCTATGAACTAGTTCTTCCTCTGATTTTGCAGCAGGTGTTGCAGATTGTTTCCATGAGCTCTTAGCGAGAAACTGTAGTCAATGTTAAATTTAAGAAAAATTAGTTAGTTTCTGTTTCTTTACTTTCATTTAAACTAGTCTAAAAGGTAAAAATAAGGCGGACTTTATCCTCAACAGAACAGTTGTATTATAATAATCTGAGTACCTGTCACCTGAGATTATTTATTTTTATCAGTTGCTTCACATTCTTTGCTTGAACACTTTATTAGATATCGTCTCGTGCAGCTTCAACATGACGAACCGTTCTCATACTGTCGGTGCTGTGCGGCTCAGTCGGTGTTGGCTGTATTTGCATGGGTGTGTTTGAAAAATGACGGGTTGTGTTTTCCGTGTCAGACGTTGGTGGAGGACCTGAAAGGAGACACCACCGGGGACTTTGAGGAGCTGCTGGTGGCGCTCGCCACCCCTCCTGCAGCGTACGACTGCCATGAAGTGATGCGGGCCATGAGGGTCAGTTTTACACACTTATTCGATTTTATAAGATTAGATCAAAAGATTACAACAGAAACAAATATGAAGTAAAAGGGTGAAACTATAAACAATAGTGATAAATATTAAGCACAAACTCTGTGCGCCTGGGATTAGTTTTTGGCTAAAGTGAAATGTGTCTTTTGCTCTTCAATGTGTTCTTGTATTTATGGTTCCACCAGTTATTTTAACTTATTTTTAAGCAACTGAGCCATGAAATGTACGGTGACGCTGCAACGATCAAGTGATAACGTTATTTTTATCGTTTGAGGGACAGTAGCTCCCTGGTGAAAGTTGGACAGGACATCATTATCATGCGTTAAGTTGTGGTTCATTAAATCTCCTTGATGTAATAAAGGTGGTAAAGTAACTGACGTTTCAGGGAGCTGGGACAAGCGACAGCGTCTTGATTGAAATCTTTGCCTCCAGATCCAACCAACAAATCAAAGCTCTCACTGACGTCTATCTGGAAGGTAAATGAAGCAAACGGCACGACGGTGAATGTTTCTGGAAAGTCAGAATTTCTTGTTTTTGCGACGGTTTAGTTTTCAAACATCAGAATCACGAGTTTGTCTTTTGATGTTTTTCTCTCACAGAAACGGAGAAGAAGTTGACCCTCGACCTGAAGACGGAAGTTTCCGGAGACTTTTCCACAGCGCTGCTGCTCCTGGCCGAGGTTTGTCATCGCAAAGTAAAAGCTGTGAAGAGTCGGTCAGATATACAATTCTATCTTATTTAACTTGCATCAGACCAGAGTCTGTGATGAGAGACGGACGCAGTCGATGGATCATAAAGTAAAACCTCAGTCTGGATGGAATGAACAAGTTGTGGCGACACTTTCTATGATGCCCATGTCTATAAAGCATTCTAAATAAATGATGTGTTATAACCTGCTTATAGCACTGTAGTTATAACCAATCGTAAATATTCATAATTATTTATAGCAATATCTGTAACGCATTACAAAGTATTTTATAATGAATTAGAACCTCATAACTGTTGATGTTCTGTTTCAGTTGAAATGTATTATAATATTTTATGATTATACGTTACTATAAGCGGCCATTGTTGGCTTTAAGTAAAGTAAAAACAATTGTATATCTTCAAGAGAACACTAAACTTTACTTTTGTAACTATAATTGCCGTTAAGCACTCATAACTATTCATAATGCTTTATAACATTAATATATGTTAATGTTATAAAGCTTTATAATAACTTATAGGGTCAAGTGTCATATTGGTTAATATTATTTGCTGGTCACTGACATTTTTTTAAAAGCTGTAATACATTATGATCTCTTTTATAATGTGACTATAAATGAATGTTCATTGTTTGCTTTAAGTAAATTGATAAAAATATCTACATCTCCAAGAACACAAAATGCTGAATTAATTTGAATGTCTTCCCTGAGATAATTTAAAAAAGATAAATACATAGATGTATATTTAAAAAAAAAAAGATATAATAATGGTTAGACATAAAACAAAGAGGAAAAAGGGAAACGTGACATATCTTTAATTGGGAGGGTGAATACACTCCCTTAGTCACATTCGTCATAATTACTCAACATAAAGGAATAAACAAGTTCTGTTGGTTTGAACAAGGCTTGTCTGCACAGCAGCAGTTTGTAGATGTTGAGTCAACGGAGTTCTTAGTTTATACTTGAAGTGTTTAAAGAGGGAAGAGAACAGAGTGGCTGGTTATTAAATAATTAAAGTTGTTTTGTTTTCAGGGCGAGAGGGACGAGAACACCACAGTAGATGCGGGGAAAGCAAAAGAAGACGCTGAGGTGCAGTTTGATGTGTGACCTTGACTCATAGTGAAAGTGTTTTTAGTGTGTGTGTGTGTGTGTGTATATATATGTGTGTGTATATATGTCTAGAGATGGATGGATGGAGGTCTGTCGATATGGTGAGTGTTTTTGTTTCGTTCTACAGACCCTCTACGATGCCGGGGAGAAGAAGTGGGGCACGGATGAATCTAAATTTGTTGACATCCTCTGCCAGAGAAGTATTCCTCAACTGAGACGAAGTACGTCACAACTTATATCGTGTTTAATCTAAACTACACTCGAGTTCTTACAAACAGAATGTGAAAGTGAGACTGTTTCTCTCGTGCAGCTCTTGTTGAATACAAGAACATCAGTGGAAAGACTCTGCAGCAAAGCATTGAAGGAGAGATGACGGGGGACCTGGAGGAGCTGCTGGTGGCAATCGGTTTGTGCTCGAACTTTATATTCTAACATGTTATTATCGACTTTAATGCCAGAAGTTTGTGGACTAAATCAGCAGCAGATCAATGACTGTTTTTGGATTACATGTTCAACAGTCACACATGGGAATGTTCACATACTTTTGGTCTTTGGTGCAGATCCCCAAGAGTGAATTTACTGCGTTAGACAATAGACTTTATATGGCCGACGCCATCTTTGTTTTTACCCGTTACCAGCGTTGTTTTTGGCAGTCGCCATCTTGATGTTTTTGTCGCCATTTTGTTTTTGCAACCAAACCAGACAACTGAACACTAAGACATTTTTAGGAGACCAATATGTTACAATTAACCTTCATGAACTGAAAACGCACTGTGAAAGGGTTAAAGTTGTAAGACGAAAACACAGACAACTCCCAGACAATGTCATGTCAATCACCGTGTAGCCCCGCCCTAAAGCGTCTCCTGCTTTATGGTCTGACTCTAAATGGACCATAATGTACTAAATGAACATCATGCTGTATTGAAGAAGACTTGAAACTAGAGATTGAGACCATAAACTCATGTTTACAATGTTTACTGAGGTAATAAATCAAGAGAGAAGTAGAGTCATTTTCTCATAGACTTCTACACAACCAGAGGAGTCGCCCCCTGGTGGACACTAGAGAGAATGCAGCTTTAACACATGGAGCTTTGGCTTTGCTCTTCAGACCTGAAGGTTGTCGCCAGAGTTTATTATGGCGTTTTTAAATCAAATAAATATTTGGCAACAAAACTGCACCTTTTCTTTTGTAGAAAAATATCAGCCTTTTATCTCTTGTATAAATGCTGTTTCTCACCACATTGTTGTGTTCAACTTTTGTTTCTCCTCCAGTGAAATGTGTGAAGAGCGTGCCGGCCTACTTTGCAGAACGCCTGTATGAGAGCATGAAGGTGAATATACTGTTTTTGCACACGTCTTAGTCGTGGATCATTGGACAAACAAGATCCACGTCAACGGCAACATGGTGACGTTTACTGGAGAAGGTACAGCCCATAATAAGAAGCTGTTCAGCAGAGAGGATTGTAAGAGGAAATGTCTTTCTTTAGTGGTTGAGCAGTATTAAAGATGAGCTCCGGTTTACTGCACGGTGCTGAATTATTTCTATTGAGTGTCTGAAGAAGAGACTATAGTGCCACTTTAGTTTTGTTCTGTAGAGAGGTCAGCAGTACTAATGTAGGATGAGTGCAGGATAAATACTGTGCATGAATGAAGTTTTACAGAAAGTGTTGAAACATTGTGTGTTGTCAGGGTGGTGGAACAGACGAGTCCACTCTGAACCGGATCATGGTGAGCCGGTCTGAGATCGACCTGCTGGACATCAGAGCAGAGTTCAAGAAGCTCTACGAATACTCTCTGCACTCTGCCATCAAGGTGAGGAACTATGAATGTGTGTTAAACGTATAGATTATGTAATGACCAGTTGTTCCAGCTTAATGGGATCCTTGCATAGATTTTGTGTCCGCACAGTTTGCAGTAACATAAATTCAGACGGAGCCTGACTGGTTCTGGTCTCGGTGGATTTACTGTCTGAGGTTTCATGAGTCATCAGATTTTAAAGAGTGATTATATTTGGCAAGCCACTCTGATATCCGTGAAGCCAAATATATATTTAAATATGAATAACGCAGAAGACAAGACTGTTCGGAGACAAAATGACTAATCGGCGGAATAACTGAAATGGAACGGGGCCCTGAACACATCGTCTGTTTACTCAAAACTAATCTCTTACTAACATTAAAGGCGGGTTGGTGATCTTCAGAAAGTTGTAGGAGTACGCTAGATTTTAAAAACTGTCCAAGCCCAGTGTTGCCAACTCTTCTCCAATGAAAGCACCAGCAGCTCTGCAGGCTGAGGTCCATCAGGACCAAGACCTCACGCTGCAATACCATTCATTCCCATCTGCAGTTGGGCTCGTCAATAAAACCCCAGACCTCCTCTGACTCGCACACTTGCATCCACAGGACAATTTGTTAGTTACACACCCTTTGCACAAGTCTTCTCTATTATTATACACTTTGACCTTAATAGATACTTGTTTTAACATACTTCCTTTTGTTTGTTTACCATATTTTATTGTAAATTTTCATATTTTTTAAATTACATCTTATACTATTCATTGCGTTTACTGTTGTGCACAAAGCCAGATTCCTTGTACCTGTAACGTACTTGGCAATAAAACCGTTTACGGTTACAAAAGTCACTAAATCTGGCAAAAGTCAGCAACACTGATTTCTCTTCAGGCCTCCCTGCAAAGCCACGCCCCCAAAATGATCATTATGAACGTAAACAACAAACGTTGATACCGTTGGTACTGTTGGTACTGGTAGACAGACAGACAGACAGGTAGCCGTCCAGTGACCGCTACAGACTTGATTATTTTTTTCTTTTTCTAGATGTAATGAGACTTTAACCTAAAAGATCACCAGCCCTGCCTTTTTAAAATAAGTTAATGGGACTTTCCTAACTCTTTAGAATAAAAACAGTTGATGGGACTTTCCTAACTCTTTAGAATAAAAACAGTTGATGGGACTTTCCTAACTCTTTAGAATGAAAACAAAGTATTTATTGACGAGCGATACGCCTTCGTGATTGGCTGTCGGTGTGTTTTCTATCCGCTCTTATTTTGCTGCTTGTGGATCTGGTCTCCAGTCCTGAGATTTAAAACCACACACAATCTGATTTAATCTATAATAACACTTCGTGCTTTATTGGCAGATTTTCATATTGTATTATCTGAAAAGTAACGAAGGCTGTCTGATAAAGTATTTCCCTCTTTGATGTAGTACAGAAGAAGTACTATGTAGCATCAAATGGAAATACTTGAGTATAAGTACCTCCAGACCTTTACTTGGAGTAAAGGTAGCGTCCCACCGCTGCTGGTGTTTGGTGTGAAGACACTTTCTCCTGGCTTGTGTTGTTGTGTCCTCCAGTCGGATGTGTCGGGCGACCTGGGGGACTGTGTGGAGGCCATCTGTGGAGGAGACGACGATTAGATAACACCCGAGTCCACCTGAAGAAGAAACCTGCACCCTCTGTAACTGCGCTATACTTTTACTTTTCATCTTCAAACTACTAACCGATAATGACGACGGTGCATATCATTAAAGACCTCAACATCAAACTGGAGGTTTAATGTAAAGTTCTGCTTTTGTTTCAGTCTGATTCCCGAGGGGACTATGAAAAGACTCTGAAGAAACTATGTGGAGGAAAAGATGAGTAATGTCGACATGTTGCCTTTATTAGGAAACGACTTCCTGAACTTGCACGTGGACTTTATTTATTTGGGGAGGAACCAAAAAAATATATATATATTAAGAAAAAAAGCAATGTTCCGTATACCTTTATTACATTCATGCTTTATTTGTTACTTTTCTTCTGCCTGATAACTCTCCAAATATAGAAGGTGATAAACATGGGCGGGACAGTAGCAGAAAGTGACTATGTGATAGAAATAACAAGTTTCTCTATAATATAAGATAAACATCAAATCTGCATGTTTGTTCACTGTGTGAGAAGGCATCATTTAAACATAATGAAATAAAACATAATTGATGGAAAATTTGATGATGGGTTTGAGTTTTTTGCTAACTTTGTGTGATGGATTCATCATTTATTAACTGAACATGTAACATCGATAAACGTCTCATTAAATGAGTTTATTAGGTAGATTCTGATTCAGTCCTTGAACAAATATTTATCAAATAATTTCCAAAGTTGTTCGCATTAAACTATAAACTTTAGTAGTTTTGAGTCCTTTTTTATTTTTTAAATAATTTGCTCCAATATCCTCTGAAGTTTCTACATTTTCATTTGAATTATATAATTCCTATAATCTATAAATTATCTCTTGTACGCTTTCTTTCTTATTGCCGTCAACCTGCCAGATGAAAATCAGCCGTACGGACACATTCACACGATGGACTCAAGTGCTCATGTTGGTTGATGTGCATCGACTCTTCTTAAATATAATAAACATTAAAGACACAAACATTACAAGTGAATCGGCTAAACTCTCACAAACTGACGGTGACGCCATTAAATGAATAATTTAGATTTAGGAAGTTTAAATTATTTCTTAACCTGTAATTGGAGCTAAAATCTATATTAAAAGGAAACTTCCTGGGAAATTATAGAAACATATTTGTCAATTTCTGCTGCATAACACAGAGCTTCACCACCACAATAGAGTAATTAAAACTGATTACTTTAAGTCTGTTACAATAAGTGTGGAGGAGACATTGCTGCAGTGAGTGTTGTATTTATAAATGGAGAAAATAACTTGTCGGATGAAATACTATATTTCAGCTCTTTACTCTTCTGGCTCCCTCTTGTGTCTTTGTAACAGAAATACTAATTAAAAATAACTCATGAAATGTTTTTCAGTATAGTCTTCACACGACCTGTTAACAGTCTTGTAGTCCATCGTAGTCACCAGCAGGGGGCTCCACTGACTCAGCAGCAGGTTGTAAAGGGCTCCAGGGGCCATTTATGTGTAGATGAATGGAAGTGTTTCACTCGATCATTCAAGGAGATGCACAGAAATGTTTCATTTTATGTGACCGTGATGGGCTTCTTATGGAGAACTCCTGATTCGGACTTTGCTTTTTATTTAGTCATTCAGATGTTTTGTTTATTGTCCAAAGTATCTTGAATGTTAAATTGAATCTTGAGGTATTAGCTGCAAAGATTAAAACACATCTGCTCTAAAAAATAGAAAGTGAAACAATATCTGTTTAATTTTACACAAAAGCAAATAACTTGATTATTGTTTAGTTAAATAACCACAATATTGATAATCATAGTATACTATAATCATAATATTGACAATAACAGGTATTTATAGAGGACTTTTCACGGTACTGAAAGACGCTCTAGTAAAAAATAAATGATGCAACACACTAATACATTAAAGTTCTGATTTGGTGTTTAATGTGATCAGAAATGAAGTGCTCAAATGTACGCAAAACATGCAGCAACAAAAACAAGTACTTTGAAAAGTGGACGTCTTTCTTGTCTTCATATATATGTACAGTTAAATAATATAACAGTTATTTGTTTTCATGTCTCGCATATCTGATGGTATGTTGGAGACCGATTCTCCGAGTACTAAATCATAAATACGTTGAATACAAGTCTGATGTACTCTGGTGATTGAAACCAAAACAAACATGGGTTTTGCATGTAATGTCTCCCCTTAGGAATATTACGATGAAAGTACTTTTGTACTTATACTTCAACAAAATGTTGAAAAGCAGGATTTTCACATGTAACAGAGTATTTCTGGTATTGCCAAAAGATCCGAGCAATTCTCTAACCTCTGCAAAACACCGACGTCAGAGCTGCACGGAGTGACGAGAGAAAAGGTCAAATCGCACCACAACTCTGTCCTCTGCATCTCCCCGAGTCAGCAGTTCTGCTGTCGGTGTCAACGAAACTAGAGAGAGCAAGGCTGCTGGATCACCAAAACAATTCAAGATGCTTCACATTATGCTTTAAGGTCTTTTCTCCTCTTCATGCCTCTGTTCTTTCATTTCCTTCCTTTTTTTATTGTACGTAAGCATGTTCTTTCTTTTTTTATCCTTTATAGTAATCTGGAAATGAAAGCATGGATTGGTTTCTCTATGGCCTCGACATAAAATCCTCAGATGGAATAAACTGTTTCATAAATTCCTGTATATTTTATTAATGCTGTAAAACACGTGTGCTGCAGCCTTGTGGCCCCCTCCAAATGAAAGCCATTCATCGTCTCTCTGCCAGTCTTTTCAGTCCTGCAGGGAGCCGACCGTTAAACTCGGGGGGGCCAGACTATTGAGGTGGACGAGAGCCCCGAAGGCAAAGACGTTTTCCTCATTAAAGCCGAAGTAATCACCCAGACTCCTTCACTCTGCCCCCCCCCACTCCACCCTGTCACAACCCCCGCCCTTCCCTCTGTATCTGAGCTGAAGGAAAACAGGAAGAGGCCTACATTCACACATCTTCATATTCTGACAGCTTCACAACCCCCGTGTGTGTCTGTGTTCATCCAGTATGACGCTCAAACAGGAGGTTATCAGCACAAAAGATATTTAAAAACACTCGTATCACGAGCCATGTTGTGTGACCTATTTAAAGGCAGACTGTTAAACGTAACCCCAGAGTTTTTGCTGAAGTGCCTCTACCCTGAAAATTAAAAAACACAAATATTGACAATTTGTATAGTTTATTATTATTTATTTTATTTTATTTGTTGTGGCTCAAGGTGGGGCGGCGCCCTAGCGTCCTCTATTGACCAGCCGCCACTGATAGATAGCATGTTGTTAGCGTTTTAGTCCTTGGTTGCACTGATTGTTTTCTTGTTTGGTGGGTGCGGTTTACACATTATGAAGCGTTGCGCTCTGTCGCTATAGAATAAAGAGTAAGGCGTAGATATGAATAAGGTTTAGGCTAACTCTGTAAGTTACGCTAAAGCATTTAGCTAACTACAGTAGCTGGCTAACACATAGCTAAAATGTGCCGAACAGCTTGCAAACTTGTCAGATCATCCTTTTAATTATCATCTGCAGCAATCTAACGTTTTTAAATAGCTTCATGAATTTTGTATGCATTACAGGCCTTGGTTGCATATTTCGGCGCCAATTGTTTCCCCTCCGGTGGGCGTGGTTTACACAGTATGAAGTGTTGCGCTCTTTTGCTATCGAATAAAACATAAGGGGCAGATATATGCTCTAGGCTATATTTCTGTAAGTTAAGTTAAAGCATTTTGACAGTATGCAACTTTTGTTAGTAATGTGGATAAATCAGAAGGCTATGCAGTATAATGTTTGCAAGTGCCTTAGCTAACTACAGAAGCGTGCTAATATTAGCTTGCTAACAGCTTTCTAACTTGTCCAATCATCATTTGTATTATTAACTGCACCTGGTAGACATAAGGTGCTAAAATACAACTTTCACAAACTGAAATCTAACTTTTTTAGAGCTACATGCATTGAGTTTACGTTTCAGCCCTTGCGTGCATATTATGGCGCCAATTGTTTTCCACTCTGGTGGGAGTGATTTTTAACAGTACTCGAGTTGTGCTATGTTGCTATAGAGTGAACATTAAGGGTTGGATCTAAATACGCTAAGATGCAACAGCTTGGTTCCATGAGTACTTCCCATCATTCACATACACTGCAAACAGGAAGTAAACTGGGAAACATCTGGAATGTTTACATTTTCATCTGTGAAATGGTCTTTGAACAATGGTAGCCTATAAGACTGACTGAGATATATATACAGTATGGACAGTGGGCAAAATATAAAGAATACATCGTTATTTTTACACATTATAGATGGCAATAGATGTTTTTGAGCAGCTGCTGTGTTTTATGTTAATCCTTTTACTGAGTTTTTACTGACCTTGTGCCCTTTTCTCATGACCTAATCACATTCCCCCAGACATTCCGACATAGACTGATAGCTCTGTTATCGTACTGGTAAAGTCTTGTGTTTAGCATCACTGTGGTTCTTTGTATCCGGCTGCATGAAGCCTTTAATTAGTGACTGTATCTTCTGTGACAGTGTGCTCTCACAGCGGCGCTCCAGCAAAGAAAATGTAACTCACAGGGAGAAACACTAGGAAATGTAGGCCAAGTTCATCCGCGCTCGCTCCAACACTAGTGTGTGTGATGCCAAGTGTAAAAAAAAAGTGAACAGACCAGAATTCAAGAGCAGAGCTTTTTTATCCCTCCTGACACGAATACAGGAAATGTAAACTCGTCCGTGAAATTTACCCAAATTATATTCGTCCCAAGTGAAGAGTCTCCATTCATAAACTGGGCTGTCATTCAGAAGTACAGCACAGACCAGCTCTGCACTGCTTCTCTGTGTGTGACGATGAATGGAGACTACGAGTGAGGCTGATGGTCGGGTGTATTGAGGACACGGGGATTTCTTCAACCCCTTAAACAATTAATATCCGCCTTAAATTCCCTGCAGAAGTCTGCAAAATCTCCACCAAAAAAAGATCCTTTAAGATCTCTCTTTGAATTTAGAAAAAGCTTATTGTATGATAGTGCCACCTACATATCTTGATGTCGGCATTTGCAGATTTTGGGATCTCCAGTAGGACATTGCGCTGCTTGTTTCTTTGTGGAAAAAAATGTGGGTTTGAACCCTTTTACATATTCAAAGTTTCCCCCTTTTTCACACTTTAAGGTCGGAAAGATTGTTACTCTACTGTCGGTATAGTATAACATACTGTATATTCATGCTGTTGAATATTCAAACACAAGACTCCTTGGTTTTAGTCAAATTTTGTGCATAATTTTAACACATTTCCACAAAATCCACTTTGACAAACGTAATGCCTTTTAAAACGTTGGCATCTCAAGATTTTTCAACGAAGGGATCATTTTAATACTTTTCTGCAACACATACGTTTGTAAAGATTTGTAAAGAAGACGGTGATCTCTGACCCCTTAAAACAAAAGCCTCTTACAGACTTGTGACCCTTTATCATACGTAGGTTATAATCTTTGTATGGACATGAAATGTCAGCAGTTAACAAACGAGTGATTTAAGGAGACTCAAAGATGTGCATTAAAACGTCACAATAATAACAATTAGTCTTCATTATCTCTGTATTCACCTTGAGACCCCTCTTGGGTATAGAGGACTAAATCTCGTATTATAATAAATGAATGAATGAATAAATAAATAAATGACAAACTTGCTCTCAAAATCTAGTAGACTTCAGGACAATTCTCACATTTTATCTGGTGTTTCAGATCAGTTCACTTCCGCTAATTACTCATAGCGAGAAACTGATTGAGAAAAGAATATATATATGTATTTGTGGGGCCTTTTGAAATAATGTAGAACGTTGTATTATTATTTTTCCTGCTTTGAAAGGTTAACTCTGAATGGTTGTTGTGAATTGGTTTTGCATTCCCATTAGGAGACTCCCCTTGATTGCTCCCTAAACTTCCAGGAGGTCAGAGGTCAGCATAAACCTCACACACAAACAGCCAGATAACAATAAGTGTCCCCCCGCTCTGCAGAAACGGGATGTTTCCAGACATGGGGGTCTGTACCGTCATGTGATCCCGCTCTGCTCCTCCTCATCTCTTATGTAATCCCCATCTCAGCCATGTGCTCCCCCTATAACCACTATAACCACTGACTGAGTGTGGTAATGGTGACACATTGATTCACCTCTAGTAACCGACGTGGAGGCGACATTTGGTTGATGGTGCACTTTGAGTTTTAAACCACGAAAGGAATGAGACACAGCAGGATGAGGTGGAATCTCCAGCCTACACCACATGTGTTTTGTTCATAAAGCCTGTAGTTCACAGAGCCAGCTGTCACACCACTTCCTCATTGGCTGTCTGGTGATAAATTACATTGTTTTTTCCACTGCGGATAGTCATTAAAATAGAAGGGGGTGTCGTGTGATCCATTTGCACATACTGAGGAAGTAATAGTCTTTAATAACCAGCAAAGACACAGTTTTGATTTGTGATTTTTAATAATGAACAACATAATGACTCTGACTGAGGATGTTCCTTTAGCGTGAGCCTGAGGTTTGTTTGTTTCTCAATGCACTGCATTCTTTCCAGCCTCTCCTCCTCCTTCAACCAGACTGTTCAGTCTGTCTGTCACTCACGCCGCCCATCATAGATGAGCATTGTCTGTACGCCTGTATGGAAGCCCATTTCTACCAAGGGAAGAAATAAAATGAATGAAAGTCATTAGCATTAGAAATAAATACTGATGGTAAGTCATAGCTTTAGTTAGTTCATCCGCATCCTTGTTTGTTGTACCAACCGGTGAAATAACATCATTTTTGTAATTAAATGAAATTTAATGCAATGTGTGTCCACTGCCGCTTTATTTTTAGTGTCTTATAAACCCATGAGGGTTGGGCACGTTACATGCATGAGACGAAAATAAAGATATCAATCAATCAAATTTAATTTACAGGTACAGTGGATGTACGATGTTAGTGTTAGTGGATTATTTTATCACAACAGGTTTACAGGCGTTTTGAGAAAAAACTGTTTTGACACATGTATTTTTGACTTAGTAAATACATTTTTTTTATTGTGCATAATTTCATTCATTCATTTTCTGTCTTCTTGGCACTAATGGGCTTCCATACTTTCTCCATTTACACCAATCATAACAATAGGAGGGGGCGGGGCCACGTCACGTTAGGTTGTCCCCCCTCATTGGGTAAATAGCAAACACCACCCACTTATTTTGTAGACTGCCGTTGGGAGAGTCACGCGAAGTTTAGCGTTAGCGAAGCTCCAAAAAAAATGACACAGACGTGAGAGGAGATGACCCAGGTGAACCCGATGAAACCGTCTTCGCTGGGAGGGTTTCCGATGAGACACAGACGCTTTCTCTGTTAGCCCACCTGCACTCGGGTGTTGGCTCGGCTCGTGGAGGGAACCGCTGCGGCTAACGAGCTAACTAGCCGGCGTCGCCTGGAGTGGAACGAGTCGCGGTGTGTGAAGCTTAACGAAGACTGTTGGAACCGCTGTGGCTGCTAGCGAAGTTCGCTAGCCGCTAACTACCCGCAGCAGCTAGCGAAGCTTGTTAGCCGCCAATTACCCGCGGCTGCTAGCGAAGCTAACGAGCTAACTAGTCAGCGTCTCCTGAGTGGGAGTGGAGCGAGTCGCGGTGTGTGGAGCTTAACGGCTACCGAGGCGACAGTTGGAACCGCTGCGGCTGCTAGCGAAGCTTGTTCGTTAGCCCCTAACCAACCGCCCGCAGCAGCTAACGAGCTAACTAGCCGGCGTGGAAGTGGAACGAGTCGCGCGGTGTGTGTGTGAGAAGTGAAGCTAACGGCTCCGAGGCAACGGTTGGTGGGCTGGATATATATTTTCTTTCCGGAGGGATTCGTTGCCACCGAAGGAGGTTGTTATCATCAACACCGCTGCCATCTTCTCATTATCGGCGTGTAGCGTCTTGACTGCACTCCTCCGTGTCTCCATGCTAGTAGCAACGGCTGCACTGATGTGCCACATTTAGCCAACGAACCCATCACATTTTTTGGGGTTGTTTTTGGACATTTTGCGAGTGTACGCGGTACTAGCTTTTTGTTGTATCAACTGTACTTTGATGTCGTGTCACCCGACAGCTAGTAGTCCCTCCAAAAGAACCAGACGCGGAGCATGCAGGAGGAGAAAAGACTTCAGATAAGTAGATAAGGAGAGTTAACTTTGTGTGTGTGTGTGTGTGTGTGGTTAATCTACCACCAAAAAACAAAAAGTGAGAGGTGAAATTTTGGTGACCGGGACTGAGAAGAAAAAGTAAAAAGGATGAAGAAGTTTTCCAGGATGCCAAAGTCCGAGAGCGGCGGGCTCGGCGGAGGAGCGTCCGGGTCCAGCTCCGGAGTCGGCAGCTACTTCGGGAAAGTGTTCGCAGTCGGCCGGTATCAAGTCACCGTGGATGAGCTCATTGCGGAGGGTATGTGCCCGCAGATTACTAGCATTACTGTGTGTGTGTGTGTGTGTGTGTGTGTGTGTGTGTGTGTGTGTGTTAACAGTGTTTTGTCTCTCACATTAAGCCGCGTTGGTATTCGCTCTGGGACACACCCGTCGTCTTCTGTTTTTGGAGAGAATAACTCTCACAGGCACACAGCAGTGGAGCAAACTCCTCCAGCTTTGTTCCTTTTATGGGCTGGTAATTGATTTGCCCTCCACAGTAAAACCTCAAACCCCCCTCTTTAACATCTGCTTATTTCCCAAGAAAGTACATCAGAATCAGCTTTATTGGTCATGTAATACACACATGTACATGGAATTTGACTCCGGTTTTCACATGGTTCTCAACGTACATGCATAGAATATACAAATAAACAAGACAAATATAAAAACAAGGACATTAAAGACAAAGTAGAACAGAGAAACTAAGCTTTAACATTTAACTACTATGTACAATATAAATATATATTGAAGAACAATGGATTTGGGATATTGGTGCAGAATGGAGGTGCAGTTTGTCTGATTTAACTGTGATTGAAATGGGTCGGTCTCCTCTTCCAGGCTTTGGTATTTAAAGTGGGGCACCAGGGATTTTGGTCCATAGCTGGAATTTTAAACTTACAACTTTTCCGCCACACAGCTGTAGGTTACATCCTGCTTCAGCTGCTCCACTAGGGAGGGGGGGTGGGGTGGGTGTAACAAGGGTCCAAGCCTCCTGTGTCAACATACACCATGTAAATGTCCAGCCATTTAAAAAGAAACACTGTTCAACATGTTCATTCAAGTTCTTCTGCAGTTTGCTTTTGTCCCCATGATTATTTTCTTTGAGGAAATATGAAAAGTTGAAGTCTCCGTAGGCAGGCTGAGACACACTGTAGTTATTCTGTTAACATGAACTTAATCTGATTGGATTGCATTCCAGCAGTGGTAAACACATGAAGGATGTCTGATGCAATGGGTGCGTTCTAACCTAGTGCAGCTCCCGAGGATGTCGACAGGCCTTCTTGGAAACGATAGACGTTTCCTTCATGGTTTGATAAAAGCTTGCGTTCAAATATGTTGAAATGAGATTCTCCTCTATGTACAGTCACACAGGCACAGAATGAGGAAGTGTGTGTGTGTGTGTGTGTGTGTGTGTGTGTGTGAGTGTGAGAGAAAACGAAACGGCTGGTTTCTTTCACAAATGGTTTAGTGCTTAGCACAGTGTGTTAATTAGAAACATCCTTTTGATTTAGAGAATAACCCAGCTCAGGCAATTAGACCACTAATTGGCCATGAGGGTCTTCCCTTTAACAGGAAGGAGTTAGTCATATTCTCAAGCTCTTTATTACAGAATATGCAGATGCTAATTAGACATTACTGGAAAAGAGTAGTCAAATCTCACTCGTCATAATATTTGCAAATATGCTTTAGACTGTAATGAGGTCTAAATGTTAAAAGATCCCTCTGCAGTACTGGGTTGTTATGGGAAGGACTGATGGTACTTATTTTTTTTACATTAATTAATTACTCATTGTGTCTACTGTTTGAGGATTTATGAAGTCACGGTCAGCCAAAATGATGTAAACTTGGAAGAGTTCAGGTGGGTGAAGGAAACTCCTCACAAGCATAAAGAAAGTGCAGGTTTACTCCCACTATATATAATTGGAAAATCAAATCAAACAGAATTAAGGGGCCTCATTAAACACATTTCTAATCGTTACTCAGGCCTTAATCATTCTTTGTAAGTCACTGTGAATAAAGAGCGACAACTAAATGTTTCAGACATTTACTGTTGTCTCAAGTAACGGAGCGATGTAAACATGCTGTTGAGTCAAACTGTGAACCTCAGCTCACTTTGCCCCAAAAAACGACACACACCCCTTCCTGCAAGCAGTCATGAGTCTTGTGTCATCATATAATCATGCGAGGTGGTTGTGACTGGTTTTGCCACCAGGAGCACAGGGTTACATTGTGACCGTTGCTCATCTTTCTGTTCCAAGGTAAACCACAACTGTGTATTTCATTTAAACTTAACGGAGTCTGCTGCGTTTAGAAATACACTGAATGTTAATAAATAAAGTAGGATATTGTTCCCCATTTATTAAAGTGGAGTACAAGTGCTCGGTGTACAACAATCTGCTCGAGCAAATAGCTGTTTTGAGACTTATTGGGACTGAAACGTAATGCAAATCAGAAACGGAACATGTGATGTTTACAGCTGCAGTGGACAGAAACGGTAGCATTCAGACTATATTCCAGGTTTCAACGTTGGACAAGTGGGTCAGAAATCTTCTTACCAGAAGTCCATTTAGTTTATTAGCTGTTATCAAATAACAGCAGCCATGCCAGTGAGATGCCGTCGACTCTTATCACCGTCCAGCAACGTTTCTCTGGAAATTTGTCGTGTCTTTAAAAAAACAAAACGCTACCGTTTTATCCGCCTTGCTGTCAAACTTGCGGCAAATTGCACAAAACATAGAACAGGACTATTGAAATACTTGCAAGTGCCAGATCAGTACTGCACATGTGCAACTCTCAACAGAGGTGAGAAAGGAGCGAGACTACCTCCGAGAAAGAAAAATTTTTTTTTACCTCTTGCCATATTTACGAGCCCGAAGTGGCATTTTACTTCCCCCAGGCAATCCATATCGTGTAAGAATGAGAATTTATAAAATAATGTGCATTAAGTTGAATCATTAGTCTTTTCTTCAGTGATTCAGTTGAGATACCGGGAAAGTGGTCAATTTGTCGAGGTTAATTTTGGGATTTACCATTGTGGCCCAGAGACCACCAGGCATGTTTCAAAAGGTTGTCTTTAAAGCTGTTGATGCACGTTCCAGTTGTCTTGAACCGTAGTTAGAATTAACTGCAGAAGTCTGCCATGAAGTGAAACTGGGCTGGCAGCAGTTCCTCTTTGTGAAAAAGTTTTGCGTGACAAAATCAGACGAGGCAAAGCCACTGCAGTGATCATCTGGATCCATTTCTTCCTGTGTTCTTAATCGTATCCGATACCAGATAAAGCAGATTGTGTCAGTTTCCTGTCTATATTTTCATAAAAAGGACACCACAGAGGTTCATCTAGTGTGCACAGGTTTGATCAGGCCGCTGCTGGTGGAAGTATGTGGTACTCTGTCACTTATTAGACTGATTCCTCTTGGGCTCATCTTCCATTTCCTTATTCAACTATTATCCAGTAGCTGTGCCTGTTTAATAAACAACACGAGATTCCCTTAAAGCCAAATGCACAACTCTCGTTTTCTGGAGAAGAAACAGCATGTTGATCTTAATGATCATATTCCAAATGAGACTTTTGTCGAGCTCAGAGGTCCTCTTGATGCCTTGTGGTTAGCGATTTGTTTTTCTTCCAGTGACATATCTGCAGAGCTGGACAGTTCCTCCATCAAGTAGGAACAGAGTCATTTCCCTCTGTTCCCCTTTAGCCTCTGTGGTTTCTCCAGGGCTCTGTCTCCAAGAGGAACAGAAATGACATGAAGCAACAGGATGCATCTGTGAGCATGTCACCCACTAACTCTTACCGTTTTAGGGTTCCTTTTCGAGGCCTTGAAGTTAAGGAAACGTGTGGAAATTAGTTTGATAAGTTATGGGTTTGGAAAGTTGCGCAAATTTCCTGGAGAAGTTTGGTGCCGTCATAATAGACACAACCAAACTGTTGCTTTGAAGGATGATTTTAATAAATGTATAGGGATATTTACAGCATACCAGAGACCTATTTTATTATTTTCTTCTGTCATAAGTCTGGAAAAGAATACTGCCTTAGAGCCCTGCTCACATACACACAGTTGCCAGTTTAATAGGTACACCTTGCTGATGCGGTCTGATCCAACAGTCCTGCAATAAATCTTCATGGAGGTTTTAATATGTCGATGTTGAAACTGTTGTATGTAGTTTGTAGTGCTGTTCAAATTATTTGCTTTTAATCAGAGGTATTTCTGCAAATTCTCACTACAAAGTCCATAAAGTCATCCACGTAATTATTAGACGGTCGGAGCATCTGAGCAAACAAACACAGGACTTTCACCCAGGAGACTGATGTTCATGTCCCGTGTGAAATCAAGTCAATGTTGACTTATTTGATCTTAGTTTTGTTATACAAGTTCTGTACTTTACCAGTTAGGGTTGAGGTTAGCTTAACTAAGTTGTTAAAAACTACATTGGATGTTTATTTTGAAAAGAGACTGTATCCATGTAACAAGCAGAATCTAACATGGAGAATGAATACGTTCGCTCTCTCACAACATGAGATATGAATCCCCCTCTTCCTTCTGTGAGCTCTCTCACAGCCCAACGGCTAACTAGCTAGATAGCCCTACCGGCATCAAAACAGGAAGTCAGTGGTAAAGCCCGGGTCTTGCTTGATTTGATTGGCTGCCTCGGCCAAGTGTGACTTTGATAAGTGGTGGGACTCTGCGCTGAAAAGTTGAGAATATTGTAACTTTTATGCCTGAAAACGCTAGAAAACAAGTTTAGCGACTCTTCTGGGTGTGGCAGTTTAAACAAAAGCTGAACATTATAACCATCATGAAGAGAGGATTTATTGCAGTACTGTCAAATTAAACTTCATAATTGCGTCGGTTAAAGGTGTCTTTCTTTATTCCGGGTGAAACAGAATTTTTTTTATTTTTGTAATGAATACACCTCCATTGATTTTATTTGCGATGCTTGAAGCTACTGTTTAAGAAGACAGACAAACCGAATGCTCTGCACCTGCAGTCGGAATATATTTAATCATGTTATTTGCCAAACAGCCGCTGAGCATTAAAACAGAACTGCCTGCGGAACATGTCTTGTTGTGAGCCTAACTTGCGTAATAGCCCTTATGTCGCTGCTATTTATTCACCAGACCACGACCACGTTGCATGACAGCTGTACCTGCACCTCACTGTAGGTACAAACCAAACCACTCATGTTTAGCATGTGTTGGCAAATTCTTATTAAAATGTCGGGTGCCATATCGTCTAATCGACAGGAAGACTTTTGGTGAAGTGGTTTCACTTCCTAAGCAGTTTTTACAAGTATGTTAACAGCAAGGTTATAATTCATCGCTGCTCTTCTAAGCATGAGAGATCTGCAGACTTTGTGCTTCATTGTGACTCACTTGTGTCTATTCATGCATCGCTTTAACCCTCGTCTCATAGTTTATCTCTCAGCTGACTGGTCCTCTGGGGTCGCACGCCTGTCACGAAACCTAAAAATCTTTTTCTCTGAACACGCTGACTTCACATTGCCGTCAGCAGAATCTTGTTTTTTTTTTTTTTTAAATAATGGCGCTCTGTTAGTTGCTGGCTGAAGAGATGAGGCCACAGATCACGTAAACAGGAGAAAAACAAACAGCGTTTCCAATGCAAACAGCTGCTGAGTTCGCTGTGGACATGTGGACATTTTTCACCTTGTCCTTTGACACTTGTGATCTGGACAAATGCCACATACATTCACCAAACACTTGCAAGTGCGGGTTACTTGAAACAAGTGTGTTTGATAAGCTCTTTGCTGGGAATTTCTTCAGAGAATAAATACATGAAAGCGAAACGTTAAGTAAATATACTGTAGATATCTGCAGGATTTTTCGGTTTGACTGAGTTTAGATAAAATGAAAAGCAGTCAGCTGAGGGTTGTGGTTGAAATCTGCATCATAGTATTAATAACAATGTTTTTTCACAGATTGAACACCATATTTCCTCATTTGGTGTTTTTACAATGTCGTCTAAGGTCACTATTTAACTATGTCTGACCTGGTTCAGACTGAAAACAACATTGCGTTAAAGCAAAGTAGATCCGCACTGAAGTATCGCAACGGCTATTTAATTGATTACCAGGAAAGTTTAGTACAGACATTCATGGTCCCCAGAGGATAAATCCTATCGACTTTGTTGAC
>NW_022280083.1:1936799-1955756 GCF_004355925.1 Anarrhichthys ocellatus | reverse complement strand
CCCCCCCCTGATTTTTCCTCTTGTTTGTTTTTGTTTTTGTTAAGCAGGCTAACATACCGGACTAAGGTTATGGACATGCTAAACAGTATACCTGCTTAGCATCAGCATGCTAGCATTGTTATTTTGAGCACGTTGAGCCTTTGCATTTAGCTCAAAGCACGTACAACCTTACAGAGCTGCTAGCATGGCTGTAGAGTCTCAGTCTGGTTTAATGATACTGAAAAGTCGGTAAATGAAACCATGAATGACTATTTGATTATCTGTCAACCCCCGAGTTGGGAAAGTCTTTTGCAAAAAACAAAAATCTTTTGATTTGCAAACAATCACATACTCGAATAACCTGGCAATTTGATTAAAAACAAGTGCAGGTGTAACTGCTTTCCTAGTCACTTGCCATCAATCACTGCAGTGCAGGTCAGAGCCTTCCTTTTCCTAATGGTTTTTTTTTTAATGACCTTTTTGTTCCCTCTCTCTTGGGGGGGGGGGGGCTGCATCCCATCTACATTATTAGCATACTGTACTGGTGATGAATAGGTGCATTGTGCCCCATGTGCTGTCTTATTCTAGCACCCTAGAAAGAATGCTGGTACGACGCAGCACTCGGTCCCGTGATGGGCATCGCCAGCCTTTTGTGCTTGCTCATTGAGGCCTTTCTCTATCTGCCTCTCTCTCTCTTTTGTGAAGCCGCAAATGAATTATTCTTTTTCCCAATTCATCGTCACCCGATCCAAAAGGAGGGCGTCGAGCCAAACGTGGGAGTGAACTCGGGTCAAATGGAGACCGACAAACAGAAGGACTGAATGCAACATTTCACATCGGTGTACTTTCAGTGGCGGCTTAATGTCTTTGATCGGCATGCTGTAAATTGTGGATTCATCAGCACTAATTAGGATATTTAAACAGAGGACTGTATTCTTCTCAGTCAACATAATGTCCAATGTTTTGTTTTCTTGTGGACAGGAAGTTATTTTCTTCAGCACTTAGCTCTCAATCAGTTGTAGGTTTAAAGGTTTGGATGTCAACGTGAAAGTGAGGATTCCTAGAACCAAAAGATAGATGTCATATGAGATAAAGAATGAATTATAAATCTATTTAGCTTAAATATTGGTCAGGCCTTGTATTAATAAGCTATCATGACGTGTAGGAAAAGTTCCTGCTTTGCTCAGAGTCAAAGTCGGCTTCCTGGAGAGACTTAAGTAGAGGTTGGAAACTGATCATCAGGCATGACTCCAGCATGACTACACGAGGGGATGAATGATTGCCTCACTTTGTAACGACTGTTGTCACTGTAAACAAGTTGGTGCTGACATGTCACTCCAGTCTGCAGGGGACTAAACAGCATCTGAAAAAACATTTAAGTCTATATATCTTTTTGTTGTTTTTGTAGTAAAAAATAACTACTGGCGTCATACAAATAATGTAGGGGACAAACTTGTGTTATGGTTGTCGAGCATTGTGTTTTCAGTGTAGATGGCAGTCTTTCTTTTGAAAAGGAATGTCTCGAGAACCGATACCTCGAAACCAAGTCGATGCCAAGATTCTGAAAACGTGGAATATTCTGATGGAAATCTTCTCTGATAATTCTGCATTGTGAACAACAAATATTTGTTGAAATCGGCAGGATGAGGAGCTAGTTAACGTTAGCTGTTAGCAGCTGGTGGGCAGCACAGTCCTGCTTGGCTAAATAACAAAGTTAACGGCTAACGTGCACTGAGTTACATTATGATGCGTGCAAAAATAAATATTGGCCAAAGGTACATTTTTATGTTATGTGTTCAAATATAATCTTGTAAAATTTCGTAGAATATCACTGGTATTGGTATCGACTACTAAATTTCTGGTATGGTGATACCTTGAAGCTGATCGTGAGCTTGTTGGATCTTATACGCATGAATACAAAATCATTTCAAATGTTATGTACTATAATGCAAGATTTATTGATGCTGATTTACAGTTTGTGGTAAAACACATTTCTCTCTGGGTGTAACGTCAAATCAGAACAATACAAAGAGGTAGTTCATGTTTTGTTTGAGTCTAGATTTCAGTGTATACATGATGCATGCTCATAAAGTATCCAGCGAGGCGTGAACATAGTCATTATCAGGCTGGCTTCATCCCTTTCAGGTAACAAGCCACACCTGGTGTGGCTTGTTACACCATTACCAAGCCACACCATTACCTACAGCTTAAAATTATACTGGCTGTTTGAAGTGTGAATCATTTATAAGGATAAAAAAAAGCTCTACCTGTAGACTTTCCTTCCACCTTTTGTTTGCAGGGTTCACATATTATCATGTCTATATTTTAATACAAAGTGGTAAAGCTGAAAAATGTATCATTTTTATATCAAAATCGTGATGTACTGAAACTGCTCTATGTTGACTTGAGAAACTCGTACAACCCGCAAAGTGTCCCAAGCAGACTAATCAGTTTTTGGTGATGTTTGCGCAGCTTCTTTGTTTAATTTAAGATTCATGTAAACTTTGGGCCCTTTGCACACTCCTCTACGCAGCCACTACAGACCAGTTGTTTAGTCTGAACTGTCAACATCGGTGCAAAATTTGAAGCATTTCCTAGTCTGACCTACACAGACACCACTGTGTGACTGCAGTCTCTCTATTGACAAAATGTTGTTTTTCATAGCCATATGGCAGCAGCCTAAATTATGCCCCAACAGTTTTCATGTTACTGTGATGAGATAAGCGGGATAAGAACGGGAGATGTTATGGTCCAAGGTCTGTGTCTTTTCCACTGTTTTCCCCACTACATTTCCAAAGATGCACTTGTACCTTTTTGACCATTGGACTGTTTAATTACATTTTTATGTGGTCTAAAGTAATGAATATAAACCTCCATACATTAATCAACATGAACATACAGAAAATACAAAAAATACATTGCCTCTTATAAAGAGACCTCAAAGGTGTTAAACGTAAACTCACAACTGACCCTGTTATGTTTTCACCGTCTTGTATCCTTTTCATCCAGCAGCATCTCTGTCTCTCTCCCGATTTCATCCTAAAGCCTCCGAAGCACAGCCACTTGTGTCTGTCGGTTCAGTTGTAAACGCTGTTGAGGTAAGATGTATGAGAGCTGACTGCCAGAAGCTTTCAGCTCAGGATTAAAAAAAAAACGCTGCACCTCCTCATATTACCTTTTATGGACTTGCTCTTCAGAAAGACTTCTTCACACACTTACAGCCGTCTTTTGAAGTGCTTCGCATCGTTCACCTTAGGTTGAAATGAGATTGATTTCAGCCAAGGCCCCCCCTGTGCGTAACACATCGGCCAAAGTGGAAGAATGAAAGGTGAATAAGGGGGAGCTGGAGTTCAGGTTGACAGTTTTTTGTTTGCAGTTCTCACTTGCCAGGCAAGGAGTTACTGTGCACACCAGAATTGAGGTGCGTTTGTGTGTTATGGGGAGACGGGAGTTGGATTTGTGGCGGTTAAAATATAGATGACAGGGCATTACTCAAAGTTCTTCTTTTAGCTTTTATTTATTTAAAAACCTGTCACTATAATCGGTGCTTTGCTGTTTGGAAGGAGCCAAAAGAACAATCAATGTGTTTCTTCAGAAGACAGGATTGTTTGTAGCTTTGATCCATATTTCCTTTTTTGAGACTCTTGAGATCATTGGTCACCAGTGAGGTTCGACTGATGTGTTGAACTGAGACTGACTTTAAAATGCCTCGACAGTGGCGAGATATAAGGCTGTTCAGTCTGTCCTCCCGTCTGTCCAGCCTTTTTTTTATCTAGATAGTTTATAGCTGCAGCTCTAGTCGGCTTTCTCATGCTTCTTGCGAGGCAGTCACACCCCCAGATGTTAGACCATTTGGGGTATCCAGCTGTTTTCCCCCCTCTGAAGGCATCTTTCATTCATTTAAGTCCAGTATGCATGCAGCATCCCACTATCTCCTCTGTGTTTTGGCAGAGGTCCACCCTCACCTCTAAAAGTTTAAAAATATCTGACCTTCAACCACTTTGGTTATCTCCTTTCTATGGCCATGCGTATTTGACTTGGCTGGATGGGAACTTCAGCGACGTGTTTGTGGGTTAACTGTGGTAAAGGGATAAGAAACACATATGAATTAAGTGTAATGCTATCTTTGTTTATGTTTAATACCAAAAACTTGACATGTATAATAAGGAGTTTGTCCATTTTAAAAGGATCTTCATCCATCAAACAAACCAAAGCTTTGAAAGGTCCAGAAAAGATGACACAGTGGTGTGCAGCAAGTAAAAGACTCATAGAGTGCAGAATCTCTCAACTGCTCGCTAAAAGCAAGAGCATGCCTATTTTTAGGCCGACAACCTATGCCACTGATGCTTTTGTGAATGTTACTTCAGTTTAATTTTTGACAGACGGTCGTCAGCCTGAAGTGGGTTATACGGTTTCGATGTTTGCAAACAGTCCTGTCTAGATGTTGCCCCACAATTTCTAGAACTCTTGTGAGATGGTTATGGTTAGGCATGGATAGGTATGGTCCTGGAATAGTTGATGTTAGGATTTGACCTCAAATGGTAAAGGTTTGGCATTGATGGAATAGTTGAGGGTTAGACATCGGCCTCGAACGGTTGAAATTTGGCATGGGCCTCGAACGGTTGAAATTTGGCACGGGCCTCGAACGGTGGAGGCTGGGCATTGACCTTTGACTTTCACAGTCACCAAATGACATGTTTGGTCACTACATTAACCAGCCAAAGAACAAAAGTTCTCCCACATTAGTGAGTATAATATCAAATCTTAAAGGATTTGCTAAAGCGCTGGGGATCATAAAGTCGTTTTTGGTAATTAGTGAGCAGCTGGCACCGCATGGCAAACTGGCCAGACCTTGAAGCCAGTTGATGGAAATCCTTTTTCCTACATTTACTGTGGGAAGAATGTCACCTGTTAGTCTGCATGAAGAATGCAGCAATGTAGAAGGATGGTATTTATGAACTACTTTTGGTGTTCTCACTTGTTTTGTTGCAAAGGATAAGATGAAAGAAGATGAAAGACTTTTTAACTTTTGTTTTTATCAAGCTTGCATCGTCATATTACTGTTATCATTTAGCACACATTAAATAGCCAGTAAAAGTAACATACTCACTTAAAAAATGTGCTGATCTTATTCAGGGGATGAGCTTATTCATTTAAGTGGACAAGTAAGAGATCCTTTTTAGAGTTTACCCAGAAGATGGTCCCTTTCCAAGTTAAGTTCTTATGAAATAACACACTCGGGGGATGTTGGGGAAAGAGTCCAAAAGATGATTTGCAGGCAACAACGCTTACTTTTCACCTGATTTCTCATCATTTCAAGAATATCAATGTCGTCATTATCTCAAGAGAAAAGCCAATTCCAGTATTCAGATAACCGCTTTAACTTTGCAAGCTAAAATGAGATCACACTTTTTGTAATGTTGTGCAACCCACAGGCTACTTTAAGTTGTTTTAAAGCTAGTAACTCTTATCATCGAGCTTTACAACTGAGAACACGTGTAGGGGGGGGGGGTGTTGTGGGTTCATGGGGGCCTCCAGGAGGAAATACCTAAGCCTGCTCTCAAAGAAATGGCATTCTCCTCTCTTAAAATGCTGCTGTTCAGCTAAAGGAGGCACTTTGAATTGAACTACATTCTTAGTTTGTAGCTTATTCACAAGCGTTATAACTTAAGTATAGAGCTGTAGTGTTGAAATGTTGCGGTGAATACTCTCTGACTCGACAGTGAGAAAGAGAGAGACTGTCGGTCAGAGAGTAGTCTGCTATCACAGATGACATCATGCTTCAGAGGAAGAACATCTGCGCCTTGTGCTTAAACTGTAAATGTATATCCTCTCTTATTCGCTTCATGTTACTAAATCCTCTAATTCTCACATGGAGAGACACTTCTCTGACACTTTTGAACCTTTTCTTCTTGTCTCTATCACATGCTGAGTGTCTGTTTCGCAAATGGCTGTTGAGATCCTCATTCAATGTGTCATGTGGGCTGCCTGTGACTGTCCTAGTTAGTCAGGCTCTGCAGTGATGTCAGGGTCCCAAGTGCTTGATGCAGGGCCGGGGGAAAATATTCAGTAATTACAGCCCTCGTTCAGGACCAGGATTAGCCGCCCCCCCCTCTTTCTTCTTGGCCTGATGGATTTGGGGTTTTCCCTCCCAACTGTCACCAACAACGGACCATGTCCTCATGCTGACGCGCCTCCGTCTCCTCCACAGTGCAGCCAGCTAACAGACAAGCAGGAGGGGGGGTACAATAACAGTGAGATGTGACTAATGTGGCCCTGAGGACCAGAGTATTAGACATGCCCGTCAGCAATGCTTTAATACACTGAAAGGATTCTGTTACACCTCTGAGAACCTTGCTGAGGTGTATTATCAGTCTGTGTAACCTAAACTTTGAGCGAACCATCTTCTGAACATCCTTTAACCTACATATCACTCTTAGAATCTCGGTGCCCTAACGAGTTAGAGTTTTCTGAAGAACATGAGAAAGCAGATGATTCATGAAATATGTAAGTAATGTGCATATTCATTTTTTCTTCAATGAGCTTCAGCCTCTTGGCTCTTACTGTTGAGATTCAGTGGTATTTTAAGTTAACCTTATTGGATCTGGCTAATAATTAAATAAAAAATTGTGACATGGAAGAATATAAGTGCGGCTCAAAGATGCTGGAATACTTTGCCTCCCAAGACGTGACAAATGTCCCCTTTTCTTTCCTGTTCAGGTTCATCTGGTTCTTTGTCAGTTGAATTAATTTACACATTGGTTTGTGATGTTGATGGTCGAGAAACTTTTCACCCCACAGTATATCAACTTAATTTGCTTCACCATTGTCTCTAAAACAGAAACCTGTGTGCAAACGAGTAAACACAGCAGCGCATGTGCAGCGATGTGGCGTGCAGCGTTGCCTGGCTCCTTCTGACTGCAACAACTATATTCAAATATCACTAATGCAAGAAATATTGAACAATTATGATTTGCAGTGTGCCAATTTAGCAGTGTGCTGCCCCTATTTTTTTTTTTTTTATATCTTAAAAAGTATTTGCCACACAAAAGCCAAGAATTAGTTGCCAATTTCTCAAAATGGGACATTGATGTAGGGCTTGTTATTTCTGTTCGTCATTTGAGCAACAGTTTGGTAGTTGCATGAGAATCCCAGTCTGTTTCTCTGAGTCTTTACTTAAGAAGGTATTCGAACACTTCACAAGTCCATTGTTTGACTCAGCATGTTATTGTTTGCATCTGTTGTCACTCTTGGTTAGTTAAAGACGGCTTTGTTTTTGTCATTGGTTGAAGCCAGTCTCCTGTACAGTGTGGGACCCTTTGTGTTGTTCAAGGATCCCTTATTTGTCCAGGAAGTTGGTACGCTGGGCACAATAAATCATTCCATCCAGAGCCACTCGGGGAAAATAATACTTAATAGTGTACCGCTTCCGTGACTGGCATAGTCATCGTGGGAGGCAACAAAAGCCCCCAGGGTGGTGATATAGTGAGAGTCTGATCCTGGAGCATACAGTGGGTACGGAAAGTATTCAGACCCCTTTAAATTTTTCACTCTTTGTTTGATTGCAGCCATTTGCTAAAATCAAAAAAGTTCATTTTATTTCTCATTAATGTACACTCAGCACCCCATCTTGACAGAAAAAAACAAATGTAGAAATTTCTGCAAATTTATTAAAAAAGAAAAACTGAAATATCACATAGTCATATGTATTCAGACCCTTTGCTCAGTATTGAGTAGAAGCACCCTTTTGAGCTAGTACAGCCATGAGTCTTCTTGGGAATGATGCAACAAGTTTTTCACACCTGGATTTGGGGATCCTCTGCCTTTCTTCCTTGCAGATCCTCTCCAGTTCCGTCAGGTTGGATGGTGAACGTTGGTGGACAGCCATTTTCAGGTCTCTCCAGAGATGCTCAATTGGGTTGAGGTCAGGGCTCTAGCTGGGCCAGGCAGGAATGGTCACAGAGTTGTTCCGAAGCCACTCCTTTGTTATTTTAGCTGTGTGCTTAGGGTCATTGTCTTGTTGGAAGGTGAACCTTCGGCCCAGTCTGAGGTCCAGAGCACTCTGGAAGAGGTTTTCTTCCAGGATATCTCTGTACTTGGCCGCATTCATCTTTCCTTCAATTGCAACCAGTCGTCCTGTCCCTGCAGCTGAAAAACACCCCCATAGCATGATGCTGCCACCACCATGTTTCACTGTTGGGATTGTATTGGGCAGGTGATGAGCAGTGCCTGGTTTTCTCCACACATACCGCTTAGAATTAATGCCAAAAAGTTCAATCTTGGTCTCATCAGACCAGAGAATCTTATTTCTCATAGTCTGGGAGTCCTTCATGTGTTTTTTGGCAAACTCTATGCGGGCTTTCATATGTCTTGCACTGAGGAGAGGCTTCCGTCGGGCCACTCTGCCATAAAGCCCCGACTGGTGGAGGGCTGCAGTGATAGTTGACTTTGTGGAACTTTCTCCCATCTCCCTACTGCATCTCTGGAGCTCAGCCACAGTGATCTTTGGGTTCTTCTTTACCTCTCTCACCAAGGCTCTTCTTCCACGATTGCTCACTTTGGCTGGACGGCCAGGTCTAGGAAGAGTTCTGGTCGTCCCAAACTTCTTCCATTTCAGGATTATGGAGGCCACTGTGCTCTTAGGAACCTTGAGTGCTGCAGAAATTATTTTGTAACCGTGGCCAGATCTGTGCCTTGCCACAATTCTGTCTCTGAGCTCCTTGGGCAGTTCCTTCGACCTCATGATTCTTATTTGATCTGACATGCACTGTGAGCTGTAAGGTCTTATATAGACAGGTGTGTGCCTTCCTAATCAAGTCCAATCAGTTTAATTAAACACAGCTGGACTCCAATGAAGGAGTAGAACAATCTCAAGGAGGATCAGAAGAAATGGACAGCATGTGAGTTAAATATGAGTGTCACAGCAAAGGGTCTGAATACTTATGACCATGTGATATTTCAGTTTTTCTTTTTTAATAAATTTGCAAAAATTTCTACATTTCTGTTTTTTTCTGTCAAGATGGGGTGCTGAGTGTACATTAATGAGAAATAAAATTAACTTTTTTGATTTTAGCAAATGGCTGCAATGAAACGGAGTGAAAAATTTAAAGGGGTCTGAATACTTTCCGTACCCACTGTATGGCCTCAGTCAGTCCCAGCGCAGGCCAGCAGCCAGACATGAAGCGTTTGGTCTGACCTGAGTTGGAAAAGCCACCTCCCCACCAGAGACGCAACGCCGGCTGCCATGATGGGTGAGGATTGGTTTCTCATGACAGACGGCTAAAAGTTGGAGTCAGGGAATCCCGGGAAAGATTGTCAACAATTCAGTGCGAAGATGTGTAGATTTATATTCAGTAAAGTCTACTGCACACTACATAACATCCATCCATCTTATCGCTTATCCGGTTCAGGGTTGCAGGTCAGGGTTGCGGTTGCAGCTGGCTTAGCAAGGTATTCCAGATGTCCCTCTCCCTAGCAAGGCTTTCCAGCTCTTCTGGGGGAACCTCAGGGTGTTCCCAGTCCAGACAAGAAATATAAACCCTCCTACGTGTCCTGGGTCTAACCCCCAGGGCCTCTTACCAATTGGGCTTCTCCTGAAAACCTCTAAAGGGATGCGTCCAAACAAATCTTGACCTTTTTATTTTGTAGTAGTGGCACAGTCGCTGATTCATCTTCTAATCGGTACACCTCATGTGACATCACGTCACTTCGCTCCAAATCAACATGTCAACCGTCTATGACAAAATAATGTCTTAACCGAAGGGCGAAACAGTGGGAGTGAATTAGGTTGTGTGTATGTTAAGTGTAGCTCTCCAGTTTGTTCTGTTTCTGTGGGAAAGTTAGCTGTTCTTGTGTGTCTTGTCCATGCATGCTTTAACAGCCTGCTCTTTTCAGCCTTTTGGCCCTTTGCCCGAACAAATAGAATTTTCCTTGTAAAATCTGTCATCCGTTCCATGCAACCCCCACATCTTCTTGCCTCAAGTTTGATCTTTACTACGTCTGCATCCTACACCTTTTCTTTTAAGTCAAAGCACTACATTAAGCTTTATATTTGCACAAGATGACTCACAGGTAGCTTTTTCCCTGTACGGCGGGGTCATAAAGCAAACTCTGCTTAACAAATGATCATGTTTCAGCTTGAAGAAAGTCTTCATAAATGAGTGCATCCTGCTGTTTATTTAAAGTAGCTCTTTCACAAGACTTTGACATACGATTCAGTTTAGTGGCTTAAGTTCACTGCCACTCCAACAAGCCTCTGGATGGCTCTGTACTCCACTGCCTCGTTGTAGGAAATCATCTTTTTATTTTTGTTACATTCTAATTCAGTGTTTTTGTTCCTGCACTGCATCAGTTATAGTTCAAGTAACTGTAGTCAAATTCCCTAACTAGTTTCTCTTCCTGTATTTTCTGTTTTTGTGGGTATTCGATGTCATTCCGTGTATGTTACCCATTTCAGCAGCATCAGCATATAAGCTGCTTGTCTCATCAGCAGTTTGTATTTTTCATTGTCTATTTTATTTTCATCATTTGTCTGTATCCCTGACAATGGGACAGTCGGCAGTACAGACATGCTAATGCTTTGGATCAGCCGCATCGGGATCTTAGATGTTTTTAGCGTGACGCAAAACGAATAAATAGATGAAGCAGAATAGTCTTAACCAGTCTCCGGCCACATTACATCGTCACCGTAGTTTTCCGTTGACACTGTCGAATGCTCTGCTTTGCTTTATAATCAGCTGCAGGTTGTCTTTTGTCTCATTAGCTGCCGGTTTATCCCTCAGTCCCCTCCTCTAATCTGATGAAGCCTGCTACAGTAACTCTAGCTGTTGTCACTGCACACAAGCAAATACCACCCTTCACTTTGTTTACATTTGGTTTGCCTGACTTTGCTTTGGCCGTCTTTTGTGTTCGCCGTGTTCTGTTTACTGTCCTCATGGGGACACACAGGTTTAACCTGCATGAATTATTGCTACTTAGGTTTTCGTTTATGTTGCGCTGTCCTCTCAACAACACAACCTCTGAGATCCGTTTAAACGTTATGCTGATGGGCTCTTCAATGAGGGCCTTTGTGCTACTTCTGCTCATTCCCAATCCAAATCCATGCTGTTTGTTTTAGCTGACCTTAGGTAACTTGTTAGGCAACAAGCGTGCCATTGTGGATCCTTTCTTTCTGCTCTTCAGTCTGGGGGAACTTTGATGCCCACCACTCAGTGGCTCAGTGATCCCCTCCTAATGAGCCCGGGTACTGTCCCATCCCAGTGTTATAGAGTCCATTCACCCAGAGAGGCACAGAGGACAGTGACAACAGCTACAGCACCTCAGCTAGACACCTTGATCCTGTCAACACAGTCTACTCCTGCACCAGAAACCCCACATCCCACCAAGAAACAGTGCAATTTCAGCTCATCTCATTCTTGGGAAAAGCTTGCTATATTTTCTAAAGCAATAAGCTTCATTTACTCAAGGATTACACCCGGTTGGAGTTTGGCCAACACAAGCTAAATGAGCTTAGCCTCATGAAAAGAGACCAGTTAGCAGCTGTTGAAATCAGCTCATGGAGACCTTTTCTAAATCCTGGATTACACCATTTTCTACATTGACTTTTAAGAGACGATCAGAGTGTGTTTGGTGTTTTTTTTAAGCACTACTATGTTTTTTACTCGTGTATATGTACTAGGGTTGGGTGGAGATGTCACAATACCAGCAGTTTTCCACGATTCCAGATACCCAATTTAATAGGTGATGGTAAAAAATAAACACTTGAGTTGGTGTTAAAAAGCTAAACCGGTCAGAATTCCCCCTCTAGTATCTGTTATATTGCTGTGAAAACATCTCTGTCAAACAACTATTTATTCAGGTTTCTGGCAAAAAACTAGATTTTACAATAAGTCTGGAGCCCTGATCCGTACCATAGAAGAACAAGTATAGTCAGAATTTTGTACGATTTGCTTCCAAAGTGTCTGTTCTGGTGACATCTCAAGGGTCGGGAGATATGTTAAGATTTTCAGAATAAAACCCTTTAAAACCATCTTGGTTAGTCTTTCCACTGTTTCAACAATCACCAACTTTGGTTTGTTTGAAATTAACCCTTAATTCACAGAGTTGGATGTGAAAACATGCTGTTTTTTCCCTAAATAAATAAACTGAAAACAACCGATGTACTCGGCCAATCGCTGATTGACAATATATCGCCTCGTCCAAATCGCCCGGGTAGCACAACAGGAATCGGTGTGAGAAATGAGATGTTTGGGGAAAAAGGAGTTTGTAATGGAAGATTTATTTACTATGTCTGTGTAAAGGTGGTTTGTGATTTGTCTTGCAATAGTCTATTTTACATATGTGGAAAATCAAATCTTGACTTGGCATTGCTTAATTTATCCTTAATGGTCAATGAGCAGTTTTCCACATAATACCCTGAAAACTAACACCCTATAAAGTACATTACGTATGCTGATGTAATGCTAACTTGTGACATTGTTTTTCCAGGAGGCTTCTCGGTGGTGTTTCTGGCTCGTACACACAGCGGTGTCCGCTGCGCTCTCAAGAGGATGTACGTCAACAACGTCCCGGACCTGAGTGTCTACAAGAGAGAGATCACTATCATGGTGAGAGCAGCATCACAGTGTTAACTTGTAGTTGTTTTGATGATCTCCACATCAATTTAAGTCCTCCGTTCTGTTGCAATGTCAAATCCTAAGCCTTGGTTTTAGCTGCATTTCCTTCCAGTCCTTCCCTGCCTTGAAAATATAATTTCTCTCCCTTTTTGTGCTTTTAATGTGCTCATTATTGGGGAAGTTTCATGAGGGCATTCTCAGTTTTCAGTTATTAAATTTAAGGGCATAATTCGTGTTTGAAATGGGACACGAGCCCTCATAAAGACGTTGCCCTCCTGAAGGAAGGTGCATATAAATGGCTTCATTCCACCTTCATAACCCGTCCTGTCTGCCAGCATTTCCAGTCTGGCAACAGAAAAAGCCTTTTTTGCTGTGTGAGATTGTGTTAATAAGCACCGTTCCCATGGGCTAAAACTTATGATTTATTACACAGAGCTGGCACTCGCATGATTTCAGCGAATAATACGGTGTTTTGTGTCGTTCAAAGTTAGAAATCATCATTTATTCTGTGCGTCTTGGACAACAGCAGATGTCTCGGCCCTGAACGTTTGACCCCGGTGTGTCGGTGAACAGCTCAGCTTTGTGTGTCAGTTCACTTCTTCTCATCAGCTGTGTGACGCTCACCCACTCGGCTGACCTCACACACCGACACAGGTCTGGCCTGTTGGGACGTCGCTCTAGGTGTGTCGGGTCTCTTCCTGCTGGCGTTAAAACGATCAACAAACACTACGATGCTTTAATCTGGCCAATGAATCAAGTTGAGAAAGATTAGCGGAGTTAAGAGCTCAGCACGGAGTAACATGAAGGAACACAAACGGCACCCTCACCACACCAGGCCGAACTCACTACAGCTGGATGTTTGAACTTTTTGGGATGCGTTCTGCAAATGTGGAAGTGGTTTCACTATATTTACACTGCTCATAAATGGCAAAACCAGGAGGTAAACAGAAGTCATAGCTTGTTTATGAGGCAGGTATTCTACATTTCGTCCGTGTTCTTTTTCTTTACCTTAAACAAATCAGATTCAAATGTCTGCAACTTTAGCAGTGATTCGGTTAGTCTGTAATTTATCCAGTAGGATTGGCTTGTCTGTCTGTTTTATAGTATATTTTACAGTATTTGTAGTACTACCTCTATCGGTGGAACTGGGCTCAGTTGCACATCGAGTAGCAAATATAGGTGCAACACTACACAAGTCCAGACATGAATACTCATCAGCACCTCTTAAAAGTGTGTGTGCACAATCCACATACGTATATCCTTTGTATCACTTCAATAACTACCTTATTATTGGTAGTGGCTTTTTAGACTTGTGCAATTTCAGTTCTTGAGATGCACTTCTTCTTCTTCTTCTTCTTCTTCTGGGTCTTTCTGTCCTGATGGGTTCCATGTTTTCATCCCGTTTGTAGAAGGAGCTGTCGGGTCACAAGAACATCGTCGGCTACCTGGACTCCACGATCAACGCGGTGTCGGACAGCGTGTGGGAGGTCCTGATCCTCATGGAGTACTGTAAAGGTTTGTCAACACACACGTGTTGTGAAACCTTCATATATGACCCATTTAGACGTCAGACTCATTGAAGTTTCTCTTTATAATATCTGACTTGTGATTTTTATTTGGGTTAGTTGGGATTATTCTGGGGCAAATAAACTAAATGAAACTTTAAATTAAAGCAAAACTAAAGGGACTTTTTCCTACAAATCTGAGTTTTGTGTGATTTTGGTCCTTGTTGCACACCGTAGTAGTGATGGTGTATATATCTAACATATATTAACTATATTGTTACTGTTTTGTAAATATTGAGTGTTCATCAGGTTAGCTTGTTCTGCTTGGGCTTGTGAATGTCAGCATCCTGCAAACTATCCCAGTTGGAAAGTTTGCAAGAGTCAAAACACTAGAACATGCGGCTGCTACTTTGGTTTTTCCGATCCTGGACTGATGACCCGAGTCCTGAAGCTTCATCCGTCGTCCTCTCTCTCTCCTGCAGCGGGTCAGGTGGTGAAGCAGATGAACCAGCGGTTGAATGTGGGCTTCAGCGAGGCCGAGGTCCTCCACATCTTCTGTGACAGCTGCGAGGCCGTCGCTCGCCTGCATCAGTGCAAGACGCCCGTCATCCACCGAGACCTCAAGGTGACCTTTCCTCTGAACACCTTCACCTGCTGGTTAGATGCAACCGATGGTTGTTTTTTGATTCTTTAAAACGTTAGAAACGGATACAAAACCAAAAGATAATCAATATACAGATATATTAAACACAGAAAATAACCAGATCCTTTTAGAAGCTAGAGTCGGAGGCGCATTTTTCTTTTTTCTTTTTTAGTAACTTTATTTCTTAAAAAAAAATACAAATTTAGTGACTTAATCAGACCATCGGGGAAAAAGCGGGAAATGTATTTAAATATAGTCTGTTATATTGTAATTTATTCCCATGCTGCTCAGAGTCATCACAGTCACCAGCTCTTCTGCCAACAGCATGTTGACTTTGTATACATTATTTTTTAAATAGATGCATAGATAAATAAATATATAGATAATAAACAGTTTACTCTTTAAGATAGACCCACATCAGGGCTGGGTCATACGGAGAAAATCAAATATCACAATATGTTTTTACCAAATGCCTCCGTGTCGATATTGTCAGGTTGAACATGAGACTTCTGATAAATAATCAGTAATGTGGATGTAATGGTTAAGGAGGTAAAGGTGAATAATAGAAGAGTCTGGTAAGTTCAGAAAATCACTAAACTTTAATGCAGACATTAAAACCATGATATTAATATATTATATATATATTGCCCAGCCCTACTCTACATACGCAGTATAGTATATTTTCTGATTCTTCTCGTATGAACATACAATTGAATTTTCCATTAAAGAAAAGTTTCAGTAAACGTTTGTGTATATCTATTATAGTTCTATTATAGTGTATATCTATTCTTGTTCTATTATAGTGTATATCTATCATAGTTCTTAAAAAGAAAATCTGAATTAATCGGCAGGTCAGACTTTTTAAAAACTCAAAATCATCTGACAAACAAATCACCAGCAATCACGACTTCCTTAAAGTTCCTCGAGGAAGATATTAAACCCAAACCTGCTGACTTCCTTTGAGTTCCTCCGGCCCAAAACAAACGCGCACTAACCATGTGATGCAATGCTAACAGGTTGTTCTTGTTGATTGTGGTTTGTACTTGTTGAGGCTCCGTAGGTCAAACCAAGACGTCAAACTTTATCACTCCTTTACCAGATCCACTCCGTCCGTTCTTACCTTTCACAATAAAAGCCCTAGACATATAATATTATATAATATAATATCCCACCCTGGTCGAGTCCTCCTCGGTGCCTCCTTCAGCGGGCCGCTGTCCTCCGTCCAGTTGGACGAGCCTCTAAACAGAGCGGTCCCTTCAGCCTCACAGCACCAGTCCTCTGTTCGCTGTCTGTGTCTATCTGCTCAGCCTACACGGCTTACATAACACCACGGGGACACAAAGGACCGAGGAGGCCCAGTCACGCATCGCCAGGGGAAGTGAGAGTGCAGAAAAATAATACATAAATATATTTTAAAAAAGGCCCTTAACCCCGAGCTGTCAACAGCATTGAGACGCTGTGTTGCTTTCATGAGCTCAGCGTTTCCTTGGACAGTTTGAAGTCTTTCTCTGGTCTCTCCTGCAGATGTCTTTCTGTTTTCACATGTTTGATTCTGACATTTTTACATCTCATCATCTTGTTGCTCTGTCAGTCCGTTTCCTCTTTTTGTTTTCGATCTGTCGCTTCCTCTTTTCTTTGCTACTCGTTTTCCCATCTTTTTTCCTCCACCTGCCTTCATTTCTCTTCTAGCATGCACTCGATGCTTCCTCACACCTTCACTTTGTGAATCCACTGAGCATCACCGTCTGGTCAAACTAATGCCTCGAGGTTGTCACAACATGGATTGTTGAGTTGGAAATGTTCCTACGGCAACAAGATGAATTAATGAGAGAATACGAGCAATTTAGAGAAATTTTACTTTTAAAAGCGTCAACTTTCCAACATCCATGCAAACGTCCCACAGATACCATGACAAATACCAGCATGATGACACTGCTGCTGTCATGCTGTAACTCAGGATTAGATTCTCTGCTGTGGCCCTAAAAGTATTATCTAAAAACCGAAGCCTGACACTTCAAATACAAACACATTTAGTAACATGCAAATGAGTCGCACGTCTGTTTTTAAGACTGACTTGTTTCAGCTGTGATGAGACTCCTGTGGCCGAGTTATCGTAACGAAGGCGTGTCTCCTTCCTCCATTAATACAGTTTAGTGGGTTTGAGTTTTAAACGTGATTTTATCCACTAATTGTCTTCCATGCCCATTGTGATGTAACTGTGGACTAGCTTTGGCTTGGTTGTGTTTGATGATGATGCGTCTCCATCACACCCACATTATACAGGAAGCAGATCGTCCATATGGAAGGAGCTGCTTGCTCTTTGTGATCAGTTCTACACACGAAGAACAGAAACAGCAGCAGCAACTGAAATCTCATCTTTAGTTTTAATCGATACCGGTTTCTTTGTGTATTTCTGAACATTTACATTGCAATTTGACACTTATGTTTAATTAAAGTTACACTGAAGAACTTTTAACTGGTTATCAAACAGTCTCAGTTTAAAGGGACTCTGGTGTATGGAAACGCTTCCACTTTAGTCCACAGGGACCGCCAACATCACCGCAGAATGAAAGTTCCTCGTAATAACTTTATTAAGTACAACAACTTTAGGAATACAGTGAGAGAGGAAAGAGCACAAACAATGACTCTGAGCAGGTTTATGATGTTAAATATGAGCCTCCAACACAGTAATATGAAAGCAAAAACTGCAGTTGTAACCCTTTCACAATGGCAGAAGCTTTCCTTTCCTTTCTTACATCTTACTCTAAAGGGTTTGCGTCTTCTGCCGAGTTATTTTACTTTCCTTTTATGTGCTTCACGTTGCACTGCAAATGCAGATAAAAAGTTCTATTATTGGGTCATCTGTGACACTACGTTGACTTTCCATTGGTGACTTTCCTCATGTTCTTTCTTTCTTTGTTCACTAAGAAGTATAAAACCTCTGCCTGTTCCTCTCACCAGGTGGAAAACATCCTGCTGAACGACCAGGGAAACTACGTGCTGTGTGACTTCGGCAGCTCCACTCACAAGATTCTGCTGCCACACCAAGACGGAGTGACCGCCGTGGAGGACGAGATCAAGAAGTGAGTGTTCTTCATCCGTGGAAGACCAGTTCTGCATGTCGCTCAATACAGTGGTTGATAAAAAACCCTAATATATACCTGATGCTGCAACAATATTATACTTGTTAAAGCGGCGTGTAAAACCATTGCTGTTAAAGCATTGAGTTGCCAGGTCTCCTCAGTTCATTTAAGGTCCATCCAAACACAGAGCTGTGCTAGCTTACACTCGATGACGGTGCTTTGGGAAGCGGTAAATGTGGCGACCCTGTGTGGTCGGTGGTTCTCCCCCCCCCCCCCCTCTTTGGGTTTGTAGTAAGCCGTGCAGTTGTAGTATCTGTTGTCTGTTTGTGTTTCAAGTCACAGCAGCGCTGGCCTGTTAACTTTCACGCATTTACAGCTGCAATAAAGTGCCACGTGTGGTGCTTATCGGCAGTATACGGCCGCGTGTGTAAACTCTTCCTCGTTCATGAAGCCGGTCAAACAGAAACCATCGGTCCTCTGAACTCGGCTGACTCAGACAGGCTCTGTAGTTTCATAACCCAGCTGGGTTTATGCCAAAAACAACCAGCTGCTTTGGTTATCGTCAGAATGACTCCGACTAGGAAACAAAATGTTTGGCTCTCTCTCTGAAGGAACCAAGCAACCTTTCCGTTGGTTTGTTTTCTCCCGTGTGTCACTGAACAGAAGATCACACGTGTCATCAAAATAAAGTGAGCTCAAATAAATACTCTTTAAGTAAAAGTAGCAATACTGAAATCTTAAAATACACTATTACACGATTAACCTTTTACAGATAATTATGACCACGGTGTCGTTCACAATATTTATGTGAATGGAAGAAGTCAGACGTTGACATTGACTCCAACATGTTGCAACATTTTAAAAAACACAACATCCCATTTATTTATCTTAATAATAACAATAATAATAATAAATGTACTGATTCCTTCCCACCTTTGGTGCTCATTTGACCTTTGACCTGCCACTGACTGCTTCCTGTTTGTGTCTCTCAGGTACACGACTCTTTCATATCGAGCACCGGAGATGATTAACTTGTACGCGGGGAAACCCATCACCACTAAGGCTGATATATGGGTAAGGGCCTACTGTGTGTGTGTGTGTGTGTGTGTGTGTGTGTGTGTGTGTGTGTGTGT
>NW_022280083.1:1897971-1935471 GCF_004355925.1 Anarrhichthys ocellatus | reverse complement strand
ATAATCCATGCATTCTGGGAGTCTGTCAGAGGGATACGCTGTCTGACTCAGATTAGGAGTTTAGTATCAGACTGGATTAGCTGTCCGTCTGCAGATGGAGAAACAACAACCATCCCCTGAACACTGCGGCTAATTCCAAAGTCTCTTTCATCTCTAAACTGCATCATCAACGACAAGATGCCGGAGCCAAATATAGCCAGACTAAATATATGATTTGGGAGCAGAGCACTTTAGCGTGTGGATTTGTTTGGACAGCCATATTGCCAGGGTAGCAGACTCTGGGTCTGTTCTTCAGCCACCGACATGAGGAACATTACTTCTGTGATCAGCAGTCCTGTAGCTCAGTGGGGGAGGAAGACAACAACAGGGTTAGGGCTTCACTCCCCCACTGGGAGGGACTGCACTTTACATGTTTAAAGGGATAGTTTGGACTGTTAAGAAGTGTGTGTGTGTGTGTGTGTGAGGTGGTACTTCATAGTCAGAGTACAGGAGCACCAGTAACAGAGTAAAGTCATGTTCTGCTGTGGACGTATTTTAGACAAAGTGAACGCTATATTTCTTATGTTTTCTTTACCTTGCTGTCAGTCAGACCTTTATGATGGGAAGCTGAAGCTGTGATCTATATTCTCTCTTTAAAGACTCCAGACTCCATTCACTAAACAGTCATTTTAACTCACAGAGCACATGAGCTGCTGCTCTGCCTCTGCCTCCGTCGCTTAGTTTGTGTTATCGTGTGACGTTGATGAATCCAAACTAACCCTTAAAACACCAAGTTTAAAACTCTACAAGTTGTGTGTAGTTTTTCTGTTTCTGTGTAAATCCTTTCAGCTGTTGGATGGGCAGAGTAACTAAACCCAATAATAATAATTCCCAAAACACTGAGCTGAGCACGATAAACCAGTATTATATATTTAAAAAATAAAATATTGATATTGTGTTGATATAAGTATAAATGATAAGGGAGTAGGGACGTGAAGAGACACTTTCTTAACCATAACTGTGTGTGTGTATGTTGTTTTTGTGAATTCTTTGAAGTTTGACTTTTTTTCTCTTCAGAATAGAAATGATTTTTAATGCTGAGAGAAATAGTGTAAATAAACAAAGTGTAGGTGGAGTAGAGTACGCTTGGTATCCGGTTGGTACTGACATTAAATGAGCGTTCAGGTGTTCTTAAAGACTGTTCCTCTGTTCCTCCACAGGCACTGGGATGCTTGTTGTACAAGCTGTGTTTCTTCGCACTTCCGTTCGGGGAGAGTCAAGTGGCCATATGTGACGGAACCTTTATCGTTCCAGATAACTCCAAGTTCTCCTTCAAGCTGCACTGTTTAATCAGTAAGTCTGAGACCTCACGCGGATCCATGACGTCTGAATGTTTAGTCTAATACCTCAGAATCACTTCATATCACTACTTACTGAAACACTTTTATTTCTCCTGTTTTAAACCGTGTTTGGGAGTTATACACAATTCTCTAGAAGTACTAATACACACTTCTCTAGAAGTGTGTATTAGTACTTTTATTTTGTTCGGTTCTGAAGGAGAGCTGTAGAAAAGGCTAAAAGACTTTCTCCTCTTGATGGAGTTTGACTCTCGAGTCATGTATTTGTACAAACGCATTTTAGATTTGGATTAATTTAAAACATGTAACAAATGATTAGAAAACAGAATAAGAATAAGTAATGAAATAAACAGTTAATGTACTAAATAAATAAATGTCTAAAAAACAGAAGGCAGAAGTAAACACTTGTATGTTCCTGCCTCTCTCGAGCTCTTTAGAACTTAACTTCTGTCACATATACACATAAATAATCAAAAACATACAAACAACACATACATATATAAACACATGAAACATAGTTCATGTTTTTAATTTTATATAATTGTCATTAGCTAGATTGTAATTCTCTCCCATAATCTGTTTTTTGTTGTTCTGTGTTTATTAAACGACTCTTAACGAGTGTTAACGAGTTCCTCTGTCTGTGTTCACCCACAGACCAACACGTCTAGTGTTCTTTACACAACTTCAGCCTGTTTGAACCGGTTACTCCAGCCTCACTTCCCTAAATGCATCCTGGCAGCCTGCAGCTTCCCCTTTTTATGTGTGATTATCTGACCAACAGCTCCGCCCAGTGGCCAAAGAGAGGAGATGCACCTCAGCCACAGTAAACCAGCCAGTGACTAAAATGACCCCTCTTGTCTTGTTCCAGGATATATGCTCGAACCGGAGCTGGAGAAGAGACCCGACATTTACCAAGTGTCCTACTTTGCCTTCATATTAGCTGGAAAAGACTGTCCAGTGCCAAATCTCTTTGTAAGTCACCAGAATGAAGCGATCAGCGTGGGTTCAGCTTTTGCAGTCATTTGCATATCGACATAATTCATAATAATTCTTGTTTTCCAGAACTCTCCCATCCCTACGTCGCTTCCAGAGCCTCTGACTGCGAGTGAGGTCGCTGCTCGGAAAAGCATAACGAAAGCCAGGTCATGATTGTTTTTATTATATTATATTCAAACTGTCACTGGTACTGATAGATACAATAGAATAATAAAATAGATAATTAATGTGCTAATGTGTTAATGTTTAAAGAATCATTTGTATCTTTTTCAGTTTAATGAAAATGATCAAGATAAATAAATGACATTAGACATTTGGATGTTACTCACTACAAACCCTGCTGTACATGCAGCACATGTGGAGGCTCACGATGTATTAGCATAACACCAACGTGCGGCTCCTTCTCTGCAGGATAACGGACGACGTCGGCCCGACAGAAACCTCCATCGCTCCCAGACAGAGGCCCAAAGCAGCCAACAGTAACGTGCTGCCACTCGCCAACACCGTCACCCCCGTCAAGATGAGCGTGCCTTCAGCACCCGTCAGCAACGGCCAGAAAGGTTCGTTTAACATGAACGATGTTGGTATTTAATATCTACAGAAGTGTCTATTATCTTAAGGGTATGTTTTTATCTCTATATCAAAGAATTGAGAAGAAAATAGACCATCAAATTGAACAATTTCACATAAGTTCCAAAAAGAAGTTCTTGGTAAATTTAGTCCCGGGACTACTTTTCAAGGAATTAAAAGTTTCCTTCAGCCGACTGTTGTTCTAGAGACGTGGAGCTGCTGCTGGTCGCAGGGTAAACACTCTGCAGCCTGTTTTCATCTAAAAAAACATGGTGGAAAAGGAAAATCCTTGGTTTTGTGTCACTACGACGACGTTTACTGCTGCATAGTATTTACTGATGCTCGCTGGATGTAATGACTGAACCGCAGAGGAGTCTGTCTCCACATTAAGGCATTTATTGAGTTCTCTGATTGTTTGTCTTTTAGAATGTAACCGCCTTGAAACGATCAGAAAATATGCTTTTTGTCATCACCGCCTCGTGTCCCTCTCTCCTCTGCCCGTCCACTCAGCTCCCACCCCCGGCTCTGAGCCTCCATCCATGCAGCCGCAGCCCGGCAGTCAGCAGCACCGAGTCCTGCAGCAGCTACAGCCTGGTGACCTGCGTCTCCAGCAGCTACAACAGCAGCAACAGCAGCAGCAGCAGCAGCAGCAACAACATCACCACCAACACCAACAACAACAAGCACTGCAGCAACATCATGCAAACGCGCAGCAACTTCAATACCTCCAGGTACTTTCAACACACTGACGTCAGCGTCTTTGCTTATTAGCAAGTATGAAAACTAAATCATTGATATCAATACAAGTATTAATATCAATGGGATTATTAACATATATTAATAGATAACGGGGCTCCACCCGGGGATCATGGACCAACAACTGAACTGTAGATAAAGTCTCAACATTGGTGTTCACTCAAAATATCATTATTTAAAATAATATTCCACATTCAGAGTGAACAGTGAAGGTTTGAATCCGAGCACTGGACATTACGTTCAGCTATTATTACAACACATATGCACAAAATAATCACAGAAACTGATCCTTAAAATATATATAATATTTATTTACTTAACAAGATGAATTAAAACCAATAATATAAATCTGTTATGTAACTTTAAGCGTACTATTCAAAAGTATCGGCTTGCCTCCTGTTGCTGCCCCTTATGGCCAGGCTGTCGTTTTGACTAAAATAAAATAGACATTTAAACAGTGATTTTTTTCAGTGAACTGTTTGTGACAGTCACGTCTGAAAAGCTCTGATTGTGCGCGCCAAGTTACAAAGATTCAGAGGAGCACGAACAAGCGGCGCGACCACTTGGCGGAGCCCTCGAGCTCGACACGTGGGCCGTGATTTAGAGGGGGCATTGGGATTGGGCCTGAATGTGTTTAATCACCGTTACTACCTTCCTCAGTACCAACAGGCTGTGCAGCAGTCCCTCCAGCTTCAGCAGCAGCAGCAGCAGCAGCAGCAGCAGCAGCAGCAGCATCAAGCTCTCCTCCAGCAGCAGCATCAGCACGCTTATCTCCAGCAGCAGCAGCAGCTGATGATGCAGCCGTTGTACCAGCAGCAGGTCGCCCAGGCTCAAGCTCAGGCCCAGGCTCAGTACGCAGCCATGGTGAGTTCTGTCAGATGTCTGATCCATCAAATCAAAGTTACTTTTGTTTGTGTTTAAAGCACACTCGAAGGATGCTTCCAACTCTAAAAGAATCATGACGGAATTTCAGAGCAGAGGATTTCAGTCCAAAACGGCAATAAATAGTTTGAGCAAATGACAGCGAAACACATGGAGACACAGCGTGAAGTAACACGGAGCTGAGTATTTCATTTAATGTCAGAACAGCCCTAAAAATTGCTCTCTCTCTCTCTCTCTCTCTCTGTTCCAAACACTGGCAGTCGAGTCACTTCTCAGTCTGTGCCAAGCAGCATTGGAAGCAGACGCTCAAAAACAACTTCCTACTGACTCCGTCCAAATATTCAGAGAACTCGTATTTACGCAGATACTGAATCAAACACACAAACACAGGTCCTCCAAACGCGCTCTGCTAGGGCGGCGCAATTTTTAGTCCGTTTCCCACCATCTGTTTTATTTCAGAGGCAATCTGGTCAGAGCGAAGCATCCGTGAGGGGATCGAACAGAGGGTGAAAGCGAGCAGCTTCCCTCCGCGTTGCATCCTGACATATGAAGCGGTTCACGTGCAGGGGAAGAGAGCGCCGCTCAGCAAAAGTACTCTTCTTATTCCCAAGATACCTGCGCAGTGTTCAAAAGCAGCGTTTCCTCCGCGATCTCAGACCGGTCCTCGTTGTGAAGAGGGAGCTTTGCTAAGTGGCTGCAAATATGTAACACGCTGTGTTGACAACAAGATCAACTTTAATTTGTGCAGCACTTTAAAAAGCGCAGCGGTGCAGAAGTGCTTTACACTTATGGTTTGTTAAGAAAACATGGAGGAAAAAAAGGAGGTGGAGGATGGAGCAGCAATTCAGAAACAAGATTTAAAGAACGTTGGTACACACGTGAACCATATTAAAAAGCTTCTTTGAGTTGTAGGAGTTAGTTCAAATGGGTTATTGTCACTTCAGATATTTGAGGATAAAGATTTCTTTAACATGTGTTCTCGTCTAAAGACGTCTAATCTGTGGAGAGCAAAAGAGGCGAAACGCTTTGGTTTTAACACAATGTGGGAACAAAGCGTCTATCGGCTGCCGATGATTTAGCTTTTTATCGCTTTAAAATGAGCTCGTTAACTGGCTACTCGAGGAAACAATCCGGTCGTCAGTCTCGTATCTCAAGAGGCCAATCGGACTGTAAACAACCAGCAGCGCCCCAGAAATGTTGCTCCGTGTCCCCTGAGCCTTGTCGACGTCAGACTGAGCCGATGGCTTCAGAGAGAATTTGGAAGAAGTCAGATCCATCAGGAGGAAAAATGTTTATCTGGTGGAGAAAGTGGAACATTTAGCAGCTTAATAGTGATACTTTCTGAGGAGCTGGTGGAGACCAAAGCAAAGCTCAAAGGAGTGAATATCGGAGACGATGGAGAGATTGACTAAATAAAATCAAGTCTCGCTCTGCTTTATGATGATGCGACTAGCTGATAATGTTAATGCTTTTTATTTGTCGGCTTGTTTGGGAGATTTTCTGCCCTAAAGAAAAAGTCAAGAAATCAACGTACACGTATGGTTAAAATAAACAGAATGAATGTTTGCTATGCAGCTTTAAAGAACGTTCAGCCAGTGTTTGAGGAGATCCTGAGTTCACTTGCTCACACTGTTTGACTCTCACTCCTCCACCCCTCCCTCTCCACCGTGTCCCCAGCTTTTACCGATCTCCAGAACTGGTTTTTCTAACAACATTCCATCATCTCGTTGCCGTCATTGTGCACCATGAAATCAAAAGGTCCGTCCCTCATTCCCTTCCCCCCTCTTCTCCCTCTCTTCCTTCCCTAACAGCTGCACCAGTACCAACAGGCTTTTATCCAGCAGCAGCAGCAGCAGCAGCAGCAGCATCATCATCAACACCCTCAGCAACATCATCAACAGCAGCACCATCATCATCAACAGCATCATCAACAGCAGTATCATCCCGCTCAGCAGCCTCTCCCCTACATGTCCTCCCCTCTTGAGTTCCAGATCCCACTGAGTTCCTACAACGCCACCACTCCCAGAGCTGGAGCTGGGCAGATGGGCGGACCGTCGCCTGTGGATCCCTCATACAGTAACCCCAGGTGAAGTCCCCTGAACTCAGCATATAGTGGGACATGTACGTCTCACTATATGTGGAAGAACATTTTGCTTTTATTTGACAGAGGTCAGTATAGAAACACGCAGCAAAGGCCCCAAAGCTGCAATTGAACAGTTTTTAGTTACCAACAGCCTCACTGCTCCGTCATCATTGTAACGGTAACGTGTGAAGCATCTGTAACCGGTCGTCTCTGCTCTCCTGTCTCCACAGGAGGAACTCTCTGCTCTCGTCCGGTGGCGTCACGCCGCCCTCTCAGAGCGCGCTCAGTTACCCCCCCGACATGTCTCGCTGGAACCCTTTCGTAGAGGACAACTTCTCCAAGCTGACCGAGGAGGAGCTGATCGACCGGGAGTTTGACATGCTGAGAGCAAGCAAGTGACCCCGGCTGTTATTTAGATCTCGAACAAAGATTCTTACAAATTCAGTGACATTTTTGCTCATTTTCTTAAAGACAGACAGAGATTTTGTGTCTCATGATTGTTCATTTTGCTTTAACTTTCTGAAGCCAAAAGCAGTTGATGGTCGTGTTCTTGCTCTCAACCCTCTGTACCTCCTCCACACAGAGAAACCCGTGGAGAGAACAGCCAGCATGGAACCGGACCAACCGCAGCCGGCTGCCTCCGCCGCCAGACCCCCGCTACCGGAGGACCTGTTCGGCTCCGTCCCCTTTGTGTCTAGCACAGGCAAGTCTTAGAGGAGTCTCTGCAGAGAGGACCCAACACTGTGGAGACACCTGCCCCCCCTCACCCCCTCCTGTCCAGCTCTTGGAGCCTTAAAAACCAATGATAAGTCAGATATTTGTTGTTTTCCCCAACGATGAGTCGGATCAGTTCTCCTGCTGTCAGTATGAAACAGGAGACGGTGAGTTAGAGGCTCCTCTGACACTACGCTGGTGGTAACTGCACTGCAATCATCTCTTGCCTTCTAAAACTAAGGCTGTGTGGTCATCATTCCTAACGAACCTTTTATGCAAGTCAGCTGGTCAGAAGTGTTTTGAGCAAGGCACTACCTCAGCCAGGGTTGGGGGTTACATTCCCTGTCTGGATCTAATGGCTTGAACAAGGTACTAACACATAGGATACACATAATAATGCTAATACTAGCACATATGCGTAAGATTATTTTTTTTCTTTTCAGTGCGTAGAAATCTTGCAGCGCGCTGCTTAACGTTGCTGTAGCTCCATCGGCACGAGAAGAGACGCATGGCTGGTGCTCATGAGGGCTGACTGATGTTAGACGTACTCGGTTACGTTCATTATTGGGTACGTCCGTCTCTTTGGAACCCTGAGAGGTTTATAACTTAAGAACAGGTGGAAAAAAAAGGTTTTCTTTCTCGGTTCCTTCAATGTTTTTATCTTTCAATCAGGAAAGATCATTTTTTCATCTGCTAAAACAAGTGTTTGTTGTTGTAATACTAATGCTGACCACGAGAGGCTGAAGTGAACTACTCATATTCAAAATAATAAAGGCCACATTAGTGCCAATATGAAATACATTTCTAGCCAAAAAGACCAAACTTTCTCACACGCATGATATGAACCTTGTGTTTAGAGTTCATGGAGGAGTTACAACTCACCCGGAGGAAACGTGAACGCTTTTCATCACCATTTGAACTTCAGCCTCTTGTGGCCAACATGAGTATTACGACAACAAACTAAACGATCGTGATTTCTTCACCACTTCTTGAGTCATAAACACGATTTCATCAGACGTAGAAAATGAATCGCCAGATATCTTTACTGCTTGTTGAACACATTTAACACACAGGCCATCTAATCTAAGAACCATGGATTTGATCAAGTTTCATAAATCATAAGGAAACTGTATTTGACATCAGAACATACTGGAGCTCCGTGTGAATACTGATAAAGTCCAGCTGCACTTCTTTTAATGAAGTTCTTTATTAGTTCTTAACTCTTTTGTTTTACTCGCGTCTTAAAGATGTCGAGCAGTTTGATTCTTTGCTTTGTTTTTCGCTTTCATTCCAGAAGAAAATGTTTATTATCGGCTGCAGCTGCAGGAAGCTGATTTATTCTGCTCCTCTTAAAGTAGACGTGACGTTGTTGAACCTGTTGCAGACGCTCTAGTTGTACAAACTGGTCTGTCATTTTATTAATATTGAGTGAAGGATCATAAGGAAGAGACGGGCGTGTGTTAAACACGTCCCTCTCTTTTAATGCTCGTTCAGTAGATTTAAAGTCTTATTCATTCTGTAAACCTCACTTTTAAATACTAATTCAGCCCAAACATCACTCAGCTCTGGTACTAATAAACTCCAATGTTGGGGTGTTAAAAAAGGACACTTGAACTTGTCAAAGTTGCGGCTCTTTGCCGTTCGTTTACATTAAAACATCTTCGACCCTCTTCGCCCATTAAAACTGCAGCGACTCCTCACAGAGAGATAAACGTGTTTTTGTTTCTAGTCGTCGGGACGAAGCCTCGAATGTTGTGGTGCAGCCGGAGCTCTTTGCTTTGGAGGCCGACGTTAACGCTTAACGTTAACTCTTAACGTTAACTCTTAATACCACCGGATCCGTCTGACCAGACGCAGGCGTAATAACCATGTGTCTGCGTTCATCGTGTCGGCGGCAGCAATAAGCTTCTGTGCCTCTGTGCTCTTCCTGCTCCTTCAATGTGAATCGGTTTAGAAATCACTGTTTGTAACTCGGACTATATTTCATGATAAACGCTAAAACACGTCGAGATTTCCTTTTGTTTTTCTACCGTAAATTCATCCCAATGATGCAATATAACCCCCGAGCACTTGAATGTAGGTGTGGGATATGTGATCGTCTTCTACTCGTTACTTCATGAATATCAACGGAGTTCAAATTGGAAAAACCAAAATAAATAACAACCAAACCGATTGAAGGGACTCTACAGGCCGGAATGAGAGAATTCACATTTTTGATCGGCCTTTTATCGTCCTGTGTTCCGCCCGTCGCTCTGTGTCAGCTGTTGGGTTCTTTAGGTCGCAGGTGATTCTTTACGATACGTTTTGTGCAAACACACCGCCGGCAACGAGCAGAAATCAGCTGTTTTACTTCATTAGTTACTCATTTCTGCTTTGGTCTTTAAAATACTAAAGAATTCTTCACAATGTGAGATTTCAAACTCCTCCGGACAAAAGTTGACAATTTTGAGAGAAAGGTGGTGAAACATCTGGATGTAAAATGATGATTTTTGACCAAAGATGCAGCGTGTCAAGTGTCTTTACTGCTACCAACCAATCGGAACGCGACACACACTGGCTGATGCGTCATTAAAGTGCCAAAGGTTTTCCAGCACCACGGCCGTACATGTTTTCTAAGAACACTCAAAATAAAACTACGGCCGAAGGTTTTGTTTTTGGTTTTGTTTTGCTGCAATTTTGAACCCGAGAGCCGGAGGACTTTCCTCTAATGAGAACCACCTCACAGAGAACCTGTGAGGTGTCTGCAGACAGAAGTTCTGTTGCTGGTGGTGTGACTGCACCTTTTTAATTCAACTCCTCTTTTACTGCATATATTAAGGGTTTCTTTTCTTTTGAGTGGACGTCGTTTGGTTCCATCTCTAACAAAGTGCCTTCAAGAGGCCGTTTTACTCACCTGACCGACGACGCTGACAGTTTATTTCTTTGTTTCTTTTGTCTCTGATGACATTTATCTGAAGAATTCAAATGTTCAGAGGGACAAAGCAGCCGCTCTGTTTTCCTCAGTTACCAAAGTTTGGACTTTAAATCCATCTGTTAGTAAATGAAGGTATTCCGGCCGATGTTTGCGACTGATGTTTGACGTTGTATCTTCTGTCAGCTCAGATAAACAGACTGCAGCGTCAGTCAGCGTACGTCCTCTTAAAGGGTTTGTTTTTGTCACTGACCGACTCAGATTGTGAATATAAGTGTCTGACAACAACCCCACAGAGAAACTAAACCTTTATCTTTACCGTTACATTAATCCGGTCTGTCTGTTCGCTCTGAGAAGTCTCTGAGATCTGACCTCACATCCACAATCTCAAAACCATCTCAACATTCAGCCACGACATGAGCAATCTTTTTATACACTAAGCGACGCTTTCTGTCCTCCAACACAAGAAACTGGCAACACCGACCCTCCTCTCGCCAACTCTCACTCACGTTTCCACCGTTTGTCTTCAGGCAGCAAGTCACACGACTCAACAACAGACGGAGAGGTTTTATCTCTCTGTTGGGTTCTTTATAATGTCGTCAGACACTTCTAACAATCTCGGCAGCAAAAACAAGCACCGAGCGATTACATCCCAGCGTACATCACACTCCCTCAATACCGGACCATTTAAAAAGCTCCATCAGTCCCTCAGACACACAGACGTGGAGCAATGGTCCGAGGTTCATCTTTAACGTGACTTTAAATGAATCAACAACTGACACAACGTTGTGCTCTGAACCGTGTTTCCTCCGTTCTGTTGAGCACATTCAGGAGTGTAAATAGCCGTGCTGAGAGGAATGCTATCCTTCAAGATGGTGAACGTTTGTGTTATTGTTTAAATGCGTACGATGCTAAAGGGCTGCATGTCTGTGGAAGTGACTCCCGTCAGTCCCGATCATGAGCAACATGTTGCATAGAGCTCGTGTGTTTAGCTGAAGGTAAGTCATGTTTCACATCACTGCCTGCTTTCATCGGGACGTTGCTTCTGTTCACTTTTATTTTCTAATTTTCATTTCCTTAGTTTGTATTTGTCATAAGACGGCCATACTCAGAAACATCTTGTTCATGTGTACTGGTGGATGTATCTCTAGTGGGGATGAGGGACGACCAGAGCCATTAACTGCACTTTAATGTTCTTTTTTTATCATTTTTAATCCCCGCATTTTATGGGATGAACAAGCGAACAGACGTTGAACATGTTGTTTTATATATTTTTCTTTTTTACATCTGCAAGTTGTCTGTGCTTTTATCCTCTCTGTCTCCGGGGGCTTGGTTCCCCTTCGTCAGCTTTACATCCTGCTAGAACCTCCCGAGATCACTACGTTCTTTATTTGAATGCATCCTTGTTAGAAGTGTTTGGGAGAAGAGAGAGAGCCACACCTCTTCAGTTTATACTTCTCCTCTCAGCTATAGATCGATAAGTTGTCTTCTACATATCTTTGTTTCTGCAGCAGACTATGTAAAGAAAAGAAAGGTCCTGTATCATACTGTGAGTGTGAATGTATTTCTTTATAGAATGTAACTGATAAATAAAAAAAAACATTCAAAATCCCCTTTGAATCCTTTTATTTATTTTAAGTAGGTCTTCAGGTTTAGAGTCTCTCCACCACTACACCGTGTGCAAGATGTTCCTGTTTACATGGCTGTCTTTGTTTGAGCTCTGTCGTCCAATCAGAACTATCGATCAGGAGGAAGGCGACGCTTACAACCGTTTACGTGCATCCGTTTGACTTTGACTTTCTCCCAATCTGTTTAAAACGAGTCCAGTTCCAGGTTTCAAGACTTTGTGTTGACGGACTAAATCTCCTCTAACTGTACTCGTCACTCTGTCTTCTGCCTGTAGTGAGATTACACTTACTGCTGTCTCATCGTTTAATAACATGATCCTGAGAGAAGGCTCGTTCGCCATGTCTGCTTAAAATCTCAAATCTTTACTGCCAAAGAAAAATAAATTATTGGGCCTTAGAATATATTTCCAAAAAGGATTGAAGCAAATTCCTCCATTTGCATAATAATAATAATAATAATAATAATATGGTTAACAAACTGCTGATTGTTCTGATGCTCTGCAGAGTGAAATGGAGACTGATCATGAGTTAATCTTTGATATTTTAATTCATCTGATCCTGTGTTTCAAACCTAAACAGACAAAATGATTCAGTCTGTAAAAGTCTAGAACAACAAACCGTCTCAACGCTTTACACAAACAGCAACTTTATTACAATGACGTCACACCGGGTCATTATGTTTAATGGAGTGTTTGATAAACACGAATCCTCCTCCTGTGTCGAAGTGAGAACTAATCGACCTCAATTCAAAACGTTACTTCGGGATTCTCCTGTGTGAGTGACACCAGAGGTTATTCTGTCACTTCCAGCAGTAAACATGAAAGTGAATTCCAGCCACAGTGTCGCTGAGTAATGATGATTTTCCAAATCATATCTTTAAAATGTTTATAATAAATGAAATGAGCTCCCAGAGACGTCAACGTTTCATCTTCAAATAAGGTTTTAACATCTTCACATGTTTAATTGTACAATTTTATGGTAATTTCACACAAAAGAGAGAAACTGACAAAAGGGATGTTGATGATTCTTAACTAATTCCAGCTCGTTTTTTTTTAATATGAAGTATTTAGAGAAGTTGTGTAATCGCTTCTTTGGGCTCGGAGTCGGTCGGTGAACGTTCTGCAGCGTCATCAAATCGATCCGGGCTCAGTGCGGGTTTGTCGCGCGAGAGAAGAGACTCTGAGCTGCTGCTGTCGGACAAGAGAGCAGTCACGTGTTCACCGCTGATCTCTGTCTGCAGCGTAATCCTCAAACTAATCTGTGTCGTCCGACGTCTTCTCGTGAAGACGCGTCTGAAGTGAACGTGATGACAAGTTCTGATCTGGGAGCAGTGGGAGTGGAGCGAACAGATGCGGAGACTTTCCTGCGTTAATATGTTTTGTCATTACTTTGTATTGTCTTTTATTGCCGCCTTGTTTCATTTTATCAACAACAAAGGCTTTTTTTTTGGCCCACTGTCATCCCGTGCTGCCAGTTTGGACGGCTGAAGATGAGGAGAGGTTTCCATCCTCGTGTGCACAGCGGGGGGTCCTGTCTCGGCTTTCTAATATAGAGCTTCCACTAATAGGGAACAATGAGTTGGCTCATTGTGTCTGAGCACCATTTATCTTCAATATAATTGGAGACTATCCACGCGCTAATTAGGCTAATCTCTAACTTGTCATTATGCAAATCTCTTGGAAATAAATTTACACGAGGCACTTTTGTTCCAGCAAATGCCAACTTATGCGTAAGAATTTATAGAAATATGCAGAAAGATTAGTAATTGCAGGACAAAGCTTTATTTATTAAAGTCTAAAGGACGTGACTGGCAGCTTGAATCTTTTCACTAAGAGATTTAAATCTGAAAGCAATTTAGTGAGTCTTGAAAAAGCTCCGCGTCTCATTTCTTCCTCCTGTAAGCTGCTCTGATCACCAGAGGGTCAGAGCAGCTTTTAGACCATATTGAGTTTCAGGGATTTCTCCTTCGCTGCTCCTTCTGCTTCAATATTGGACAAACTGTTGGGATTTGTACTTGTCCTGATTTCTGTAATGCAACAGAGCCGCTCTTAGGAAAGGAAAACTTGTACCATTGGTTTGTGGACTACGGTTAAAGATTGGAATTCGGCCTTTTGGCCGTCGCCGTCTTAGTTTTTTGCAACCAGTGAACAGGAAGTGACCATATCTGGACTGAGGAGGAGTGATGTAGAGACCTGTCAATCACAGTAAGCCCCACCCTAAAGCATCCCCTGCTTTATGGTCTGTGTGACTCTAAATGGACCATAATGTACTAAATGAACATCATGCTGTATTGAAGAAGACTTGAAACTCGAGATTGAGACCATAAACTCATGTTTACAATGTTTAGATGAGACAATGTCTCATCTACAATGAGAAGTAGAGTCATTTTCTCATAGACTTCTATACAACCAGAGGAGTCGCCCCCTGGTGGACACTAGAGAGAATGCAGCTTTAAGACACTTTTTAGCCTCGGAGGTTGCCATCTGGTCTGGAATGAAGACTCTTTCACAAAATATCTGGAAGGGTTAAAACTTGCACATTGAGGAGACTGTCGCATCTTTAACTCTTGCATTTGTGTCTTGTTTCAGGTACCGATGAGATGAAGACAGAGCCGACCAATGAGGAAGTCAGCGTTCCTGCTCTCGTCTCAACCACTGCAGAGAGTCTCGAGCCGGTGGAGCAGGTGCCGGCGGCGGCAGCCAAGGAGCACAAACCAGGCAGGAAGAGCAACTGCAGACCCGGCGAAGAGTCCGACAGTGACTTTGAGTCCGACCCTCCTTCGCCAAAGAGCAGCGAGGACGAAGAGGCGGAGGAGGATGAAGCGCTGAACAGTGAGCGCGGTGAAGATACCGAGCCGGAGAATATAGGACAGAGGCCTCTGCTGATGGACTCTGAGGAGGAGGACGATGACGACAAGCACAGCTCGGACTCGGACTACGACCCCAGCAGGGTCAAGAACCGCTCGAGGAAAGCTCCGGCTGCTAAAGCTGCTCCGGCCGCCGCTAGAGGGAGTCCTCAGGAGGATTCTGCCATGACTCTGATCACCCCTCCGGAGTCGCCCAGCGGAGTGAGAGCCGCTCTAGCTGAGGACTCTGTGGATGTCTTTGGCGCCGTTCCCTTCCTCGGTGGAACCTCGCCCGTCGGGCCTTCAGTAAGCTCGGACATCTTCGCCAAAGCACCTTTCAGGCAAGTCAGCCACGAGCAGCGAGCCGCGGACGACTTTGACGTTTTTACCAAAGCGCCATTCAATCGGAACCTCTCCAAGTCGGGCAAGAGCGGCAGCGATGTTCCCATGGGCCAAACGCCGCCCGTGTCCCCCGACGGCATCGACGTTTTTGGCTTCTCCCCCTTCCAGCCGGGCCCAGACGAGCCGCCTCCCGCCACCTCTAGAAGCGCGGAAGACATCTTCCAGCCGTCCTTCGAGGAGTCGGCCAGCCCTCAGCAACAGAGGCTGAAGCAGCGCAGCCTCCAGAGGCTGTCGTCGCGCCAGAGGAAAACCAAGCAGGAGGCCACGGCCGGCAGCAGCAACGGCAAACGCCACCACGGCACGCCGACCAGCGGGCGCAAGACCGGCAAGCCGACTTACCGCACACCGGAGCGAGTACGCAGACACAAGAAGGTCGGCCGGAGAGACTCGCAGAGCAGCAACGAGTTCCTCAGCACCTCGGACTCGAAGGAGAACATCAGCGTTGATATAACCATGGCTGAAGGGAAAGACGAAGGAGCTTCTCTGCCGGTGGACGAGGCCCTTTTAGACCCGTTCGGAGCCAAGCCATTCCAACCTCCGGACGGCAGCCGGCACGGCCAGTATCAAGGACTCACCGAAAGCAAAAGCGACTCGGGCACGGCCAACGGCAACTCCTGGTCGGGCTCCCTTCGCGGTGCTCTCGGAGACGGCAGCATGGATGATTTCGGGGCGGTGCCCTTCACAGAAAGGGTCATCCACAGCGGACCTGAGCCGGAGCAGCCGCCGGAGCAGCCGCCGGAGCAGCCGCCGAAGCAGCCGCCGAAGCAGCTGCCAGAGCAGCCGCTGGACCTCGACCCGTTCGGAGCTGCACCTTTTCCCACCAAGCAGTGACTTGTCCTTGCAGTCTTCCCTCTCTCTGCCAGTTGCGGTTAAATAACCTCTTCGTTTTTTTTGGTTTTTGGGGGCTTGGGAACACCTTCAACCAATCGACAAAACTTAACCCCGACGCTTCTTCTCTTTGAATAACAAAAACCTAAATCCTGTGGAGTGTGAGTGACGTTTCCACGTGTCTTTCAGCTGTACCTGTGTGCTGAGAAAGCCTTTTTATGCTGCATCTTAACGCTTGAAAAGACGTTTGAACCGGATCGGAAATCGCTGCAAAAAGCTCTTTATGGCTTTCCTTCTGATCTACCAATATGTCTGTTTCTTTTTTAAGCACCACGAAGCCTTACCTGAGCTGGGCTCCACCTTTGCTGCACAGAACCTCGAAAACCACGACACGGTTGGCCCACGTCGGCCTTTTCATGTCGGGGGGAATCGTTCGGGGGTTGTCCTTAACCACTGTTTTTTTTTAATCCTTTGTCTATGCATATTTTCACGGTAGTCTTTGAAGCAGCCAAACGTGGCTGTGATTTACACTTTCAATTCTACAAGGGATCGAATTTTATTGTACTTCCTTAAAAAGTTGGGTGAGGTTTAAATTTAGGCTCCTAACTGTTTTCTTTTATTTCCTAGCAGTAAACTTGTTAATTCTTTATTTTATTAAGTTATAAAACTCAACACATTCTGTTAGAAATAACACAAAGCCACATTGAGATCGCTCGTCTTCGACCCTTTTCAAAAACTCACACGCTTTACCGCAATGTTAGCGCTCCTAACAGTAAATATAACATTAATTAATTTATGCTGAAGAATAAATGGGACCTGTGCGATCAGTTAAATGGAAAAGACCAAAACCAACAATGTGTTAGTCCGTCGCTTAAGACTTCCTGTCTGTGGCTCTCAGCTCCACGCCCATTGGTTCCTACAGTCAAGAGGCTGTGGCTTAGCTTAGCATTAAGATAGGGGTAAACGGCTAACCCAGGAAGTTACTGCGCCCGGCCAAGAAAAAGGTGTCGGTAGGCGGAGTTTGTTACCGTCAGTTTCCTGTCTTTATGTTAAGCTTAGCTAACCTGGTGCTTCATATTATTAAGGATAGATGAGGGTGAGGTATCGATAGTTTTATCTCACTTTCAACAAACACGTGAACACGTCACAACTATTCCTTTGAAAACATGTCGAAAATATAAAGTTTCTTTTAAAATAGGTTCAGGAAGTAATTTCCTATAACAGCTGGTCACTGTAGTTTTTATCAGATGTGACTCTTAACTTGATGAACTAGTGCATTTGTCGGGGACTGTTTTCAGCGGCGGATTAATCTACATTTGGTCCAAATACACTAGCAAGCAAAGTAAGATATCAGTCCTCAGTTACTCAGGATCCGTTCGTTATTGGTTTTGGTCTTTTCGTGTTATTTGTTAACAATAACGCTGCAGGATGCGATTTGGCGTATTTATAAAAGGGAACTAAAATCAAAGACCGGCGGAGTGATCTGTGAAGCGTAATCAGGCGTTTGTATTCATGAACTAGTTTCTGTGTGTTCTCCACATCGACGGCCTTAAGCTCTGCATCTACCTTCACTGTTTGAGTTAAACCTGCAGGTTGTTTTCACCAGTGGAACCATGCGATGCTACTTTACATCTTTTGTTGTTCATTTTATTTCCACACATCTGATATTGTATTTCTCTGCTCTACTGCTGTTTGATGCAATAAAAAACAAAACAAAGATTCATCTCAGAGGTTTGAAAACAAAGCAGTTTCACACACATGGTTTATTTATTATTATTTAGAGTCACGTTCAGCACCGATTGCTCAGGTATGAAAAGTCAAGATACAAAAATTCCAGCTGCTACAAAACCTCTTCAGACACACGGCCGACGTCTCAGAGCTCAGACGTCAGGTCCACAAAGAATAACTTAAATACACAACAGTAACAACATCTGTCTCGGTCTAAAACTTTAAATATGACAAACAAAAGAAATGACTTTCATTCCAGAACATTCAACTATTGTTTTGTGTACACAAACTAACATTTGAGAGAATTTAGACGTTTCAGTGACGATGACTTCTGTCCATCGTGAACGTGTTGCATTTTGGAATGAAGTCATTCAAAGAGAAAATTAAAAAAAGCGGTTGACTTGAACATTGCACATCACCCTAAAATGAGCCGGAGACACAGTACAGAGAGTATCGAGCCTGAACAATGAGAATCTGACAGTTTAGTTAAACTCTGTTCACACGGGAACAAAAAGCAGTTTAAAGGTGAGAATGAACAGGAGGTAACAGAGCTGCACGAGGACACAAATGTCCCAATTCAAACTAACAAGTCGACAGTGATTACAGTAACGTTGCCCACATGGAGTAAATCGATCGATTTTTTGAGAACACAAAGTGCTAAAAAGAACAATGTTTAACAATTTTTTAAATACTTTTAATGCATGTAGGCAACTGACTGTACGACATCTGTCAAACATTTTCCATTGCACATATATATATATATATATATATGAGTTAACATGATTCATATTGAAGACGTCAGTATTTGTTTAAATATCTACAAACTGACCACACAACATTTTAATAAGCCTCAACTTTCTCTCGTCAGAGCTGGAAAATAAAAGAATAAAATAAATCAGTTTAATAAACTGACTTAAAACACTTCTCAAAGAAAACCTTCCAACAGTGAAACAATATAATGTCAGTTTGCACACAGACAGAGCAGCATTACACATTACGTTCTGGTGGTACTTGTATGTACTTGTATGTACTTGTTAAACAATGTACAGAAACAATAATACTGCTCACGCAAAAAAGCACAAAATGAAGCTTAATGAAGAGAACGTTTAATATCTCTTTGGTTTTTATATCTAAACATGAATTAATAACCACTGGTTCGTTTGTTGCTTGTTCTCATTAAGAACCTCAAAGTTCAAACACTGACAACTTGTTAAAGTTTGGAAATGAAAGAAATTTGGGTCGATTGCTCGTCAAATTTCAACACTTTAAAACAGATTTTATTTACTTGCACCCAGCGGTGACATTAAAGCATTGAATTTAATTTTACTTGATTATTTAAAAACAAGGGATTATTTGAAATATCGGGCATTCTTGGAGCAAAACATAACATAATTTAACAAGTGCTACATAATGTTTAATTAACAGGCACTTAGAGAACGCTACGCAGCTAAACTAACCATTTGTTTTTTGTGTAGATTGTGTAGTTGAACTGCAGCATTTGTGTTTGTTGGCGACGAGCTGGTAAAAACACACTCCACACGCGTCACAGGTTCGATTCCCTGTTTGCAGCCCGGCTGTTCCTTCACAGGTCAGGTGGACCGAATGTGTCGTCATTCACCAACCTGAAGAAGACGAAGAAGACGAAGGTTTACACAATGAGAGAAGAAGATGAGCAGCATCAGGGCTCTCTGACGCACCTCAAATGTGTCAAATGTCAGAATACATATTTTGATCACTTGTTCTTTGATCAGATGGTTCCTGAATTAAATCTACATTTGATCGATTATATTATTAAAATAAAAAGTTCTATCAGCTTAATGTCAGTTAAGATTTTACTCAAAGTTCTCTCATTTAAATCTGCACTAACGAGGAAATACTTTTCCCGACGAACTATACTATGTCATGACAAAAGTCATAGTCTCTCTCTCTCTCTCTCTCTCTCTCTGAAAAAGACTTAAGAGTCATAGTATAGTTTGACTTGATGTCATGAAAAAGTCAAATATAGTATGTTGAAAAAAAAAAAAGCATAATAAGATCAAAGTACAGTACGACTAAAAACAACAAAAGAGTGAAATTATATTATGAAGTAAAAAGTCATAGTATCTCGCTAAAAATGATGAAAAATATTGTGGAATCGCGTCATAAAGAAGTCTTAGTATATAGTATGCCATAAAAACTTGTTTACAAATCTCGTCACTATAAAGTCAGTTTTATGGTACTACGCACGGCGCTGCTTACGACAGAGTCGGGGATCCTCGGCGTGCAGAGCGGCGTCCTATTGGTGGGGGGGGGGCGTCGGGGCAGGGCCGGCTGTGTCGGTACGCCATGATGAAGCACGACGACTGGTGCCACCAGTACAACATCAGCACCAGCAGCAGGTGCCACACCTGGTGACTGGAGCCCAGGTAGTTCAGCTGACCTGCAGCGACACCACAGAGGAAGAAACGAGACGTCTGACCCACAGTACCGTCTAAACCGTTCTTTAACATTTGTCCATTCAACTTTTATATACTTGAATCTAATAACTTGAGCTGAAGTGTGACGTATTCCATTTTAAAGACACTCAGATGAGTCACACACACACACACACACACACACACACACACACACCGACATGTTGCTCTGAACAAAGTGGTCTCACCTGGGAAGTAGCGCTCAGGAACTTTAGAAACGTAGAAGATGAGAGCTAATACAGCGATGAAGTACATCCCCAGAACCCGAGGAATAAAAGCCTGAAGGGAGGAAATAAAATTTTTTTTAAAAAAAGGATTTGTGGAATAAACTGAACAGCAGCTACATAACAAAACACAAATGAATCCTGCTAAATGATTTGTTAGTATAAATAACATTCTTTATTATAATTAGAGTCTAAATATTAGAGACCAAAGAAAACGTAAGAATAGCAATTAAACAACTGCATTAATATTGTCAAAAGAAAAACATAATTTTAATCTCCACAGAGAAACTAATCTTCCGTATTTGTTCCTCTAAAGCAAACACAGGTTCACACGGCTCAGCATCACAGTACACCTCCGTAACAGAATGAATACTGCGGTTGTGGAGACTCACCTGGACGAGCTCCGAGGAGAAGCCTCCGGTGATGCAGATCCAGTGGAAGGTGGGGATGAGGCCGTAGCCGGCCACCAGGCAGAAGATGAGCGAGCGCAGCTGCTTCCACTGCTTGCTGAGGTAGTGGGGGTGGATCTGAGCGAAGAACACGGCCAGGATCATGGCCAGCACCGTCACCAGGTACACCTGCCGCCAGTACTGCAGGACGGGAAGCTCAACAGGTTACATCTCATGTGCGGTCAAGAATCTGCAGGTTTTTGTACTTTTGCATCTTGAGTTCAGATTCTTTTGTTCAGCGCTGATTTCATATCTTTGGGCTTTCAGATAACAAAATAATAATATAAATACTTCACCATGGGCTCTTGAAACGTGCAATTCTTTATTATTGTCTGATCTGTAATTGATTGAAAATAAGACTTAATTGTTTGTTGAAGCTATTAAAATGAACTCAGGTTCTCTGATCGCTACGGTTCCATGTGTGGGACGAAGTATGTACGCATGTGTTAAGAGAATAACTCAACAGGTCTCCTGGTTTTGAATAATACTTCCTTGCTGTGACTTAAACTTCTATTAGGAACTGTGTGCACAGTCTGGACCGCCTCGTCTCCGTCCCCTTCTGTCCGTTTGTGTGGATGTAGGCCTCCGTCCAGTCACACGTCCTCGTGTGACGAGTCCTCGCTGAATTTCACAGTGAATAAATTTGCACCAGGAACAAGGCCCCGCTCGGCTGCAGCCAAAAAGAAATAGATTCTTCTTCAGCTCTTCTAACGAGACACCGTGTTCACGTCTCCAAATCTGCATTTTATAAAACACTCAAGAGTCTGACTGGCTCAGTATATAAATATATAATAAAACATTTTTTTCTGTCGGGGGCTTGGCTTGCTGCAGGAGTGGAGCCACCCAGAAGCGGAGCCCCAGTCTTGGCAAGAACGCACAGTTTGGGGGGGAGGTGGGGGGGTGCACTTCGCCGAGACAGCTCACAGACTTGCGAGCGTCATATGGTGGGGAACAGGAGTGACGGACCGCTCCGTGAACGCAGCCATCTGGTTTGGGCTGGAGCAGATTTCAGCTGCGTTCTGGGGGCAAAATAACCCGGCGCTTCCAACATGCGTGGGGAAAGCGAACAGTGAGGAGCGCAGCCAAAAGAAACGCATGAGAGAGAAGTGGAAAAAGAGAAGCAAACCGGGAGTGGAAATAAAATAACACGGTGGTGGGCGGCTGTCATCAGAGGCTGTGGTGTCGTGTTGCTTATTCACCAGAACAATGAGTCAATCAGCAGAATCACAGAGCTTCACTTCAGCTACATTTCAATTACAGCTTCTCGTGGCGGTTAGACGTTAAAGCAGTGGAGCTCCACACACACGAGCATATTTACATTATCTACAATCTGCAGTGTCAGATAAAACTAAATTATTCTCAAAGAGGGATGAGCATCAGATCACAGTACTTGTGTACTTCTGTGTTGCAGCATCAAGCATCACAAACCGTTGTGTACAGTCCAGTGTTTCTCATACGTGACAGCAGCAGAGGGTTTGATCCACTGAGGAAGTCCACCAAGTGTCTGAAAGCTTAAGAAACTAAATAAGTGGCATCGACAGTGTATGAGGGACTAAGAACGTCAGTATCTTCTCCCTGCATAGATAGCACGCTACTTAAAGCCAACTTGAGAAACCAGCAAGAGAACGCTAAAAATAACAGCCCAGTGTTACCAACTCTTAGAAAGAAGCTAGAAGCTCCAAAAGTCCCTGAATCCAGTGAAACGGTCTGCAAGTCGTCAACAATGACAGAACTCCCTCTTAAGCCCCTCCCCCAAACATTATCATAATGAACGTAAACAACAAAGTGGTGAAATAAAAGTTTAGAAGACAAGAATGTGAAATCTAAATCAGCCGTCAGATTAGATTCCATCAAATGAATTTTAATATTTACTGTTTTCTCATTTTAATACACTTTGCAGTTACTATTTATGTCAGAAGTATAAAGATTTTAGCTCCTTTTATTCTTATTTTCATGCTTCATTTGAGTGTAGTAACTGATTATTGTGTAGAGTATTCTGTAGTATATCTATAGTGTGAATCTCTTCTTGTACTTCCACATCTATCCTTCCTCTGGGGGGTGAGACAGCTGGTGAACTCACGTTGTTGCAGTAGAAGGTGTAGAAGACTCCGGGGACGTAGCAGCCCAGGATGCCGACGGAAACCCCGGCGTAGTCCAGCGCCATCCAGCGGCGGCTGGTCTTCTCCGAGCGGTGGCAGCAGAACAGGTGATAACCCACCGAGCACAGCATGCACAGCTGGAGACGGGCACACGCGGCGAGGGGGGAGTCGCCAAAGGACGTGAGATAACAAGTAGCAAAATATTAGGATTCATTATTCTGCCTCTCTTATTCATCTTTTAATTGGACTTGAAGACTCTGGTTGTGAAGCCTCGTCCAGCCAACTGCTGGACTGATTACGTTGTTTTCATTTGTTGAGAAAAAAACGGCCAATATTTGTGCTGATGTCCTTCTGTAAGCGCTCAGATTACGGTAACACCAAGCGATCGTCACACCGACAGGTTCCAGGATATTTGGCTGATTTAAATCAGCACATTGCTCAACATGAGGAGAACACCTTGTTGTTAACACAACACTAAAACAAGCCCTGCCGAGGTAAACTTGGTGAAACAGACCTGAAGTATATTTAGCAATTCATCTTTATCTATTTGTATTAATTGAGCATAAAATAAAACATTATGGACGCCAGCTTTAATCTCTAACTGTAACGTGACGTCCTAACCAGACGTTTCCTCCGACTGTCACGGCTGAAGTAAACGTGTTCCTGTACCTGGAAGCAGAAGAGTCCGATGGAGTAGATGACGTAGTCCTCTTTGGAGGCGCCGATGGCCGGCAGCACGAAGGCCATGTTGTACACGCCGACGAAGAAGAAGAGCAGGAAGCCCAACAGATGGCTCCAGATATTCACCGACTCATTGGACAGGACGAAGAGGCTGCACGGAGGAACGGTATGAAATGAACACATATTCTCAGTCTTTCACTACAGACTGAGATCAGTGAGCTCAACCTCACAGCTTATAATATTTAAATTCAAACACCTTCATGCTGTATGAACACGCAAAAAGCTTATAACATGCTGAACGTCAGTCCGTTGGCTCCGACAAGCTTCTGGATTAAAATGAATTTAGTTTTAAGTAACTGCTGCAACTGATACGGCGTCTCTCCGTCACTGGTTTTCCTGCATTTCAATACAAGAAATCATCCACCTCTTCCGTTGTTGAAATGTTTGATTACATAACCTTTCTGTTTGTCTGTTTCGGTGTAAGTCTGATTTGCATGAAGCACGTACATGCAACACACCTCTGGAGTTACGCTGCACACCTTTGAGGATGTATAACGTTCTCACCTTTTGATGCACAGTCTGGAGGGCAGGTAGGCTCTGTATCCGTCTGTGATGTAGGGGTTCTCCCTCAGGAACACCGGGATCTGTTCGTAGGTGTACAGTCTGATACCGCGGGGCACCAGCACGGGCCAGTACTGATACCCCCCCACCTCTATGTAGTGGGCCGTCTGGGCGCTCTTTTGGGGCTTCTGAGGCATGGCTGGGCCGTGGGAGTCTGCTTTAGTCTGACATGAAGCTGAGAATAAAAAGACACATGAGATCCAACTACAGCTGCACCTTACATTACAAGTCTTATTATACAAAACAGCAAGATTGAGTTATTTAAATGCATAATTGTTGTTTTCAGTATGATCATATTAGGGTTTTTTTCATGTACATTTTTATATTTCTTTCACACGGAAGTGAAAATAATTTAGTAAAAACAACAAATAAAAATAAGATAAGAAACTGTCTCACTGGTCTTTCTGTTATTGTTGTTATTGTCTTGTTTTTGCTGCTTTCGTCTGTCAAAGCACTTTGTGAACTCTGTTTTTAAAGGTGCTATATCAATAAAGTTGTTATTATTATTATTATTGTAACCGTTCGTCTCTAATTGGATAGAGGAAAAACTAATAACACCAAACTCCGTTCAGTAACATGGACATTTTGTTTTGGCCTTACGTGCTAGCAAACGTTCACAACCGCCAGAACAAGTCTCAAAAGTTGGGATTTTTGTTGACATAACGGGCTTTTTTAGTAAATGACTATGAGCCGACTATACCTACAGAACCCAACTGAACTACACACAACTTAACTTAAACCGTAAGTGGTAAACAATACTGTCGTTAACCAAGTCGATCTTAAAATAACAGAATTGGTATAGCAGTTAGGTTAGCTAGCGGCTAATTACAGCTCCAAGCTAACATGCTAACACGTCGCTTTTGATAAGACCAACAAAATAATAAACAACAAACTCACCTTTCAATTTGGTGTACGTGCAGTTTGTACCATTTTGTGGTTTGTAGTACGTACTATGCATTTGTATAAATATGCTAACGTTAATTTCAAAGACAACGCAGTGTAAATTACATCAACTTTCGGCTACATCTTCCAAATCACCAGCGACGTCATCAACAAAGGACCCCTCAGCGTTGCCCACCGACTGCCTGACTAAAAACAAACAACAGACAGCAGACTCCGCTGATGAAGACCATGTGATGCAGTTGAAAGCGCTGGAAAAAGCTAGTGTGTGGACTCTGAGTAAACGTTTCTTAGATTGAGAGTGAACTTTTATTATTCTGCACTTTGTACATGAATATTTGAGCTACAAAAATGACACAATAAGCAATAAGCTTCAGCAAAAATAAAAATAAACAATATTTATACCTTTATACTTTCGTTTTTTAGTGCAAAAATACAATATTCACTCACACTTCATTCTAAAATGAGTTTCAAGTTTCCTTTATTTCTGTCTTGATTAGCAAAATATTTTTGATATCATCACACGTGTGAAATAAATATTAAAATGTACATGTTTAGCATGAAAAACCCCCTAATATGACCATGTTATCATACTGAAAACAACGATGTAAACTTAATGGATTGAAACTGTCTTTTCTATTAATGTCCACGTAGTCTCCTCTATTAATAATGATAAGCCAGTTAATAATAATTTAATATGATTTAGCTGTACAAGATTTGCCTGCTTCCATGTGTGTCAGACAATGATAATAATGATAATACTTTGAATGTTTCAGTAGGTCTGTTCCTCCTTTCCTTGATATTATAATTACTCACAACGTTTTCTGTCTGTAGCTTGAATAAGTTTGACCGGCTGAATAAAGGCGTAAGAAGCCCTAACACAATAACTCCATTATTGTTATTTAAAATTACATTTATTTTCTCCACTAATGCTTTTTGCCATGTTCCTTTAACTTGCCAGTTTGTTGTTTTTAAATCTTTAATAATAAAATAGTAGCATTATCACTATTTGTGACCTATGACCTTTTTTCAGATTACCTTTTTTTCAATAACAGAGTACGACCGCAAAGAGCCGCAAAGCAACTACAATGTGTCACAAAACAACTACGAAAAGACACAGAATGAACACAGAGAGGCACAAAACCACAGAAAGTAACTACAACAAACAACTACAACAAACAACAATAACAAACAGGGCTAAACAACTATAAAGTCAGTGTGTCTTTCTCCTATGTAGGAGAGGTGTTGGGGCCTTTTGACCCACAATCCACCCATGCCTTCCTTATGTTACGTAATATGACGTGTGTGACACAAAATACAAATGTTGCTCAAAACACCTGTTTTTCCTCCGACTCCTCCAGTTGCAAATAGAAGTCAGATTGTATAGAAGTCTATGAGAAAATGACTCTACTTCTCTCTTGATTTATTACCTCAGTAAACATGAGTTTATGGTCTCAATCTCTAGTTTCAAGTGTTGGTAACTTCTCTTCATTGTTTGCGTAAAAAAACAACATGGCAACGGCTGTAATCCAAGATGGCTACAGCAAAATCACCAAACTCAAGGCTTCAAAACATCAGTCCACAAACCAATGAGTGACGTCACGAAGACTACGTCCACTTCTTATACACAGCATGTGCTTGTAAAACATAAAATCCTGCATCAACATTTTTCAAATGGGTATTTTTCTAGAAAGCCTGTAAGTATAAATCTAGTGAACAATTCAACCTTCAAGTTGCTCTTTAAACGTAGGCGGCTGAGAGCAGCTCCCGTCTCCTGGCTGTCATCCCGCTGCACCGAGCGGCTGTGTTACATCCTCCTGTCGCTAACTGTCATCCAGAATCCTCATCAGAGAAGCTCGCTCTCTCTCTCTCGCTCTCTCTCTCTCTCTCTCTCTCTCAGGTGTGAGAGTTGCTGGAGGATTCCCTCAGGAGGGAAGTCACACTCAGTCGTCCCTCTGCTGTTTACACCCCGCTTTAATTGCCTCCCTCTCAACTGGAAGTGTGTTCTTCATTATCACTTCTAATACACCTCTCAGCACATCCACTCTGGCAAAGTGTCAGCTGCCAAGTTAAGATAGTAACTCGTGCATGCAAGGGCAAACAACAAGAATATCCTGCTGCTGCAGTCGCTGCTCAGTTATTAATTGATTTTGTAGTTGGCAGTGTTGGATACAAGTGAGGCAACACATGTACAAATGTACAATATGTCCTTTCCTTCTACTTTCCTTTCCCCAAATTTGTAAAACACCCATTTTACAACTTGGTACACATTGACTTTCGTTGCTCTGCCCTTTGGCAACACAGAAACTAAATGTGTAGTTTTCAACCAGTTACACTGCAAGAAAATCAGTGTTTCTGGATAAAAAAAACTCCAAAATAACTACACTACGAAACAAACTATTTAAACTAAAGTTTTAAACTCCAATCCATGGCCTAAATGGCAATTTAAAATATTATGATGTTCTGTGTAAATATGGAGATAAGTAAAGTTAAAACAGGCAGAAATTGGTAAACATTGGTCTCTGTTCATGGCCTAGGCACCTATTTAAAACATCAGGATGTAAATATAAATGTAAGATGTAAATCTGTCTGAAGATGTAACAAACACAACAGGTTTAATATTGGTTTCTGTGAGATAATTACAATAATTAGAAATGTGCTAAAGCCTTATTCTAGTTTCTGCAGCAACCCCAGTTTTGAAGCCTGTAGTTCGGGTTTCTTCTCGCTGCCATCATTTTCAGTTTAAAGATCCAGTGTGTAGGATTTGGCGACATCTAGCGGCGAGATTGCAGATTGCAACTAACTGAAACTTCTCCTGTATGCAAAACCGCTTTGAAGTCTCGAGTTCGGCATTTCAGCCGTCGGAAGTGACCATATTTGGACTGTGGAGGAGTGATTCTGGTAGCAGCAGAGACCTGTCAATCACTGTGTAGCCCCGCCCTAAAGCATCCCCTGCTTTATGGTCTGTTTGACTCTAAATGGACCATAATGTACTAAATGAACATCATGCTGTATTGAAGAAGACTTGAAACTAGAGATTGAGACCATAAACTCATGTTTACAATGTTTACTGAGGTAATAAATCAAGAGAGAACTAGAGTCATTTTCCCATAGACTTCTATACAACCAGAAGATGCAGGTTTATGGCACTCCAGTGCCGCCTGTCGTGGACATAAAAAGAGTAACTAAAGGTTCTCTTGAAGTGCAGCTTACAGCGCTGTCACATTGCAGGCCGCCTTGTTGAAAAACTATTTAGAGTTTAACCATCGACATACAATTTTGTTTTCAGTGCAGCTTCGTCACAAGCATACATCCGTACCACTTCTTGCTTATTAGTTTTTAAAAAAGGCCGTAAAGGGTTGATAGGAGTTTCCCTCAGGACATCACATCCAATCACACCAGACCGTGGTACATCCGTGATGGAGAACGCACCTCTCACATGCACTGTGGACCCTCATGACGGAGGTTTCTCTCATGAGGACGACTCCCCCGTCTCCCGCCCCGCCACCTTCTTTCTGACTCCTCACTGATTCACTGTGACAATCTGTCGTTGCCCCCCCCCAATCTTTGATTTCTGTCCCTCCATTTTTCTGTCAGACTTAACGCAGAGAAATGTGCCTCGACGTAATTGTGCGCTTAGACGGCGTCTAATGGAACATGAAATTAAAGCGCTCCTACTTATTCTCTGAATGGTTTCTAACACTCTAACACGGAGACGCCGCAAGTGTTCCATGTTACGGACGATATTTTTCCTTCATGAAGCAGCCGACTGCGGGGTTGCGTCCTACAGTGAAATTTGCAGTAAAACGGCACTGCATTATGTCTTAATTGAGGGCGCCTACACTGTCTCGACAAGTGGGAGTCTCTCCTTCCGAAACAAGGCGCTGTGAGAGTGGTTTTAAATAGAGGCAGACAGGCCCCCCGGGCCGCCAACGTCCTTTGGGAGTGTCAGGGTCATCAATGAAACTGGTGCGCTCCTTTCTGACTGTTACGCCGCATTTAATGGCACATTAAACGGTAAAATGCACTAGATGTTGACGCTAAAAGCTGGCTAAATTGAGTATATGTTACTGCATGGAGGATACATTTCCCTCTCCCACCTGCCTCTACGTGGAAAAAACCTCAAATCCAGGGGACTCGGGTCTTTATTTTTCCCTCTCAAACCCTAAACACAAAGCTCACAGGCTTTTCTTTCGATGGCGGGCCCCGCCAAATGTTAGCCCGCCCACCGTGCCAAGACTAGACAGGCCCTTTGCAAAGCTAACACGGCCTCGCGGCGGCTTGTGCTCGTCAGCGGCCGGCTGGTCTCATTGGCTTTATTTATAGTCGACGCCACAAGACATCTGCTGGAGACGAGACTCTGTCCTCTGTGTCCGCACAGCACCGCACAGAGGGAGCTTGTCAACGTTGTTTTTCGAGAGGGCAAAGTGTTTGCGAGGACCCCGGTCAGAGTAAGGGGGAGGAGGGGGAGAAAGAGACGTCTGCAGCCTCCTCTAATGGGACGGGTGTCCCCTCCGATTGCTTTCTCCGTGGCTCTGATTAACGCGACCGGAAGACAGAGGGAGGCTTCACAGTTTGTCGCGTCTCGTGTGTTAGCCGATGTTTACTTGATCTGAGAGCTGTTGTTTGTTTGGTGTCTTCAGTCTGGTTGTCGGCTCGCCGCTATTTTGGGGACCCTGACACTTGGATGCAGCTCGGCAAGTCGTCTGATGCGGCCTCGCCTTTTCTTCCTCCTCCTCCTCCTCCTCCTGGGTGTCACACAGAGTTTCTCGACCTCTCCCATCCTCTCTCTCCTCACATCGAGGACGTCTGTATGTCTCTGGCTGAGCGTGCTGCTGCAGGCCTTGACACAAAGTGTTGGGGACAGCTCTTTGCTCTTCCCACAGAGCGATGGGAGGGGTGAAGTCAAGACTGCCACCGAGGGAGGGGAGTGTGAAAATACTTTGTTCACATGTTCCTGAAAAGAAGCAACTTGAGGAAGCCGCCATTACAACATAAAAAAGGAGGCTCTTCATGGCGAAACGATAACAGAAATCTCTGCTTCAGATTGTGGACACTAAATATAATATTTGCCAAGTTAAAAATAAAACATTGTGTTTTTTTGTGATTAAAACTAAAATGGAGCCTCGTTTCGATCCACCGAGGAAGGCCTTCATTAAAGGAACAGTGTGTAGGAATTGGTGGTGTCTAACTGAACACCCCTCCACTGCTCCTCCCTTTACAAGGCTGTGGTAACGTGAGCCACCGAGTGCAAAAACGTGGTAACGCTGTTGGCTTCGCTCAGATGCCATCCTCACCGTAATTACACTACTTTAGGAGATACGGAAGTCAGACGGCGGCTGGCGGTACCGCGGTTTCATAAGCGTGCTGAGTGAAGCCAATGAGAAAGCGTCTTAAACTTGTATTCTCTCTACTGGCCAGCAGGGGGCGACTCCTCTGATTGTATAGATTGTTTTACCATTTCTGCCTGTTTTAAATTTCCTGTTCTACATATTTCCCATGCCACGTGGAGTTTTCAGGTCTAGAAACACAAACGTTCTTGCAGTGTAACTGGTTAAAAACTACACATTTATGTTTGTAAAATGCCTGAGACTCCTTATAGTTTTCTGTATGTGTAAAACACAACGAACATAAGTTTCAGGTGATTAAATACTAATGAAAAACATATGAATATTATATTCCATTTCTGCCAATAAATGCTGCCAAATCCTACGCACTGGCCCTTTAAGTTCTGAGTTTTCTGCCAGGTTGTAGGAGAAAACTTTGCTCTCAGTGCTGCTGCTTCACAGTGAAAAGAAGAGACAAACTACTTATTATCGCTTCAATTGAAAACATTACTACAAGCTGAACAAATGTAGGAATGCAGCCTCACAATCACATCTCACAATCACAAGCTTTTCACCAGAATGTTTGAGAGATTGAGTTCAGAGGCTTCGAACAAATCTTGTTAACTGACGTTTTAAAACAGGTGACACTGACTTCTAACGGTGAGGCCTATTTCTCTTTTTGTGGAGCATTTAGTAGAAATTACAATGTACGTGTTCGTCCGCTTAAAAGTTACACCAATACCAGCTCAGCTAGTCGCGTGTTTGTCTAATCATGTCGACGACATTTTTTGTGCAACTGAAGAAGAGGCTTATCAAATACACCTAGAGACATACAGAACATATGTGACTTAGATTTTAAACTTCAGTTTACATCCAAACGTTGAACAAAAGGACTTTGTTGAAAATAGTATTTGATTGTATTTTGTTAAGATAAACCTGGACAATGGGTCCGATTGTTTCTGAATATCTTTATTTGTTTGTGTCTTTGTCTGCAGGGACTATGGGCGCAAATTAGCCGCCGAGCTAAAACGTCCATGTTGATTAATATCTAATGTCCACATAAATAATCAGATAATCAAATAACTGCGATGAGGCAAGAACTATCGTGCAGAGAGTATTTGTTCTGCTTGCAGGCCACATGTAGAGCAGTGAATCAAGTACAACTGAAATGTTGCATCAACAAATGTTCCAGCACTAATGTCTGAATCTATCCTCGTAGCATCTGGGCCACTGAGCTCTTTCTGGGAATGAAATGTTGCTCAGTCTTTTTTATTTTTTTTGGGGGGGGGGGGTTCATCTGTATAACAATATTGAAAGGCATTAGTCCTAATCTCCGAGCTTCCATTTACTTTTTTTTTCACAAGTCTTTTGAAGATACATCTGGTTTCCTATCTTGTAATTCCTGTCGGGATTCCAAAGAAAAGCGTAAACAATTTTTACAATGGTGGAGGGATTAGGGAGGCGGGACGGGGCGGTTGTTTTAGGACATTTAGCTGCTGCAGAGAATCAGATTAATTCCTCCGAAACAGCAACAACTGCTGCAGCGTGTTGCTCTTTTATGTTTTTTTTGCAGCAGCAACTTTCTTGTAATCTTTAATGGATCAGAAATTATAAGCTCATCCTCATCGCACAGACAAAAGCTTTTTGACACAAAGAGTATGCATGCGGGGTACTTTATATTTTAATAATATAAAACTGGCTGTAGATTAGACCTGCATATGCGCTGATGCAGTTATCCTCTTTCTGCAGCGGTACATGGGACGCAGATTGGTTTTCTTTAGGTTTACAAAGAAGATTTAGATCACAGAAATGATGTAATTGTGTATTTTTTTCAAAAAACATTGTTTTGATTGTTACTTGTACTCATCTGCCTCTCGAACCTTTTATGACAACTCACCTAAAACGACTCGTTTCCGTTCGGGGTCACAGGATCCTGCAGCTCAAACACATGAGACATTTAGTGAGCAGGCTCCTCACAGGATGCAGAAAACTGTTTGACTTTCTGTTTGTTTCCTTCAGATCACACAACGTATATTTGCCGTTTTTTCCCAAATGATCAGACAGAAACGGGTAGAAAGTTTTCATGTTTTCTGCTCCACTTGTTTCGTCTTTGAGTATTCTGCAGACTCTATTGAGGACACATTTACACTAGTTAGTAAATGTAAAATCTAAAAGTTGTAACTTTATTCAGCCTTTTTAGAATTGTTTTGTGAATTTATATATAATATACTTTTGTCTGATTTAGTATTGTTTTTTACAGTAATTTACTGTTTATCGCTGACACATTACTGTACATTTTGATTATAATAAGTTACTGTATTTCTCTGATACAGTCGAGATAACTAGCTGATAAAACTGCTGCCAGTAAAATACTGTAATTTTTTTAATTATTACAGCAAATAACAATCAGCTTTAATTACAGTACATTGCTGTATTCTTTTGAAACAGTAGAGATACTGCAGATTGTACACTATAGCTTGATTACAGTAAACAAAATGAAACCATCAGTATGACAAATCCAAAAATTATTTCACATAAACTCGTGATTTTTGATGAAGGGCAGAAAAAGTGGGAGTGGTCTGATTTACAAGAAGCCACAACTAATGTACTGTTTTTGGATATTTTTTGAAAAACGAGATGAGCCATTTACATTCTGATATATATATATATTTAGATGTTTACAGGTATCTGACAGCACTTCGGTTCCTTCTAAGACTCAGTATCTCTAAAGTGTAAAACCAATTAAATATAATGTCTCTACCAGGATTATTCCCAGATTATTATTCCAAAATCATTGTCAGAAAATTCCAAATGTTTTTGGTGTTTTTTGTATTTCTATAATCATGTGGTTGCGACCCTGAGATTAAGTTATTTTCTATATCCTACTTTAAACAAAGTGATACACAAACACAGAGAACTGGCTGCATAAAACTCTAAATTCATACCAGCTTTAGATCCTTAGAGAACATTTAATGTCATTAATTTGAGAGCCGTATGCTAAGTGTTAGCATGCAGTGAATGCATCACATTCTGTGTCACCGTCTCACTGCTGCCCCGCACTGTAAAAAAGAAAGTGTTTTCATTCTGCAGCTAGTTAGTCAAACGATAGAAGAAGATTCATTAGAAACTACTGCAGTAATTTGTCTTTTATTCATCACCAGTCTGCTGAAGACAGAATTAATTTGGATATCGCTGATGAGAATGGAACTTTCTGAGCGAGCAGCCTCTGCACTGAAATGCATCAAACCTGTGGACGTTAATTGCTGCGTAAATCTAACTGGGAATTAAAATTAAACTGATGGATTCTCCTCAAAGTAAAGAGAGAAGCTTCTCATTCAGAGCCGCTCCATCGTATCCATTAAAGATAGTCTCCGAATATTAAATCTGTGATTTTGTTGCAGCAATAACTAGAAAGTTTCAAACTTGAGCTGCTGCCGGAAATCATCAGAGATCATTTTGGGTGTTTGTCAGATGCGGCTGCAGTTCGCGTGTCGTCCTGCGGAGGTCACTCTGTACCTGCAGCAGAGCAGCAGACGACCACCCAGCTTCACATACAACATAACGCTGATGAATCTACTCTGTCTGTCGGTGAGGAGGAGACACAGACTGTACAGTATGAGGCCACGTAGGATGAAACCATAAATATTAGAATTAATATTCAGACACAAGTCTGCACATTTCATTCAGTGTTCACTGCATGCACAATATAAGAAATCATTAAAAGTGTTTCTAATTTTAAAAGACAAACGTGTCACAGTGGAGGATTTATAATTTTGCACGTACTATTAAAAGGTGATTTTATTTGAAATAAATATTTTCTTTTTTTTTGTGGAGCGGTGAAATAAAAGATGAGAATGAAAATCACGCAAACATTAAAAGGATCATAACCACATCTTTATGTTTTTATGTCAATCTTGTATTTTACAGCATGAATAATTACATTTTTATTTTCATTTTATTTCTCTAAATTTATATAATTTCATATGCGCGTACCTTTTGTCTTTATCTAATAGTAAAGAGAATGAATGACTCAAACTGGAGATTTTGCAATTATTACACCGTCAGCATCTTAAACCATTAGGACTTATTCTGTTCCTTTTTATATTTAAAAGCAAATAAAAACCCACCAATAAACGTGTGAACGGGCAGCGCGGTGACTTACAGTACGGACAGTAAATCACACACAGTTGTTGTTACTCGCTGCTTTCACTGTGTGGCTGCAACAAAAGACTCACAGCTGCAGAGCAATGAATCAGAGACGACCGAGACTGAGAGGAAAAAACAAAAGCGTCCGCTTCCTCCTGCAGGCAGCAGGTGGCGCTCTGGTATCTCTGTCTGGGTCCCGCATGGAGACATCACCTCCCTGCATGAACCTCGGCATACCAGACCCCCCAAAAGTGGCTCCTGCATCAGGCCAATAATAAATAACACACCAATTGGGGGCTGTTTCAACCGGTATGATTTATTAAAAGTTAGTGCATTAGATCGGGGCAATAATTGAAGTTGTGATTAAGGAAATGACGGGTTTGGGAGCCGTGGACAATGACAAATGGATGCCGGGACAGACAGACTACAGCAGACAGATCTGGTTTGATAAATAATTCACAGTTGGATTAAACCAGATTGAGATACAAGCCAAGCATTTTTTTTTTTTGTTAAGTGGCGTTTTTTAAAAAAAAAGAGAAGATTTCTCTCATGGGATTCGCTCCAAACCTGCCCGCCAGGAAGCTCTCTAGCTGGTGGCACGTTGCTCAGAGGATCATCATTGTCATCATATGCAAACCAGTATTAAGATGGATGCTGCCTGATCCCATCAAGATAATGGGTTTCATGTCTCCTGGCGTTAGACGAGGGGGGGGTTGGGGGTGGGGGGGTGTGGTGGTTGGTGGGACGGGAGAAGATCTCTCTCATCTCTGCAGGCATGTCGGCCCTGTGTGTCCACAGCACGCACAAATAACAAACCAGTTTCATTCAACATGAATACCTCAGAAGTTAAGGACGCGTCCTCAGGTCGGAGGCTCAGAGATTTGGGGGTTTCCATCCCGGCGAGGACAAAAGAGAGACACTTTGTTCACAGCAGAAGGGAGAGAGAGAGAGAGAGAGAGAGAGAGAGAGAGAGCGAGAGAGCGAGAGAGAGAGGGGGAGGTTAGCCCTCAACCTGTCACCGCAGGAGAGGTCACGTTTGGCTGTTTCAGGCTCTCTGGCTGCGCTCATATAACAACATCCACGATCATTTACTGATTCACAGTCTGAATTTGATTTTGTTCAGTATTTGACTGAACTAAATACGTAAAAAAATACTCCATTACAAGTAAAAATGTTATTTAAAATGACAAAAGTATTACAAGAAAGGTGTACTTGCAGTAACAAAGTACTAACCTGCAGACTGACTGTTATTGATTATTGATGCATTGAACCTTTAAGCAGCATTTCAGTGATGCAGCTGGACAACAGTAAGTGGTGCACAAAATACTACACAGTATACTGGTACTACTATGTATTATAGGTGGTGAAATATCAAGTAATGCATCATGCGTGAATCTACTACAGTGGCATGAGGAAAGACTCAATCTGTAACAAGTAACAACAAATACATTAATAAAAGAAATTGTGTGAGTAAAGTGCAAAATTGCACAAAATGAAAACAATCAAGTGAAAGAATCTATAAAATGTACTTCTATAAGTACAGTACCTGAGTAAATGTACTTAAAGGAATACTTCATCCACAAGGTGACCATTTAAATATGAGTAACTCGACCTGTGTTACCGTGAATCTTTAAAGAAAGTGTGTTTCTCTTGTGCCTCCACGGTGAACAGAGTGAAAATCAAAAAATGTATGTAATTAAATAGGGGCCGCATTTAAAAACAGCAGAACTATATCAAAACATCAGTTTACAAAACTCTCACACAACTCTAAGTTCTAAGGAATAATCACTGAAGAGTGAGAATGTGAAGTTTGTGTGAAGAGGCTCGTGTTTGGGAAGCAGTGAGCGTACGGCTGGATGAGTGAGATCATTCTGCACGAGTTCTGTGAGAGTTTGTAAACGGATGTTTTGATAAAGTTTTGCTGTTTTTAACCTTTTGGTTTCACGTGGGACACGAACAGCAGCTTCCTGGGTGAAAGTCCTGTTTGTTTGACCCATCTAAGCCAAACTCCTCCCTGCACGGACCTCCACTATGATTAGAAACGTATTTGCGAATATGTATCTGTCGTCATATGGGAACCTAATTTTTACATAGTTTTCTACAAATTTCTTGAAACCAGTTTTGTGTCTGCAGTGTGAAGGAAGCCTCACTCCGACTCCCTGCCCATCCAAAGCCTGCAGTGTGATTTACCTAAAACGGGGGGGGGGGGGGTGCAGGGCATGGAGGGGGAGTGGATGTCTGAAGGTCAAGTGCAGAGCGGCGAATTGGGGTTGGAAGCAAACTAATGAGTTTTCCCGTTCTGTCTCTGCCCCGGACCGCTGGCATAACCTCGCTGTCCTGTCAATCCACCTCACCCCCTTCCTCAACCAACCCACCCGTCTTCCCCCCCCCCCCCCCCCACCTTCACCACAGAGAGACAGAGCGAGAGAGAAAAAACCCAGGAAAAAACTGTTTATTTCTGAACAGGCCTCTTAATCTATTTGGACTGGGTGTAATAGGACATTTGCATGGCGAGCACAGCGAGGTGTCAGCGATAACCACGGGGTTGTGACATCCCCTCCGAAATATGCTGAGCTTTCGCTAACCCCTCATCAAACACGCTGATCTTTATGGACTGTATCATATTGTGCCGTAATGTGCTTTATTGTCCACAGAATAAGCTTTTCTTTAAGGTAATTGGAAAGCGGGAAATGGCCGCTATCGGCGGACTTTTTAAATACATTATTCCTGAAATGTGGCTTGTGTAATGACCCTGTCGGTGTAAAACGTGAGATTTATCTTGGCAGAAGAAATTGATCCATTTCACCTTTGTCTAATGGAAATTTTTATCAAGGATTATCTGTTTATGTAAATGAGCGTGGCCCCTGGAATGGAGGGGATAAAAAAAGTCTGGAGGAGGGGGGGGGGGGGGGGGGGGGGG
>NW_022280083.1:1892327-1897871 GCF_004355925.1 Anarrhichthys ocellatus | reverse complement strand
GGGGGGGTGGGGGGGCAGTGTTTATAGGGCCTCTTTACGTGTCAGTCTGGACATAATGCATACAGGATTCATCTCTGTGGGGGTGTGTGTGTGTGTGTGTGTGTGTGTGAACCTCTATCTCTGTGAGAACCAGGTTGACTTGAAGACCTTCACAGTGAAGCTATATTTTGCGTAAAGGGGATGTTTTGGCTCGTCGTCACTTCTTTACTCTGGTTTTGGGGTCAGTAATAGTAGTGCTGATGTGCTGTTGATGTTTGGAACATCAGACCTGCATGCAGGAACACTTTCCGTAATTATTTCCTGTAAGCTTTCTCTTCGTTTCTTTCTGTATGAGCATGCCACGTCAGATTCGGCGAAACGCTCCTGATTTCAGATAAATGACCGGCGTAAAAGTGATGAATGTGAGTAAATGAGACTTGTGAATTAGCATACAGTAAGTGACGCCCCTATAATACCACATAGTGCCGCTCCATATGTCCCATGTTGAGGTCCTGCTGTCGGAGATTCGTGGAGGAAAGTCGATGGTTTTTAACAGCGTCGGCAGCAGAGTTAAGGGACCTGCTGAAGTCAAGGAACAGGAAGTGTTAATAATGCAGAGTCAACCATCGATGACTCTAACGAGAGGGGTCAAATCATCTGAGATGTTCATGTTGATATTATAGTGTTATACAACCTTTCCACTGATCAACAGTTAAACGTGTTCAGAAACATAACAACGTGCCAGCTAAGGGAAGGAAGAAGAAGTCTGCTCGATAAACAAAATGATGAACACTAAATGTAAAGGTTGTCTTTGTGTGTAGTTTGTAAGGAAGACGTTAAAGAAAATATTGTGAGGTTGAAAATAACAAATTTACAAGAAAGCTCCACACGGTGCTTTTAAATGAAAGCTGTGAATTGATGTAGTAAGAACTGAGCATTGTTAGTTACTGCACACACTTCTATTCCACTGGTGGAATGTAACGAAGTACATTTACTACAGTACTTTACCTTTACTGCAGTACTTCTATTTCATGCTACTTCATACTTCTACTCCACTGCATCATAAATATTGTGCTTTTCACTCCACTACATATTTTTTTCAGATTTAGATAAAACAAAATATAATATATGACATAACTAATACATGATGATGCATTATTATAGATTAAACTACCAAGCAGTATATAAAGTAATAAAATCAGCTCCACCTTCACCAGCTGCAACATTAAAATGATGAACACATTAATGCATCAATAATCATAAATCAATAATAAGATAATATATATATATACATATATATATATATATACATATACATATATTTAAAGTGGCCATTGTGCGCAATGAGGACTTTCAATTTTTAAGTATATTTTGATGCTTTTGTGCTTTTAATTAAGTAAAGTTTTGAATGCAGGACTTGTACTTGTATCAGAGTATTTATACACTGTGTTATTATACTTTTACTTCATTAAAAAACCTCTGTTCAGTTTAAATGTGAATTAAATCTGTTTTTATAGCTGTTGTAAACAAACACTAAACTATTTGACTGTGCTTTGTATCACTTAGTTACCTGTAAACATTCCGATGCATTTTATTTAATTATCTTTTTAATTACTCAATAACTTAGTCGCTAAGTCTTTGCTACAGACCTGACTGGTCATGTTTGTATTAAAGATGTATTTCAAGCACAGCGATATGAGAGCATGTCACTCAAATGTTATGAAGGCTTTGAATGTCCACAACAAAGCCTGCGCTCAGCTTGTGTTGGCCTTATTTCTGGGGCCCCCCCCCCATAACGTCCATTCGTCATGGAGGCTCTTAGCATATTTCCATATCATAAAACTTTATTTTTTCCTGCAGACAGCTCCGTTATGGGCGGCGTTAACACGGTTAACTCAGACGTTTGGGACGTGTCAGCTGCAGAATGGATGGCACATTTTAGAGTCGCCGACCGCGCACGGGCATGAAAAATGAATTGAATGGCGTGGAGGCTGTGTGCGTGGAGGCTGTGTGCGTGGAGGCTGTGTGCGTGCAGGCTGTGTGCGTGCAGGCTGTGCGCGTGGAGGCTGTGCGCGTGCAGGCTGTGCGCGTGCAGGCTGTGCGCGTGGAGGCTGTGCGCGTGGAGGCTGTGCGCGTGGAGGCTGTGCGCGTGGAGGCTGTGTGCGTGGAGGCGATGGGCTTCAGTCACTTAGAAGTGGGGCTGTAAAAGATTGACAGCCCCCCCTCACTTGTGTTTTCATTGCAGCGGACGCTTTTGATGTTTTTATGGGAGAGTCATCGCCTTGTTGAGGGAGTCTTGGGGGTGACAGCAGTGTGACGGTCTTGAAATACAACTGGTGGTGGCATTGGGGGGCTAAGGGGGGGTTGTTCCCCATGGAGGGCAGCAAATGGTGCTTCACCAGCGGCCCCCCGGTGGCCCCCCGCTGTCATCTGCCATCCTAACAGGCAGACAAGAGCGGGGGAGAGGCAGCCGGGCTAAGTGACAGACACGGCGACGTGACCCGATGCACCAGAGGGAAGGCCTTCATCACTGTCTTTAAACTGCCCTGATGCTCTCAGAGGCCAGAGACCGGGTCTGAGCCAGAGCTACCCCCCCCCTACCAACCAACCTGATGATCAAACAGAGGCCGTGATGCATCGCAGCGGCCAGAGTTCAGCTCCAGCTGTCTGAGGCTGGGTGGGGGGGGGGCAGACAAACAGAGAGACACTGTGATACAGAGGATGATGTATGGCATCGAGCATAACGCTGCTGAACAGACTCAAAGGTCCTCTGGCTGCAGCAAAACATTTACTGTCACACTGTGACTCTAATTCAGCCGTTTTACAACCAAGTTTCATCCATTAAACATATAAATGTTTATTATTTGAAAGGAAAAGCAAAGAGAGAAAGAACGCCTGAAATGACTGAGCAGTTGTTTGATACAATTTAGAACTCCATGCAGCCACAGTAGGAATGTAGAGTTAAAAAAGGATCCATCAGTGTGTCTGATCAGGGCCTAAAACTTGATGATAAAATAATCTTTATCTTGTAAAAAAACAAAAAACAAAACGACAATAAATAAAAATGTTTCCTTCAAAGGGAAATTCGATTGAATGTAGACACGTAGATCAGTTCACTAGCACCTCCATAGATGCCTGAAATACGGTCTGTGGTTAACACAAGTTACGTTTTGTATATGTTAGTAAATACCACACTCTTGAATTCTGAAGCTTTATGTCTTAAATCACGCTGACTAGTCCCTCTTCACAGCCTCACTGTGTTTACTCGTCCTCGTGTGACTGTGGTATAGCTAGGTTATAGCCTAACTTTAGCTTTTTTACTTCTGCCGATTGAATTCACGCTTCAAAAATCATAAAAGTGGTTTAAATATGTGAAGAATATATTGCTGAACGAATGGTGTATCATGAACTTGAGCTTATTTTCTACAATAAGCCAAAATCCAACGGAAAAATCCTGTTGGCTGTTTGTGATGCTAATTCCTGGGGTTACAAATATACGTCCTCGATCAGGGTTATATCAGTTTGGACGGCATTATGGGAAGTGAAGTATCCACTGGTTTTGGTGCTTGACCTGTAGTTAAGGATATAACGACCTGTGCTGCTTCAATTTGAGATCAGTCGCTTGTGAGTCCTAAAACTTTACAACAACGACTTGTTAGTTAGAAACCTCCAATAGTTCAGCATGTGCATCCACTGCACCCTGATGCCTCCAGGTGAAGCATCCACCTGTGTCAGTGTCTCTTATCATCCACAGCCCTGACCCATCGTGGTGATCCACCGGTGGGAACGTATGTGAGATGTTCTGCCTCTGCTGTTGCAGGAAAAGTGCTTTTTCCCAGTCAGTGTCATCTGTCCCACGGAGACACGAGTGGAGACCATTTCGTCCTCCCTTCATGGCACTTCTGGGACTTCTGACTCCTTAAAGAACTCACAGTGCCGAGGTCAGCCGTCAACTCCAGTATCTCACCGAGGTCCCCAGACCAGAACCAAAGTGAGACCTCAAACATTTCCCATCCCCTTTTCCATCCATGACTCCTGCTACACTGGGACCGATATGTAATTAAAAAAGGGGGGCTTTAAGTTGGCCCCAAGCATTAAAAATGGATCCTGTTGGCAGCAAATGGAGCGTCTCCCTGCTCATCTGCCGCCCTCGTGTCCAGGTCCTTGAGGGCTGGAGGCCCAGACAGATGCTCCTCCAGGAGGAGAGGGAGGATGTTGTTTGTGCCTCAGGAGGGAGAGGATGTCTGTGACCGGCTGGGGCCGGGGTTTTTTAGGATCCTTGGAGGCATTAAGTCAGAATATTGTTGCTGAAGGATGAAACAGCGGTCCAAGAAAGACAGGTTGTTAGTTAATGTAAACCGTGTTTAAAAAAAACATTAATGTGGACTGATGTTTTGAAGCCTCGAGTTCAGCGATTTGGCCGTCACCATGTTTTTTTTTTTGACGACCGATGAACAGGAAGTGACCATATTTGGACTGAGGAGGAGTAACGTAGAGAAAGCTCTAATAGAGACCTGTCAATCACAATGTAGCCCCGCATTAAAGCATCCCCTGCTTTATGGTCTGTGTGACTCTAAATGGACCATAATGTACTAAATGAACATCATGCTGTATAGAAGAAGACTTGAAACTAGAGATTGAGACCATAAACTCATGTTTACAATGTTTACTGAGGTAATAAATCAAGAGAGAAGTAGAGTCATTTTCTCATAGACGTCTATACAACCAGAGGAGTCGCCCCCTGGTGGACATTAGAGAGAATGCAGCTTTAAGACACTTCCGCATCGGCTTCACTCGGCAGAGCCGGAGAAGCAAGCCCCAAACAGAAATCCCCAGAAAAGACGTGTACTTCCTCTCCACCAATGAGGAGCAGCTGCTTGTGTACTCGTTGCAGGAGAGGCTAACCATATGAGCCCTGGTGGGTTTTTTTCCCCTCCACACTTATTACATTAGCATGAGCTCAGTGGCGAGGGCACCGCTGCATCATAGACACGGCTATTACTTTGAGTGCATGCGGGGCGTCTGACTCTGTGTGTGTGTGTGAGGAAGAGGAGGAGGAGGAGGAGGAGGAGGCGGCCACTGACTCCTTGGCAACCCCCCCTTCCCCATCCACCCTCCACCTCTTCCACATCCGCACACACACAGACTCTCTCCAACCTCTCGCCCGGGTGTCAGAGCCTTCTCCTGTCAGTAATTTGTTGCTAATCAGCTGTCAGCTCGGAAGCGATGATGAGGTGATCATCGCGGGCGGTGGAAGGTAATGGCCTTAAAAGTCACAGAGTCAATGTCAATGGGATCACTCGGATTCAATCAGGGGCGGCCCGATGAAGGATGGCGCCCGCTGACATTACCACTCATTTTGAGCCCAAGCATCTGGGCCCTAGTAAATAACCATCAGTGGGTGGGTCCGGGGGACAGGTCATTAGCCCTGAGAAAAATAAATATCTCCTCTCTCGCGAAGGCTGCAAGTCATTTAGCACAGACTAGGAAATTTCACCCTAGATTAAGTATGATGAGCCAATATCAGTCAGAGGAGAGGCCATACTGAGCAAGGGGTGGGGGGGG
>NW_022280083.1:1883888-1892227 GCF_004355925.1 Anarrhichthys ocellatus | reverse complement strand
GCGGCGGGGGGGGCAGGGGGGGGGTGGGGGGGGTGGGGGGGCTGATGAGACGCAGGGAAAATTTATACGCAGGCTTCGGCAAATGTAATATGATTTTAAAGGCGAGGAAGTGCGTTGGCACAGGGCTGCAGAGGAGCAACACGACCACTTGAAACTATGTGTTGTGACTGATGTTCTTTTTAAAGGGCTCACGTGTTTGGGATTGAAGCTGCTGATTGCCGGTGCTTCCTGCTGATATTCTACATTTTCAAATTTGCCCAATTTAGTTGCACATATTGAAGAAGATTGATAGCTTCCTGTAGATTTACATTCATGTCACGGTGGGAAATCATCCCACACACCGACTCTGTGATAGAGTCCTGGGTTTGTTTAGGAATTGATTTTAAAAAAGAATCAAACAATTTCATCAATAAATAGATTGAAATGGAACATTTAGAGGTTTTCTACGTTCTGTCGGCCTTTAGAGGCAGAAGGTTATAAATAGCCAATATCAACTCCATTATTTCAGCAAGCTAATATAACCGTTGTTTACTTTTTCTTTTATTGTTATTGCAAGAGCACAACAAAACGAGTTAAAAGAATATGAAAAAAGAATAATAAGTAGTTTATACAGTAGATTTTGTGAAGTTTAAATGTTAAATGTATGAAACTGAAAATGTAAAAACCTATGTGAGGCAAAATTGAAAATAAAAAAAATACATCAATACAAATCTGATGAATATGTTTGCCAATCTGAAGATAAAGTAAAATATCCAAAATAAGAAACATAAAACGTCTCTGCTCGCCTATCATTTTGCACAGTCCTGAGAGGTCAGAGGTGAAACACCAGTGACCTGGACAGGAGGAAGGAGAACAGATACGGGACACATTCTGCTGCTGCTAGGTTAAAGGAGGTGTCTAATTGGCTAATTAATGTTGTGGCTGTTACTGTGTTTCCACCTCCGCCCCTGCAGGTCAGGAGCTCACAGCATGAAACAGCTTGCAGGATGTTGCTTAGTTCTTACATCACACAATGCAGAAACCCTCCCACCTGCTGTCACTAATGTTGTATATAACATTTCTTTCTCTTTGGAGTTTATCTGTCAGACTCAAACTGGGACCCAACTTTCACTATTTTTACAACAGTTAGAACTACAAGTCTCTATTCCTGTTGGCTTGCTGATTTGCTGCTGCACCTCAATGGCGGTCGTTCATCTTTATGGAGCCAGAACCAACAAGAATCTGCCAAAGTTCAGTTATATTTGCTTACATACTTGACTTTGTGACACTTTTGTTGGTTTTAGGTCTCACTACGTCTTTACCGCCATCAAAAGCTAATTATACAGTTTCTCTGAGATACATTAAAGTAAAAAAAAAACTAAATTGGTTTTACTGTGTAATAAAATAATGGTGTTAACCTAATCTATGGCATTAACAAAGGACAAATGAAGGAGAATTTGCACTATGCCTCAGACTGTATGCTTTTGACTCTCTATTATGTGTCATCCTTTTGTTCACAGTGTCAAGTTTTGGACTACAGTAGAAGGATCTCCTCTTCTAAAAGTCGTGCACACACTTCAGCTTGACTAATGTAAAGCCTTGATGATGCTCAAATGACCCTGGCGGCTTTGAACTGTCATCAATTAATAGGAGATGGCTCTGAATCCATTACAGCAAATATAATACAAACATTATTATATTAACCTCCAAATCTAGTCTAATTCTATCAACATAATTAATTTAATCCATTTGCAAAGTGCCGGTTTGATGAATAATTAATATTAACACTTATATATTAAATATTCATATTTGTTCATGTATCTCAATTGTGTTGGAGCGCTGCTGAGGTGGTCTCAGTCAGCTGTGTGTGTATAAGACTGACCTCCCTAAAAAACCGACAGCATCAATCATTTCCAGTAAATACCGAAAAACGTCGTAAGTTTAAGTAGAAGTGACAAAGTCCTCTATAGGATTTACAGAAGGATGTCTGCCTGGAGCAAAGGTGGACATAGTGTGACGCTGTTATAGCAGCTACCAGCCGTTTACTTCCTGTTTCCTACCGAAAGTCGGCGTCGGTTTCTTTGAACCATGAACCAAGTTGTTTTGCGCCTAAACCAACCAAACATTAACCCTCGCCGTGTCAGATCCATAGACTGAATATAAGAAGTGGATGTAGTCACCGTGACGTCACCCATTGGTTTGTGGACTATGGTTTTGAAGACTCGAGTTTGGCATTTTGGCCGTCGCCATCTTGGTTTTTTGGAACCAGAAATGACACGAGAGTGTGGAGCTAAGTACAACTATTGCTGAATAAGATAACTTTAGGTGACCAAAATGTTGCTTTCATGAAATGTAAGCATGCTGATAAAGGGTTAAAGTTGTAAGATGAAAACACAGACACCTCCCAGACTGATTCAATCAGATTCAAAACACACCTGTTAAATGATATTTTGAATGAATAAAATCTGTTACATGAATTATGTCTCAACATGAAAACATATTCATTGACATTCTTTTTTATTTTCATGGATGTAAAAATCTCAGTTTATTGCGGACGCAGTGCTAAAAACAGAAGAAAATGTTTTCAAATACATCGACATCAACGTCTGAATCCAAATCAGTGACATGTTGTTGTTTTTGACCCGATATGAGAGAAAATCTGAGAATATTTTTCCAAAAATATTGGCAGTGACTTTGATGCAAAAACATTCATGAAGAAAAGCCACTTTCAGTCAGTCTCTGGCGTGTTCACGTGTACAGACAGAGCAGTCAGGCCGACTTTCATGGACTCACACTCGGGTTCACCAACTCTCTCTCTCTCTCTCTCTCTCTCTCTCTCTCTCTCTCTCTCTCTCTCTCTCTCTCTCTCTCTCTCTCTCTCTCTCTCACCTTCTGGGTCCTGGCCGTACATCTCCCCCGTCTCTCGCCCGATGCACAACACTCAGCAACTCTTGGCGAGGCATCATTAGGTATAATGTACTTCCCCTTCTCTCTCTCTCTCTCTTTTTCTCCCAGGGATATTTTGGAGTGGGGCGAGCGAGCTGACCTTACTGAAGGGCTCAGACAGAGCTGCCAACTCTCCCCCCCTCCCCCTTTACTCCCCTCATCTCCACCAGTGTCTGGTGGGCACACATGGCAACATGGTGATTTACTATTGAGAGCAATGTTACAGCTACCATCAATGTTATAACTCTTGTTATTGCCGTCATTAAGAACCAGCTTGAGTTTGAACTACCCAAAGACTTTGCTGTGATCAGCTGCTTAATTTGTTTTTAATACACGGTAGTTTTCTGTTGTCACACTAAAGCCCCTTTTCCTGATGGACCAAAAAAAATCCACTAACAGCTACTAACATCTGGCTTTTGTCTTTATTGGGAAAGGTTTAAATCGACATTCAATCCCGGGACAAATGACTCTGCAGTAGTCACAGGATTATTTTCAGCTCCGGCTCCGATTGGCAGCGATGGAAACATGACGACCGACTCATATTTGCCTCTTTTTCCGGCGCTACAAATTCCACAAACGAACACGTAGAACTTGTAGAATTCAAAACAAATCCACAAATTCCGTCCGAGCAGCGCTCGAGCATCGTTCTGAATTCGTCTGCACCAATTTCGAGGAGAGATTGAATAAGAAACAGATATAAAAAAAAATGTGAATCAGGTGCGTTTTAATCAACTGGTTTAGTAGCGTAGTTTTTGGCGCTATGTATGACTGTAATCTGCCAATAAAAGGAGTAGAAGAAGTGAACCGGAAACAAAACAAGTTGCCATCGAACCATTTACGAGAGAAAAATGGAGAGAGGTCTGTAGGAATTTTCAATTGGGAAAGTTTTAATTGTTCTTTTAACGCCCATTTCTGGGAGTATGCGGGAAGATGCCGACAGCCTAAACAGCTGATCAGTAATGTGAGTTAAACGTTGGTGATGTCAGAACTTATTCGGCAAAGTTTCCATAATCCATTTTGAGCATCAACTCTTTTTCGACAAAGAAAAAAAAAAACACCTCAATCGGGCGGAAAAATGTTGTTTCGCTGTTGAGGAAGTTTTATCGGATTTTGCCGTTTTCTAATGCGATACTTTAAAATATGTGAATGGAATAACGGCTACCGTATCATCTGCACTGGCCTCCATGCTGCTGTCTACAGTTTACTAACCCTGTCTTCTGAAGGGGACACACCAGAAAAATTGCCGATGGGAATTGCCAATTTCCGTAGGTTTTCCCTCATTTAGAAAAACGTTATTGATAGTGCAAAAATCGGTACATAATAGTACAGATGGAGATTATCCTTGTTACTTTGAGTTTAAAAGTATGAGGGGAAACACTACATCAGAGCGGTTGTTTGGTGTCATTGTTCTTCCACAGAAAAAAGTAACACATAGAGCTCCTCTGGATCCTTAAATGTCATTGTTTGGGTAAAACCTTAAAGATACACACAGTAGAAAAGGCAGAGGCAACACAAAAGGCTCACTGTGGTCCACCAATACTGGTTGGGCTGAAGATGTCGTCAATGGGTGTAGCCCCAAATGATGAGCAGGAGACTTGATCAGCCAATACCCAAAGAACAAAAGGTCGACAGGCTTCCCATGAGATTGGGTTGATAGACAGCATCTGTCAAAGGTTTTACAGCTTTTACATTTTTAGATTTGTTGGAGACTAAAACAGAGTTCAGAGACGAGTGAATTTTGGACTTAAATTGATCAAGTGGACAGAAACACTACTTCATATGAATGCTGAAGTTGTTCCATGTCTGCTGGATGTTTAAATGGGAAACTTTCAATCAATTTTATGAGGTGATAATGTGTTTGTTCTGCTGCTCTCCAGTGGCTAAAACAATCAGTTACTGCTGCTTTAAGTTGAGACCAATGCTTCCATGCAGACCTTGAACACGAATGAATAAAGGGAAGGAAAGTGCATTTCAAGATACCATTAGTTTCGTTTGGTTATTCGTCTCCACACATCTAAGTTCACATTTAGCTCTGCCTCTGAAACAAAATAAAAGTCCGACCCACTAAAACGTTTTGTGGTATTGTTTGAAAAGACGGTTTCATTCTCACACAAAGATCCGTCCCCTGTGCAGCCTGAGATGATTTATTCCTAAAGGCACTTTGCGAATAAACAAATGCCCTCCTCTCAACGCTCGTCACCCTGCCATGTCCAGTGACAGAAGCAGGTGCCGAGTCCAGGTGGGCCTGCCAGCAGGGGGGTCCGACAAGGCCAGGAGTCCACAACCAGGACAGATCTCATGCCTCCAACACCGAGAAAACCTGTTGCCATACTCCCTCCACAAAAAAACACACACATATATGTTGACTGAGTGCTTTAAAAGGCAAAACGGGGGGGGGGGGGGAGTACATTTGTTATTGTGAAATAATAAACTAGAGGGACAAATTAGCCCCAAGTTTGAATCTGTGTGTGGGCGTGTGTGTGTGTGTGTGTGTGAGAGGCTGATGAACCCTGCCTGGAAGATGATCATTAGTGAGTCAAATACCAGCACAAATGGCCGCCCGCGATAATGGCTGACATTCATCTATGTCTGAGTCTTGTCCAACTCGCCGCTTAACGCTCACACAACGAGGGAGCTGAAGTCTGACGAGCGGAGAAAAAAACAAAACAAACAAAACTTTGTGGAGGAAAGAGTCCAAACTCATCTCCAAGTACGAACCTTTGTCAGTTCATACACGTTAATATTTGCATTTTGAGCTGCATTTAAAGGTAGTGGACCTCAGATTAACCGTTAACGTTACAAGAGACAAAGTGTTAAACATCCTGAAAATAGACTTAACTAAATACTCCTCTCACCGGGGAAGAATCATGTATGATGAAGCAGTGCAAAGGAAAGAAATAAATAAAAAAAGAAAGCTTGTTGCGTAACATTTTAACACTCACCCACTTTGGTGTGATCAATCAGGAGCCCGTGCTCGGTCCATCCCTCTGCCCCCCCATCTGTTATTGCAAGTGCTGTCCATATAACAGGCGCCTGTCAATTTCGCCTGCTTTTTTTTTATTGACTCATCCTCCGAGCCACGGAGGAGGGGGGGGGGGGGTTCGATCACAATTATCATTTTTTATGAATACATTTTCATGAATATATTAGCGTCCTCCCCAACCACCGCCGCCCACCACACACATACACATACACATTTGGTGGAGTGTTGTTTTCTCACAGTTAATCAGTGGCCAGATAAATCAGAGGCCATATTTGCGGTCCATCTGCTGGGAAGGTGCAGTGGGCTCCAAACGCCATTCAAACACGCTGGACAATAACAGGAAGTGGAAAGGCGGCACGCAGACGTTGCAGGCATCACACTGTTCACTATGTTCTGTCCATACAGGTGTCACGCCAAGAGGATTTACTGGAACGGCACCCAAAGAACTTTTTGGGATCTGCATGTTGCAACTTGTGACCAGTTTAGATCCATCGATTTTCTAACCAGTGAATACTTTGAAAAGTAACTAAACCCCCAAACCACTTTTTAAAGCTTAAAACTAAAGTATATGTGCGTTTAGTCGTGATGTTGATGAAGTCAAGTCCTAATCTTGACATTTTAGTGCATTTTTTTGTTGTGTTCATAGACTGTAAGTAGTGGACATAGTCTTTGTGGACTGATGTTTTGAAGCCTCGAGTTCGGCAATTTCGCTGTCGCCATCTTGGATTACGGCCGTCGCCATGTTGTCTTTTTTCACAACCAATGAACAGGAAGTGACCATATTTGGACTGAGGAGGAGTGACGTAGAGACGCCGTATACGTCTCTGGTAAAGACCAGTCAATCACAAGGTAGCCCCGCCCCTAAAGCATCCCCTGCTTTATGGTCTGTTTGACTCTAAATGGACCATAATGTACTAAATGAACATCATGCTGTATTGAAGAAGACTTGAAACTAGAGATTGAGACCATAACTCATGTTTACAATGTTTACTGAGGTAATAAATCAAGAGAGAAGTAGAGTCATTTTCTCATAGACTTCTATAGTCAAAAATAGAAAAAGCATTTAGGAGCAGAAATCCCAAAGTTTTCGACCAAATTGAAGCTTTTGGATATTTTTCAATTACAGACATTTACTGTATTTCTAGATATTTTGCTAACAAATGGAAGTACAAACATGACTTCTTTCTAACCTTGTTTAGACATAAAAAAAGATGAGAAACAATGGAAAGAGAAGAAAAATTAAACAACCGGGGAGTCAGGGACAGGACGTCGTTGCTTAGAATAAAAAAGAGCAACTCCACCGGTGAGTCCCTGAAACTCTGAATAAAGACCCAAACGGTAGTCGGTGCTTTGTTATTCCAGATGGCTTTATGGGTCATGAAAGAGTGATTCACACGTCATTTTAAAAGTGCTCGTCGCCGGCCTGCCGTCGAACCGCTCTCCTCTCCCTTAAAAACTCGGGAAGCACCCCATCAATTATTTGCTAAGCAGCCATACTGAAGATCTCACTTTGAACAGTGTGTGGGGACGGCAGCCCTGTCAGCGCGATGATAGATGCACTGGAGGCTCACGCTGCCCCAGCACGCCTCTCTGAGGGGCGGCAGCTGCACAAAGCCGGAGCTGTCTCTGTGTGTGTGTGTGTGTGTATGCAGAAAAGCAACACAGTAACACATACACACACATAGATACATGCACAAACACACCTGCACATATGCAAACCCACATTTGCATAAACACCTTGTCTTATATACACATACCGACACTGACATGTAATACACATGTACAGTACAGTACAGTACTTGAGAGCTTTTTTGGGGGTACTTGTACTTTACCTGAGAGTTTCCATTCTATCTTACTTTGTACTCCTTCTCCCCTACATTCAAGATGTACAGGAAATATTGCACTTTTATATATTTTTTGAATTATTAAAATATATTGGATGGTTTTGTATTGTTATTGTGACTTAAGCAAGTTATTTAAATACTTCTTCTAGTGCTAAAACATATATGACGAAAGTTCACACCGTACAATAACTCCATTAAACAACAGAAAAGTACAACCAGAAGAACGTCACAATACGAAAGTTTGATTTGTAAAATCATCTTAACTCCGCACAGCTGCAAAACCCACCGGAGCCCGGGCGACTAATTACACCGTTTGCCACTTTAATGTCCAATGTAGCCATTGAGGATTCAATCAGGTCTGTGGAGAATTAATAGAGCATTAATCAACACGCGCTAATTAGCTAATAACGCGTTAATTAAATCAGTTATTTAAAGTTCTGAGACGTGTAATGCTTATTCTACCGTTCAGTGTAGAGAGAGAGAGAGAGAGATATAGACAGAGTGAGAGAGACACAGCCAGAGAGAGAGAGACACAGCCACAGAGAGAGAGAGAGAGAGAGAGAGAGAGAGAGAGAGAGAGAGAGAGA
>NW_022280083.1:1867748-1883878 GCF_004355925.1 Anarrhichthys ocellatus | reverse complement strand
AGAGAGAGAGAGAGAGAGAGAGAGAGAGAGAGAGAGAGAGAGAGAGACAGAGCCACAGAGAGAGAGAGAGAGAGAGAGAGAGACAGAGCCACAGAGAGAGAGAAAGAGAGCGAGAAAGAGAGAGATATAGACAGAGAAAGAGACAGCCACAGAGAGAGAGAGAGAGAGAGAGAGTTAGAGAAGGAGAGAGAGACACAGGATGTCTGCACATGCATGTTGCAGCACGGACGTCAGTACGTCACGGTGTCGGTTATAATCGTACCTTCATCGCTCCATTGGGGTTCCCCTCTTTGCACCATTGTTATCCCCCTCCCCCGACCCATTCCACCTCCAAACCCTAAACAAGTCTCATTTCTTCTCAGCTGTGACAAATTCACCAACGCCTTCGGGATCAATGTCTGCGTTTAGGCCGCCGTACGCCGCGCAGTCGTAGATTCTACTGAGCCGGATGGAAAATGGCAGAAAGCCAATAGCTGAGCTCGTCTTCGAGGTCCAGATCAGTGAATTACTTTGAGCCCGTCGCTGGTGCTCTTAATGTGAAATCAATACACCTTTCTCCACTTACCAGAGTAAAACGCTTGACCTGAGGATTGACTTTTTATTTTAACCCCCCCCTCCTCTCTTTATCTTCTAAGGAATGGCTCCGTAAGTTTGAGGACAGCTTTTATTTTTGCAGCGATACACAAGGTTATATCAGGAGCGGTCGGGCCTTTACTCCGGCTACACGACAACCTCTCAGCTCGAGTTACGATTACCTGACGTTCCCCTCAAAAACAGAGAGCACCAAGAGCTGTAGGTACCTTTAATGGTGATTTAATATGATGATATGCTGCTATATCTCCTCTGGTTTCAGTTTTTTCCAACAGATTTCATAACCTGGCTGCAGTTATTTGCTATATTCAGCGTTTAGCTTTGTTTGTACTCACACCTGGCACCGTAGAGCGAGCCGCTCATGCTCAAAGCGCTGTTCGTGGCATTATTCTCTCGAAACGCCAGAGGGCATACAAACAAAATGTAGGCAACGCATAAATCAACCTCCACATGGCCGAGGAGGGATTGTAATTATCTGTAAACTCATCTTTCATATTCATGGAATACTTTATCGCCTTTATACAAGCCCTGTAAAGAAAGAAGTCAAGTATTAACAGTATTAATACTATAGGAAACAAAGGTTGAATATCATGTAAACAATTTGATTTGGCTGCTAAATATTAGATGGGGTCGAGGACAGTCGAGTTCTTCCACACCAAACTGGGAAAACTATTTATTTATGGAGCTGGCTTTGTGCAGTCAGACATTTTCATGTTTTAAGGGATAAAATCAAACCATAAACTTGGACGCACACGATTGTCTAACATATCGAATAATGCAGCATTAAGATTTCCCTTCATTGGAACTAAAGGACCCAAACCATAAACAGTACACAAGTTCTTTGGACAGGAGTGTCCTAACACTTTGACCTCATGCAAAGCAGCTTAATTAATAAACTACAGGATCCTATATGAGCTACAAATTAGGGCACAATTAATAACCTGGCATCCAAATGTACTGGGATATAATTTATGCTAATGAAAGTCCAGTAATGGTTGTTGAAAAATTTATTTATCTATTCTTCTCTGCAGTCAGATTTAGTGATAGTAAAACCCCACTTCCTGTCTACCAGAATGCTACTGAATGGGCCTCGGACATGGTCACATATTTGGGGTCAAAGTTGTATTTTTGGTTTAAAACGTGGCAGATGTGCAGCCAGATGTGTTCCCACTCAGGACGCTGTCAAGTATTGGACCTTTTTCATTCGTACCCGAGCCTGTTCTGGGGTTTCTCACAGGCGATAACCTCCGGTTCTGAAGAGTGAAGTCAATGCTTCATGTGTTAAAGCTGCATTCTCTCTAGTGTCCACCAGGGGGCGACTCCTCTGGTTGTATAGAAGTCTATGAGAAAATGACTCTACTTCTCTCTTGATTTATTACCTCAGTAAACATTGTAAACATGAGTTTATGGTCTCAATGTCTAGTTTCAAGTCTTCTTCAATACAGCATGATGTTCATTTAGTACATTATCTCTACCAGAGACGTATATGGCTACATCACTCCTCCTCAGTCCTAATATGGTCACTTCCTGTTCACTGGTTACAAAAAAGCCAAGATGGCAAACGGCCGTAAACAAAGATGGCGTCGGCCAAAACGCCAAACTCGAAGGCTTCAAAACATCAGTCCACAAAGCAATGGGTGACGTCACGATGACTACGCCCACTTCTTATATACAGTCTGTTAATACTCAAGGGTGCAAATTTGGCAATTAAACCCGACTGGGGAAAATAAATAAAACGCAAAAAGATTTGACCAAAATCAAGAGAATATTTTGATGAAATCATCTGTTTGGTTGGAGGTTAAATCTTGTACAAGATGAACTGTGAAGTTCCCCAGAGACCACAAAGACAGAACAACACCACGTCATATGGAAAACCTGCTGAAGAATCAATTGTACATTTTTTTTTCCCCGGCTGGATCCCGTTTTAATAAATCCTGCCGCACATTCCTCTTGACCTCACCGTGTCACCATGTCTCCCCCCCCCCTCACCTGCAAAAAGGGAGGAAGGCCACAGATCAATACGTTTGATGGGGGGGAGGCAATAAGCAGCCCTATTAAGTGACAAAGGTTTACTCTGTAACAGCTGGGCTGGCGCGGGAGCCGAGCTTGTCTGACTAATGAATCGTGAAACAATCAGGCAGTAGCCATTTGTGTTTAGATCTGTAAATATGGCGCGGTACAAGTGCCAGACCATCGCTGGCACTCCAGCTGGGGCCACAGATGGTCTGGATTGGAGGCGAGGCGCGGGCAAACCGTTAGCTCCTCCGGCCCACACTGCACCGCACCTCCTCTGTCTCTGAGTGACAACTTCACTTTCGCGCTAACTTAGCCCGCCTGCCCCACGTTGGGAGCCAGGATTTGGTTTAAAAAAATAAAAAAACCTGACAGCTCCTGAATGGGAGCCCAGCCGATGAGCAGTCGTGCTGCAAATCCAGCAGAGGGAACCAGGAGGGGGGGGGGGGAGGAGTATGGAGAGCCAGGGCAGAAAAAAGAAGAGAAGAGCAATGATGATCCTGCTATTTAAAGACATGATCAACCTAATTAACCTTGGGATGCCAATGACTAATTCTGAGGTGGCTGGTCCACCACGAGGTGTGGAGGCCTCATAAATCTCACTAATAAGAAGCACTTCTTTTTAAAACAGGAGGGTGAGCGGCGCTGGTCATTATTTGGAGGACTGAGAATACTGTATGTGGTGCTTCTTATCGGTTTAAGCTGGGGGGGGGAGGGAGGCGGCTGCAGATTTAAACCCTCCGACGACAGCTGAGCAAACACAGAAACATTCAAATAGACAAATAAGAACTCATTTCAAAGACGTTTAGAAATGGAGCCACGGAGGAGATAAAAGGTTTATTTAATCTTGTTTTCAAGGTAAAAAATGATCTTCCAGGCGCTTCACTCTCCACATTGCGGTGCGGTGAATGTGGAAAAGCGGGTGCAAAGTCATTACAATGCCCACCAGGGTCTATTAAACCGAATGACAGACGTTGTTTACAACCCCAACTGCTTCTGCAAAACCGCCGCCATTATCGCTGCATACTGATGCGAGCGTCAACAGCAGGACTGGCTCGTCTTTTAGAGGAAGCGTTTATCAGCGTCTCTAAAGGATTCAGAACCTGCTAAATCACTAGATGGCGGGTTACCTTCATTACTTCCACCAGCATATTGGGTCTGTGAAGGCTGCTCACTCAACAACACACTGGCTGATTAAAATCACACACCGACGTCAGAATCAAACCTGTGACACTTCAGTTACCTCCAGCACAGTAGAATGTCCCTCTCCAGAGATGGACGTGACGGGAGGAGGTCGAACGTGACAAAAGACTTAAAAGTGGCTCAAGCGCATCGCAAACTTTGCTGCAGCGGTGGAGAAGTATTTACGATTGTTTGAATAGTTTAAGAAAAGACAAGTTTTCATCCTGTGCCTGCATTAACTGTTAAGATATGTCTTGTATAAATATAAAAACAAGAAAATGTAATGCAAGTCAGAAAACCTAGCTAACCTCATTTGAACCTGAGACTAGTTGGTGCGTCGCACTAGCAAGCGGAGCAATTCTGTTTTCTGTTCTGTTGTTTGGATGTTAGTTAATTAATTAAGTCTTCCCAGCATATTTAACTCTTAATGTATAGTTAAGCTAAAGTGACTAAAGTGATTAATAACAATCTCAAGAGATACTGCTCTTACTGTACTTAAATACAAAATAAACATTTCTAAATACTTTCTATTCATAAAACAACATGTTGTGCTTTAAGGGCTGAGCAGTTTCAACGCCGAGTTTTAATTCAGCTTTTTTTATTTGAGTTAATTCTGCATTAAAGCTGCTTGTTGTTGCATTTCGCTCTAAAACTCACGTATAAAAGTAGTGATTGCTGGAACTAATGCGATCAATTAGAGTTGTGATTCAACAAATTGGAGCCACATATGTAGTCCTTTGTCATCAGGTGTTTACACTATTTAGTCAAACCTCTTATTTGAAGGTGCAGCTTTAACACTAACGACACCCAGCCGACATTCAGAGCCTGAAACTCGACACGCCGTCGGCTGCAGTGTCTGGACGTTCTGCTCCGCCTTGTGCTGCTGGATATTTATGGGCGTCTAAATGTGCATGAGCAGGTCTGCAGAGCCTTTTGTTTCACAGTGGTAATGACACCAGAACCCAGACCTACACTGTCCTTGCCCCCCCCCTCAGTCCTGTGAATGCAAACCTAGGCAATGGAACTTTCTGCGCAACGTTAACTGTCACGACCCGCGGTGGCGGCGGCTGGAAATGGCTTAACTAAACTGTCAGATCTAATAAAGCCAATAAAGGGATCAGATAAATGTTTATTACATAGTGGGAAAAGATCATTTCTGGACAGAAATTGAGGATGACCTTTCCAGATAATTCCTTGCTGCCTTCCCCCCCCTCAACACTCCCCCAACCCCCACCGGATAAATCACTGGGTCCCTTTGGTTTCACGGCTGATGGAGCCCTGCTGACGTGGGGTTGTTAAAACCTCGCTAGCTCTTCTTTCTTTGTCTCCCCAATTACAGGAGCCCTCTGAGTCTGAGTGCAGCCTAGACGTACAGACATGGCTGTGGCTGCTACAACACATATAATACTTAAATATGGATTTCTTTCAATGGAACTCTGATGCATTTCTGCAGAAAACTGAACTTATAAGATGTTTTATGTAGTCTTGTTTGGACAGGAACGTGTTTTTCACTTGTTGTTTTGTTAAAATAAGCAGTAAACACTAAATTGTAGTCGTAATGCATGAAGAACAACTTTTACAAAGGCTACAACCAAACATTTTGATACAGGAGTGATATAGAAGAGTTTACCCTACAAAAGTTATTGAATATAGTTATGTGGCACGTATGCTACTAAGACACTCTGTAATGCAGCATTAACTGACTGTGTTTGTTCCCTTGGAGGCGGCAGAACAAGATAAAAGGTTTAGCTTTAGGTTTTGTACGGTGCACTTTGAGTGAGGTGAAGTGACATTATTACTGGACTATTGTGAAGTGTTACCAGATCGGTCAAGTAAAAGTCTGAGTGAACAAAGTCAAAAAGCATCAGCTCATTGTTATTACATTATTAATGTAGAAAGGGGGGGGGGGGGGGGGTGTTATAGTTCAAACCGATGTAAGATTTAAGACGTACACAGAAAACCTGTAACGCTCATCAAATATGGATGACGACACCTTCCCCGCCTCACGGGTTCACTACAACAGATGTGGCGTGATGAGATCAGGTTAGGGGGGGGTTGAAGATGCTTTCCTTTCTGCCCCCTTCCCTCTCACACCCCCCCCCCCATTCCCTCCCCCCGCCCCTCCTTGGCCTGTCCTCTGAGCTACATGTGGCATGGCTGCCTACCGCTTCCCGTGACAAGCCAAGCTGTCCGCTGACCACTTCATTTTTGATGTTGGCAGGCGAGACTCGAGCAGCGGCAGCCAATGTGTGTGTGCGTGCACAGACACACAGACACACACACACACACACACACACACACTGGGTTCAAGGGAACATCATCCAAGAAGAAGGAGAAGAGTTTCCAAATGACCAAACACAGGCTGCTTGATGAGTGTTTGCTTCGCCTCTTCTTTGTTTTCTCTCCGTCTCAGAAGTCCATCATTGTATCTCTGTTTATCTTCTCACTGCCTCTTCTTTCTCCTCCTTTGTATTCATATTTATATTATCTGTCTGTCTTGGCTGTTGGTGTTTTTTTCTCTTTGTTTAAGAGGCATTTCTATGTATTTTCTCTCCTGGTATTGTCTGTCTTGTTTTACTTTCTTTCTTTAAGACTTTACTTTTTCTTTGCGTCGTCTTTGTGTCCAACTTTTCTTTCTCTTTCTTTAAGACCTTCATCATGACAGCGTTTTATCTCGTGCTCTGTCCTTACATTGTTCTGTGCTTCTCTTATTATAGTGCATGTCCTTCTCTTTCTTACTTCATATTGTTAGTCTCTACAGTTTTTGTCTTCTTTTGATGTTGTTATACTGTCTTTAAATTATGTTTCTTTATCATCTTCTTCATTGTCTGTTGGTCTTATTAGTTTGTTGTCTTTTCTAATTGTGTTTCTTTCTACGTCTTTCTTTTTGTCGGGGGAGACTTACTTTAGTCTTAGGTCCTTTCTGTATTGTTTTTTTAATTGAATTTCATTTAATTAGTATTTCCCACATGATCCTGGCGATGCAGATCGAGTTGAGTAATACTGCAACCGCTTTTGTTGTGCAAAAGTCTTTTGCTTCTGCATTTTAACCTGAGTGGAAGATTGAAGCGCTGCTCTTCAGGGTTGGATAAGTTGAAAAAATGATATTAATGAAACCAAAATTACAATCAAAGTTCATTTTTATCGGCAACCATATACTTCCTCACCTCTACCTCTTCAGCTATACAAACCATTTAAGAAAATAAACAATGAATGATCTCTTCTGTCTCGTTATGTCTCACATTCAGAGCCACTGGACACCATGAACTCGTTTCTCTGTATCAGTGTAATAGACTGATGTGAGCTAAAAGACGTGACAAGGCCCCTGTTTAAGGTCAGACACACATTACATGTTGGGGTCAGGACAAGAGGCTTTGATCGCTGCGACCAAGCTGGGTTCATGATCTGTGTAGCCGTGTGTGTGTGTGTGTGTGTGGTCGTATAGAGTGAGAGTACATGAGGCAGGAGGGCCTCACCCAGCCCATTAGATGTGCGCACTGGCCTGTGAGATGTTGTATCGCTTTAATTAGAGGGGGGGCTGAGGGCCACGGCAGCGTGAGGAGATGGGGAGAAGGTTGATTGTGTTTTAGTCATTGCCTAAAGCCACGGACAACCCCCCCCCCCCCTCCCCCCATCGCCCTCCTCCCACCTCCATGTAAAAAGTTCAGTCTTCCTCTGAAGGCCTTTTGTTAAAGTGGCTGATGACAAGATTTGGGATTTGGTTTTAGTGTTGTAGTTGTTAATATTTTAATTCACACTGACATGAAAATATCCCCTTTTTCCTTTTTAACCTCTCAACATCTTTAATTTGCTGCTCACAGTAAGAGCCAATCGGCAAAACTTTAAACGCCGTCTCGATTAAATTGGGAAATAATGGAAGATTTCAGATAGCTGCGGTGGAGCAGAGCACACTGCATGCACCCTGGCGACGAGCCAGCCCCCTCGCACAGACGGTCGGAGACGGAGCCGCAGAGAGCAGGAACGGGAATTCTGGGTAATTGGACTCGTTGTCCCATTGTGGAAGCTAATGAAGTGATGCAACTTAAAAGGACGATTCTTTGGGATTGTCTTAAAACCGTTGTCAAGTGACAGCAACATGAGATTTGTTGGGTGACGCAACGCACCAGTTAAAAAAAATGTAATCAAGCAGAAAATGAAAACAAATTCTCATAATTTAGATGGATAACACTGAAGCTACTCATGCACAGAGTTTTTTTATGTTGCAGAAATAATCTCAAATTGCATGTAAGGGTTCTTCCATAATTTTGTTGTTTTTCTAAATTGCATTCCTACATTCTAAGTGTTGAAAAAATCCCAAAATGTAGCTTTGCATGAAAAACATGATTGTTTTTTAAAGTGATGGTATTGCATGCATTTTCTGTTGTTGTGGAAATAATCAATAAAGCCACGTCAGAAAATAACTTCTTCTCGCATGCATTTTCATCAGCAAGCTAAACAAAGCAAACAGCTTCCTCCAAATAACAAAGCATCTTTTCATTATGAAGCGGACTGAGTCCTCACCACGGCAGTAACACGCTGTAATACATGTTGCAATGATTTCCTGTCAGAGGTCATGTTCAAAAAACACAAGTACACACCAGGAAACATCGTGACGATTGATGTCAGAGGTGAGAATCAGTGGACTATAGTCCCCTAATGGCCGGTGTCAGATCCCATGTTTCTCTCTCCGTTAAGGGTGCAGGGATGTGGGATTGGATGGGAAATGGTGGGGGGGGGTTGATGGTGGGCGGTGCTGCGGCTCTTTATTGCTATCATAAAAGTTTACACGACCGCCATCTCTTACAATCCATATTGACAGGAGTTTTCAGAGAAAAGCGCACAAAAAGAAAAAAAGAGATCATCTTCCAGCCTTAGGTGCAACATACCCTTGTAATAGGCCAAGGAAAATATAGACTTATGGAAAAATGAAATGAGGCATGAATGACCATAAGCGTGAAGACAATTACACCCTTCGGAAATCGTATATTTGTGGAGATAATTTCTGGAGGAGGCTGCGCGCTTCGGACCTGGCGGGGTTACAGTATCTCCTCTCTCTCTACGCTTGAACTCTCCTTGAACTTGACGGGATCACCGTCTCTGGAGTGAGACGCGGCTATCTGCCCCCGCATCTGGTTATTTTAGCTCCAATTTGCTGCCTAATGCCACAATTACCCTGATCTATGGCTCGAGTCACCCCTTTAATGGCTCAGTGTCAAAATCAGCACATTTGCAGAACGCGAAAGGGCCTGAGAGGAAGTCCTGACTTTGCTCCATTGACGGCTTGATTGACTTGGGAACTACTTTTTCTGTTGTGTGACCGGCCAGATGAACCAGAAGTTAAGGGCAAACCCAATCACCTGGCTGATAAAACTGAAATAAAAAGTCCACAGTCTCCTTCGCAAACGTCATAATAGTTGCAATAATAGCCTAATGACTGATTGTGGTTAATAGAAGTGGAGAGTGAGATAAAACCCTAAATCACTTCTTCACTTTCTCCTCCTCCATTTGCTCCGTTACTGTCTGAAATTAAACAGATTCTTGTACGCTTTCTTTCAGGTATTTCTCCTGTTTTATTTTTACGTAGAGCTGCGTTATTTATTGTAATTTTAATATCACAGGGATGCAATTGGAGAAAGGATTCAGAATAAAGGGGGGTAAAGTATAATAACTGTAGCTTCACAAACTGCAATGCTGCGTTGCTCATTGCACACCAGCAAACAACGTGGGACGGATATAAAATGGAGAGACAACTTCTCACGGCAACAAAATGTCAAATCTGGCTAGCGTGTTAGCATGCTAACAAGCTATTGTTGCCACATTAATGTACTTACAGTGAGAATGTTGTAGGATCTGTGGATGCTTGGATGGGCCGACATCACCATAAATCTACACAAATAAATACAAATAAATCATCATGTCAGTTTTGCAAATTGTATAGACACATTTACACGACAAGATAAATTGTGTAAATAAATAAACACCAGAAGCTACTTCGAGGTGTCACGTAGCATTAAATAATATAAACAAAGTAGCGCTAGCCTTGACCTTTTTTAGCTAACAATAAGTTAGCTCATCTTAAAAATGTGAGCAACCAACCAAATAAATCGGTCCTAATGTTACCACAGAAACAAGGAGGAAGCTAACTTGACTGACGTTGATCTGACGTTAGGCTAACTCCTCTTGATGGAGCTACGTGTTAGCAAAATAGCGTTTTTCTAACATTAGCTAACTTAAGCTGTGACTATATACACTGTAATTTGTCCTTGAAGATTGGGATTGAATCACAAGAAAGCAAATCACATTGCTTTCTCTCGTTGCTTTATACTTTTGAAAGATTTCTATAAGCATTATGTCCCAAACAAAAAGAAAGTTTAAACGCATCGAAGTGAAACTTAGTTTCAAAGGTACAGACCAGATAATAACCCGCCGCTTTCCCCCTCAGGTAAACACTGTTAGCTCTGCTAGCACTTCTGCCGTTGTTTGCACTGTTGGCGCTGTTAGCACCGCTAGCTGAGCGCGGACGGCCTCTTCCTAGTGGATGTAGTGTTTTTAGCTAGATGCATGGATGTGTTTACTCCTGCAGCATCGTTAGCTATGAGCGCCGGCTCGCTTTTGCCATGTTGAGAGCCGCTGAGAGGCAATCGTAATGCTCCCAATTTCATATTTTGCAACTTTTAAAAAGATGGTAAAACAATGGCCACCTTCCTAGTGGATGTAGTTTTTTAGCCAGATGCATGGATGTGTTTACTCCTGCAGCTAATCAAAAAACAGTGTTGACTGTGTTAATGCCCACTAAAGCTTGATGGACTCTCTGCGTGATCATGATCTGAATAAGTCTCTTTGGACGAGAGCATCGTAATAAGAGCCTAAAATGTAACATTACAAAGCCAGAGAGAAGATGCATGTGTAACAACATGCTGCAGCGTGGAGAGAGAGAACTCCACTTTGGCTGCAGCAGAATCCCCTCTCAGTGATGAAAAGCAGCCCCCCACCCCCCACCCCCTGAAGTCCACTCCATCACGGCATGGCTCTCTGCCCTCGCTGTGGCGTGACTGGGACAAGGATGAGTGGCGGTAAAGGACAAACTCATGGACACCAGTTGGGCTCCCAGAACCAGGCACACATTATTACCCTCCAACAGAAGCACGAGTGAAGGCGAGAGCCAGGAGCCAGGAGCCCGTCCCCGGCACAGCTTCGCTGGGAGATGCAAAAAACAGATGGCCACTCCCCAGCAAGACATTAGCGGCGGAGATTTGAAAACATCTTGAAGCCCCCCGTCGCCACACGGAGACTGCGGTCAGGAGGCTAATGTGAGAATAGTGAAACATCGGAGTGAATGGTAAAATGAGCTGCGATAAGAACAGCAGCTGTCCGAAATTACAAGGAACTGCATGCTGCAAAGCATTTATTTGGGTCTACGGTGTCACATTCAAAAGGCCATTGTCTGAGGCTTTACTTGGACCAAAGACGACGTTACTGAGATGGAACAACACGCCAAGCCTACCAGTGTATGTGGAGATAAGTCATTAACGTCACACCTAAGACGTACTAAAACTGAACTAATTATCTACAGATGGAGGGTTCTTTCATCACAGTTATTAGGGTATTTATTATTCAAATTTTTGGTGCAGAAAGGCAGGTATCTTGTCACCAGTTTATTTCACCAAAATGTCAAAATACAAGAATGTCTCCAGCGCTTTCAGCTGGTTTTCATCACCATTCTAAATGTTTATTGAGAATATGAAAACAGTACTCACGGTTCACGTACTAGCTTTTTCCAGAGCTTTCATGTTCATGTTTTCATGTTCTATCAAGATGTGGTTGAAAACTCCAGGAAGAAGCTACTAAGTGGACCTTGAGTTGAGATGATTTAGTCAAACTACTGTTTCCAGCCTGGTCTTCTTAAAATCACATTCCCTGCATCGTCAAACACATTTCCTCCCGGATTATGTTTTCTTTTTGATTTATCATAAATTGTGTTTCTAGTAATAGTCCGCTGAAGTTTGGGAGTCCGCTGTTCGTGTCCCACGTGAAACCAAGAGGCAGCGTTGACTTATTGTAACTTTACATTAAAGGTTTTACGTGACGTAGATAAGGTAACAAACATTCTTATTTTAAGGCAAACCATGATGTTTTTACAAAACCAAACATTTTTGTTTTGTTTCTATTCACAACGTTTATAACGACCGTAATCCGGGAGAAAATACGTAATTTCTAGGAGACATGGTTGCTTTTTCCAACGCAAAATATGAACTCACAAGTCTCTGCTGCTAGACTATGCAGAGAGTTCATAACAATGTAACCACCAGTTTCAAGAGATCTACGGCATTTCAGTCTGTATACCACTTTATGACGATAAACAAAGGTATTCTGTTCCTTTTCCTTCAGTGAATACTTGGATTTATACTTTTATAATCACAAAACAAGCACCAACGTGCCTCTGTCCTTTTCTTCTTGGATTCTTTTAAAATGAATAATAATCACTGCTGGCCTGATGCAAACCTCCAAACAAACAAACTGCAGCAGGAATGCACACCAGAAAAACAAAGACAGAACCCAAGGTGACACGGATCGTTTTCTCCGGTCCGGCGGGGGCGATATTTGTCGCTGGGTTGTCAGGAGACTTGTGAACAGAGGGTTTGACTATTCCTGGACATATTCTCCACACCTGCGCCTGGAGTGCACTGGGTTGGCATTTCAAACTTTATCACCTGTCACACGAGAGACACCGGCTGCTCTGGAGAGCACCTCCCCCCCCGCCTCCCACCACCACCACCACCTCTCCACTCGCGAGACATCACACCCGTCCTTGGGAGTCGTGCTTGGAAAGAGAAGACGGAGATTTCCCCAGTGGGGGGGCTGCGGCCGCTGGCCAGCCAACGTCCATATTGTCTCGTGGCTCCTAATTGATTTGAGGGCTGTGGAATCATCTTGATCACGTAAAGCTAGAAGCTGCCTCTTCACATCTCCATCCATATGTGCTGCAGGTGAACAGGAAGTGACATCCACAGCCAGACTGTCATTTCTCACAACACACAACTTGTTGTTTGTTTTTGTGTATTGTATGACTTTGCCACCAGAATGCTGTTATATTCTCACAGGGACAGATAGTATTTACAGTTTGATCATCTTGGCCAAAATGATAATGTGGTGTTCTGCAAAAATCTGCAAATATTAGTTATTTTTTATATTTTAAAAACTAGAAACAAATTAAAATGGTGCTTTCTTAACCTTCCACCAAAACTACATTAATGTCATGTTTAACTTATTATGATAATAAGAAACTAAAGCTATGTGATGATCTTTGAATTAGATGATGTAGTTGTATCATTATTTCTGCTTCATGACGTACAAACATGATGAAGGCGTCCTTACAAGGATAGAAAGGTGAGGAAACTCTTAAAGCATTAATTATTATTATTTCTATTATAACTTTTTTTTACTATTACTATTATTATCATATTTATTATTATGATTGTTATTATTAATCTACATTTTTATTGTCATTGTTCTTAATAATATTAATATTATTATTAACATCATTTGTATTATTATTATTCAAGGTTAATGTCAAGATGGGGGATGAATGTAGTTTGGGAAAGTCCTCACAACCATAGTAATTTTAAATGTAAGTGCATGTGTGTGTGTGTGTAGGTGTGTGTGGCAGTCTCCTGGGGACACAGTGATCAAGGTGACACGTCTCTCTGGTCTCCACAGGGGGTGTCTGGGCCCCAGAAGGCCATGGGTGTCACGGCAGCAAAGCCCCACACTGGATGATGTCACACACACACACATACGCACACACACACACACACACACACACACACTTGCACACACCACCACTACCACTGGAGATTGTGAAACTCCACAGTTGAGTTTTGAATTGTTCCTCAGAAGTTATTGTTTTGTGTTTGATTCCCAGAAGACGTGTGCAGGTGTTCCTGTTAATGTGTCCGATGTCTGTGTCTTACACACAGACATCGGACACATTAGGGAATGAAACAGAATGTCAGCAATAACACAAAGGACCTTGGCGTAACGTTTCAGCCCAGAGAAGAGCCAACCTCGGCCTGCTGCTACGCTCCGACCCGCCCGACCACAGGCTCCTCTTCACCATCTGAGCTCTGAAGAACGCTAACATCACGAGCTGCATATGTTTCACCGTTCAACAAGCAACATTTTCTTTTCTTCCTCCTTTTTCTCCAGTTGGTTCTGAAATCGCCAATGAAGGTAATAAAATAACAACACCGAGGGTCATTATTCTGAACCCAGACTGCGAACTCTGTAATCCTCCCACATTGTCCTCAGCAGAGCATCACAGCTTCACTCTTTCCTTTCACAATAAAAGCCCTAGACATATCCTGCATCCCTGCTAAACCAGGAACTTAAATTCAGCTCAGAGCATTTCGCTAAGAGGCAATTTGATTTGATTCATCTTTTAATTTCCGGCAGACTAGGAAATATTTATTTGCATTAGAAAATGCCTTGATCGCCCCGATACAGATCTTTGAGTTGGGATGGAGACATCCCTAAACTATAGATTGTACTTCTAAGTCATTCTGTTTCCATTTACTAACAGACTAACGAGAAATCAATCAATCTTCATCACAATGTGAAAAAAAAGAAAAGATTTGAACTATTCGCTTGGTATTTTTCTTCCTTCTGCACATGCACACAAACACATATATATACAGTCAAACACACATATGCTACAATGCACACACACACACACACACACACACACACACACACACACACAGTGAAAAGCCATCTCTTCCTCATCTTCACAGTCATAAAACCCTCCCCCCCTCCCAACACTCCAACACCCACACATTTTCACCCTCTGCTTTTCCAAGTTCTTACCCCCCTCTCACCCCCATACACTCTCACACACACACGCACGCACGCACACACACGCACACACACACACCTCCTCAACCAAACTGCTTGAGCCACTTGCCTGCCAGGGAGGCAAGATGGCCCTCCAGCCCCCCAGCCAATCAGACAGCTTGGCTCGCACAGGAGATCACAGGCCAGCTGATCCAGCCTCCCGACTTCTTTCTTCGTCTGCTCTTCTGGAAACTTTTGGGCGGCGAGCGCAACATCGCAGATCGAGCTCCACGGGTCTCCTGGAGAGAGAGAGAGAGAGAGAGAGAGAGAGAGAGAGAGAGAGAGAGAGGTTTGGGTGTGTAGTATGATTCTGTTGGACTGATGACATGTTGATTTGGGGTTGGGATGGTGTGGATGTTTATGCTGCCTGTGCTTGTATTTAACAGGAAGACATTTCTTAACTGAAAGTTAAATGAAAAGATCAATATTCAGTTCATTGGTAGCTCTTGTTTAGTTAGCTTAGCACAAAGCCTAGCTTGAAAACAAAGAACCTAGCTCCTTTAAAGGTGCCTTCTATCAACTACAAAGCATATTTTATATTTACATGTTGCATCGACGCCTTTAAATAGAAATACAGTCAATTCTCAAATAAAACAGGGTTTTCAAATAATGGGTCAAGTTTCAAAATAAAAGCTGAACAGTAAAATCAACTGTGCAGGAAGTGTTGAGTGACTTTGATGGTAGTTTACATCCAAGTCTATTAGTCCAATTAGACGTTTGAGAAGTTGTCACAATTAGCATATGAATTCTTGAGTTAGAGCTACAAGTGACAGTGACCTTTGACCTTTAGCCCCCCTAATCCAATCAGTTCATCCTTGAGTGCAGGTCGACGTTTGAGCCAAATTTGAAGAATGCCAGGAAAAAGACTAAAATATTCAAAAATATACTCGGAAAAGATGAAATAAATGGCAAGTTTTTTAACATGATACAACATTTAAAATGGTCTCCCAACATATGGAGGACACGTCACAGGATGTAAAGTAGACTCCGCCCTTTCTTCCCCCTTGTTTGTAACATAAAATCATGGCCACTGTAGTTCGCACAGTGACCATACATCCTGGTTATTTGGCTCTGCGGGCGTTCAGCTGCTGCTTCTATCCGCTGCCTGAAACGGCAGGAGACGAGCTTCCTCTCAGAGATCAGCGACGCTGCGAGCGAAGTGGAGGAGCGCTCGCTCTCACGCTGCCAGTTTAAAAATAAAAATAAATAAAGTGAACTCTCATTTTAATAACTATGCTATTTGTGGAACCTCATGATGGATGACGGTAAACATGATTCCTGAGTCATAGTCATACATATGATTGAATGCTGTGCGTTAGCCTGTAAAACACACACGCACACATCGGTGCATGTCTGGAAACACACATCTGTACACGCAAACACACTTCATGACACACAATCTGAAGAGAAAATCACATCCCTGCTCTATCGGGGGAGGGGGGGGGGGGGGGGGG
>NW_022280083.1:1862316-1867648 GCF_004355925.1 Anarrhichthys ocellatus | reverse complement strand
GGGACTGTTGTGTGATTATGATGAACTGGTTAAACTGCAATTACAGCGGCGAGCGATGGGAGAGGAGACGACAGCAGTTTAGACGACAATTTGGGAGGCGGCTGCCGTGGCTGCTGCAGCTGGGGCCTGTTTTAATGCAGTAATTGATAGACTCTGCCAGTCACTAGTGGGTTCAGCATTAAAACTCAAATTATCATCATTAGAGACCCCCCCCCCCCCTCCCTCTCCTCTAATTGCTGCATCAAATGCACATCGGCGTTTTTGTTTTCCATTATAAAATTACACTTGTGTTGTCTAATTTCATCAGCTGCACATCGACGGCGTCCACGAAGGTCTCGTCAGTGATTTCCTCGTCGACCTCCTCACACACGCTCCTCAGGTCGTCGCACAGCCAGTTAATGAACATGTGATGGATGTCTGTCGGATGGGTGGGGGGGGGGCCCGGAATATCACGTTCTGGTGGTGATACACACCATAAACACGATGCAATCCCACCTCAACGCTCCCGTTTCAGACGACTTATAAGTCACTGGGAACGAATGGTGTCCGTGTCCATTTAATGACTCAATAAAGTCCACTCGGTGGTAACGTCTGCTTTCATTGAGGTGATGCAACTTTTTAGATCACGCTGTTAAATAAAAGAACTTCACATGCAGGCGACGGTGAGCAGGGCAAAGGATCCATCACATCATTTATATGTTGAATGTCTCCTGTGTTTAGACCAGTCATTCCCAAAGACTGGGCCGCTTGAGATTGTATTTGGGTCGCCAAATAAATCCTGCAGAATTTCCTTTAATAGTCTTTTATTAAACATTTATATCTGCAGTACACTTTTGGGCCACATGAGGGAGTCTGAATGTTCATATTGTTCTGATAATCGGAGTCTCGTTATAACATTGAGTGTAATATATAAAGGCTAGCGTAAATTCTGTTTAACTGATGAGAGGAATAGAACAGGAGACTGTTAGCTCTCCCTAAATGCATTTATTCACTGTTATTCATAAAGTATTTAATGTGTATTTGTTTTTATTATCATATAAATAAAACAAAGTTGTGATTTATAAAACATATATATCTCCCCTAAATGGCTGGTTTATCTAATCAAGATAGAAACATTACCTTATAGCAAAGTGTATCATCGCAAAAACGCTCAATCACGATGAAGCTAAATGGCTCAAACCAAAATAAATGGGACAAAAACATAAAACAAAGTGATTGACGTAAACTGAATGAAATCAGACAACATGCAGTGAAAGTGAGACCGCCCAAAACAACCTTTAAACTCTCTGCTGTCGCACAGGAACAAGGTTACACGTCACTCTGACAGCGCAGCAGCTAAACGGTTGTGAAAACCTTCTTCATCCTGCAATCGACTGAGTCTCCTTGCCCCCAGCTGCTTCTGCGTCTTTGTCTCCGTGTGCGCTTCATACCACGAGAGAACATACATACTGTACGTATACGCTGAGCAAGCTGATCTTCCCACAAACCGACAACCACTGGGTGTGTGTGTGTGTGTGTGTGTGTGTGTGTGTGCGTGCCCTTGACAGCAGTCCTGACCTGCTGTTATCCAGCTGTAACGCAGTCAAACACCGAACAATCAGCCTTTGCAGCGCTGCCAAGCAGTTAGCAAGATGTAAATTAGCATATAGTCTGTGACACGGTGGAGCTAAATTGGTCAAATGTAACACAAAACACACACTGGTTTCTCCCTTCAACCTACAACGCAAGAACAGATGTTTGGTACCAATATAAACTCTATTTCATGTGTATTTCTTGTGTGATTTAAGCCACACATTGTTTGTTTTTTGGTCTGGTGGAGGACTCCCCTCTTCTCAAACCAAATCACCTTAAAGAGAAAAGAATAGGATTGTTTGTAAAGTGTGACCTTCACTGTGGAATAAAAAGAAGCATAAATAAGACACCGGTAACAAAGACAAAGTGCCATATTGTGTTTGAGCAGGTGATCGAGGGAAAACGTTGTTTTATCGACTGAAACATGAATCAGGTTTCCACCGCTCTCAGATTGACAGCAGTTTACTGTAAGCCGGTGGTGTGTTCAGGGTGCCGCAGTTCGACACCGGTAACTCTGACCTGTGTCTGCGAGTGTTACCGTCACAGACTTTCTTCTTCAAGAGTATTTTCCTCGCTTAAAATCTGCCCCAATTAGAGAATATTAATGATTGTTAAATGTGCATATGCTGGAGCTGGAAAATGGGAAGGTTAATAGACAGGCAGCGTCACACGATCACATTTATCAGTTTCTATTTATCTCTCCTTGGGAGGTGGCAGGTTTACAGTAAATACCTTCTGTCCCCCTAATTTCCTAATGATGGTGATAATGATGGAGAATGGCGCAGTCATTAGCGAGGACAGGCTCTGTGCATCACTCTGTCAGCTACGTCTCTCCCAGGCCCGCAATGAGAAGTGATGGGGCCCAGCTGTTCCCACATCCTCTCCCCAAACTGAACCTCTCTCAGAGACTAAGGGAGAGAGGGGGAGAGAGGGGGGGAGAGGGGGGGAGAGAAGGTAAGAAGAGGACAAGGAGACAAAGAGAGAGTGCAAACATCCAGAGACAAAGAAGAGAAAGGAGACCTGAATACCTGCCAACACAGAGGACACAAAATGTCACAGTGTTATCAAGAAATGATCCCATTCACCAACGCAGCTCTTAGAACAGACAACAAAACCCTCCACGTGTACCTACTAAACTGTTCACACAGGTGTCCCATGCCAACATGGAGGGATTACTGAAAGGGCCTATACTGGAACCAGGGGCCCAGAGGGACCCGATGGCCTTTGAACTACACAATGTCACTCAAAGACACACGTACCAACCAGGAAGACACTCGAAATGACGGCAAAAGAAACATGAATCAACTTGAAAGAGACACAAAAAAACACTGCAAAAAGACCGAACAACTATAAAGAGATGCAACACATTTGTAATAAGACAAAGAGACAGAAATTGAGTCAACACACCTATGAACAGGGGCCAAACAACCACAAAGAGAAACAGAATTAATACAAAGGGACACACAATTAATACAAAGAGACTCAAAATACCTACAAACAAACTCAAAATCACTGCAAAGAAACCAAACAACTATAAATAAATGCAAAACAACCACAAAGAGACACAAAATGACCACAGAGACACAAAACCACAGAGGGATGCATAACGACTATAAAGAACAAGAAAAAGAGGCTAAACAACAATAAAGTGTGTGTGTCTTGCACCTGAAGAGGAAGTGGGGCCTTTTACATGCCTGTGCCCAGGGCCCCATTGTCTAATAATCCGCCCATGAATGCAAACACAACAAATGTCTTGGTTAGGCTGTAAATTCTCTAAATTCTCCTGGGCTTGAATGTGTTTGTGTTTTTGAGGTGCCTTGAGTTTAATCTTGACACGTTCAGTTTGAGGCTTCTACGTTAGCATGCAGGGTATCGTAGCGCTACAGGAATGAGTCTGAAAAACCTCGACATGAGTCAGCATTTTTGCACTTTTGGTTTCCTTGTCTCAAAGTCAATGTTTTTGAAGAAAATATGTTTTTGGTTCGATGTCTGAAATAATGTCTGTGGTTAACACAAGCTGAAAAGATTTGAACATAAGATACGTCAGTAAATATCCCTCTCATGACTTTTAAAGCTTTGTCTCTCGTGTCTTATAAAGGCTGTCGCTCTCAACTGGATAATGAGACATGGACTGAGGAGGAGTGACGTAGAGACGCCGTATACGTCTCTGGTAGAGACCTGTCAATCACCGTGTAGCCCCGCCCTAAAGCATCCCCTGCTTTATGGTCTGTTTGACTCTAAATGGACCATAATGTACTAAATGAACATCATGCTGTATTGAAGAAGACTTGAAACTAGAGATTGAGACCATAAACTCATGTTTACAATGTTTACTGATGTAATAAATCAAGAGAGAAGTAGAGTCACTTTCTCATAGACTTCTATACAGCCAGAGGAGTCGCCCCCTGGTGGACACTAGAGAGAATGCAGCTTTAACACATGAAGCATCGGCTTCACTCCGTCAGCTTTGTCCCAACACATTAACACATTAAGCTCACTCTCCACTTCACATTTCCTGTTATTCTTTTCAACTTAATCATGAACCATCATTTTATTTTTAACATCTCCTTCTCTCTTTTTTTTTTTTACTGCGCATGCCGCCTTTGTCTCCACCGTCTCAATTAGCAGTCCACATGCAGTCCCACATGCGCCCCGCTATCAGCCCTGCGGAACGAGTTACAGTTAGAGCCGATAGCCAAATATTCCTCTTTTCCAACAGATTAATTTGAGCGCGGGGCTGATCAGGAAAAGGCCTTAGCTTGTCCTGCATAGCGATAGCATTCAGTACAAAGAACGCTGGTGTGAAGTCATCTGAAAGGACGGAATCCATTATCTGGAAAGGAAGTTAAACACTCGGGATCCGCTCTATAAATTCAGAGGAGACTAAAGATGAACATTTCCATTTGTCTCCCTCCCGTGAACCATCGTGTTTTCTGTTGTTAATCTTTGAGTGCAAAGCATCGAATCCTTCAGAGGAACGTTTTGACAACCGGACGCCGAGGCGCGGCTGATAATGCTCTGCGTGAAAACCTACAGTTGAATAAATTATGCACCGCCAAAAAAAAAGAAAAAAAAGAATCAGTCTGGCTGTTTAAAAAAAATCATAATTTCAAAGTCACCTCTGATGAATAGCGCGGGGTGATTAATTCATGATGGGATACGCCACCTTGTCAGGCCGGAGCTCTTCACCGGCTGATGGCAACACATGCATAATAGAACAGTGGTGCTCTGCCTCCCTCTCGTCGTCTGAGCCAACTTGAGAGGAATTAGAAACGGAGCCGTCAAATTACACGTGTGGTGTCACCGCGCGGGGGGGGTGGATCACTATCGCGTGGATTGTCTCTCTCTAACGTCACCAAACAATGAGAGGAACGGAAGTTTGTGAAAAAGGGCCGTGAAGACCTGGAGAGATTTGATTTGCCTCTACGTTAGAACCCACTGAGGTTGTCTTTCCTGCAGAAGAGAACTCACTCGATATTTGATAATTGCAACAAACTGCATTTACTCATGTTAGTGCTCTATGATATCTGAGGGCTGCACATGAAGTGCGGTCGTGGTGCCGTAATGACTGCACTCCTCTGTGCGTCTCTGCTGCACTAACAGTCGGTTCAGCAGCGACCTTTTCTCTAAACCCTCCGATAACTCTCCGGCTGACAGGCCGAATGAGCAGATGATCCCGGACTCCTTCATGGTGTGTTGCGACTGCACTCGTTGCAAAATGACAAGTGGATCAAGCTTCTTTTTTTTTTTTCACCTCCGG
>NW_022280083.1:1855094-1862216 GCF_004355925.1 Anarrhichthys ocellatus | reverse complement strand
GTGGGGGGGTGGACTTGTGTCACTCTCGACCGCCGCACCCAAGAAAATCAGCCGTGAAGTTTTTTGGTTTTGGGGCAATCTGACCGCTGACACCGCGGAGCTGTCACTGACGATGCCCTTCCCCTCCATCACCAGATCTCACCCCCCTCCACCACCATCCACCCACCCTGCTCCTCGCACCTGACTGGCACCATGGGTTAGCGTGCCGGGGCCAAAAAACGTGATTGACACCTCGCCCGATCTTCTGTAAACACCTTGAGATCTTGGCACCCCCTCCAGCGAGAGGAGGAGGAGGTGGGGGGGTGGGGGGGGGGAGAAGATCGGTGACTTGTGTGAAAGAGGCCTCTCTCCTCCTGGCCTCGGCTCAAGTCTGCTGGCGCTCGCTGTGTGACGCGGCCACGACTTGTCAGAGGGAGTAACAAGATGCTGAGTGACTTAGCACCTCTGGAAATGTCAGCCCCCGAGCCGGCGGACGCCAGGCCGAGTGGAGTGGGGAGTGGGGAGTGGAACAGACCCCACTGCGACTGGCTCAGCTGCTGCCTGTAGGAAGCAGGGAGTGCATACGCTTGGACGAGACGGGACGAGGCGTCGGATAGATGAGGCCTGACGCCGCCGCGTTCATTCGCCCACCCCCGATGTTTCCGCCACACGTCTCACGCTTGCTTCTCTTTTTTCGGAGAAGTGCATCTGCTATCGTCCAGCTGCTGTGGCGGCTAAAAAACGGACCTCCGCTGCCCTAGCGCCCGACAACAAAGTCCACGCTTTGATGATGATGATGTGGGCAACCGCGGCACGCCTAAGTGACCCATTATTGCTCTGGTGAATCATGCTAAAGGAGACAAGGCGCCAAAGAGACACCCAGCACAGAGGGGGAGTCAGTCACGTCGGCACTGTTGTTCACCGCGCCGACAAAACACATTCTTCCTCTCCCCCGAGTAAACTCGATGGATGTTATAACGCGACATATTTAATGCTACATATTTGTAGAAAGTCAAGCAGAAAGTCAGTCGGGTGAAGCATTAAGGAATCAGGAGAGAGAGAGAGAGAGAGAGAGAGAGAGAGAGAGAGAGACACTTTGGAGCGTGACGACGCTCGGTAAAATCTAATGGGCTGTTTACTCGCCGCCTGCCGAGATCCACGCGCTACATTGACTCCTGATTTATATTTTCTGATTCATAGAGGCGCATGCATCTTACTTTAATCAAGGTTCTCCCTATCATCCCCCACTCGTCCCCTCCATCTCACTGCCTGACATCCTACTTTTTTTTTTTTTTCCCCCACAATGCACATTAACAGCAAAAATAAATAAATATATAATCAGTTTTATGACAGACTACGTTTTTTAGCACATGATGGGTGAATATAGCATTTTGAAAATGGCCCCGGCCCTATCCTCAATCTGCAAATAGATCCGCTGGGATGGGGGAGGCAATATCAGCTGAGAGGACACAGTCTCAAGGGTGTGTGTGTGTGTGTGTGCGTGTGTGCACGAGCAAACGGCTGCAATCTGACGCCTGCTATTTCTCATGTTTGTTAACAAAATACAATTTGAGGTGAGGAACGGAGTGTGCGGATAAGGACAGAAGCACATCATTGGGCTGAGCTGATGAATAAAGTTCAGAAGTGCATTCTGGGATCAGCGGGAGGACGCCGCCTCGTGCCGTCAAGTGTGTGCTTTTAAAATGTCGGTAATTGCGTCGTGCTTTCACGTAAAAGTGTACAACGCACTTGATTAGATTGTGATGAAGCACAGATTTCCACACATCGTCGCCCCCCTGAAATGAATCACGACAAACAATAGCTGCTCACCTTTTCCTCAAGGAACGCGAACGCTCGGAGCAAAGTTTAGCATCGGGGGTTAAGTTTCAGTTTCATTTCTAGCTGGCTGCTAATAGCCGACATATCCGCGAGGGCCAGGAGGCCACAGGTTCGGCAGATTGAGGCTGGGGATTTCTCTTGACCTTTCAGCCAAATGCCATGCTGTTTGAGGTGTACAAGCATAATTAGATCTGATCGTCCCGTTGCTTTCTAATCTTTGCCCGCCACTTTTTGTTTTCTGCACCGCCAAAACTCTCTGTGGTTCATTAGCAGCGCTTAAGATGTGCAGGGCACAGGCTAATGACTAAGGGCTAGTGAGGTTGCAGTAATCCTGTTGTTTTCTGACGATTCCACATGATGCACACAACTGTTGCGTACGGCTCGCTTTCAAGGAAAAGCCAACCCCGTTAATGAGGAGGATGGCCTTCCGACGGGCTCTGTTTTAGTGATGTACCGCACATCGTCTGGGAGAAAGAAAGAAAACAAGAAAAAAAGGCAGTCGCCCGGCTAATGCAGCCGCCAATTCACAGTGACATTTGCCATTAGCTCCGTGCTGAATTCGACCCGGTTGACGAAAGCAGAAGAAAAAGCTCAAATCATTCCCAATTAACGGAGGCATCAAACAGTGGGAAAAAAAACCCGAGCAGGAGATTTTACGGGGGGTGCGCGGAGAGAAAAGGTCAGGCTCCAGTGGAACAAGACAAAGTCACGCCGTTTATTAGAACTAATGAGCGCTTTCGTTAGACCGAATTAACGCCGGTACACAAGCGAAGAATAATAAAATAAATGAAGTGAGTCTGAGCGTAGCATTTGTTTTCTGACACACGCACGAACACTCACACTTGACTGGCTGACAAACTGACCCAGACGCAGACTTTTAAATTAATAATGCATCCTTAAATATGTCGTCAAATCGAGCGGGGATGTCTGTTTTCGAAGACGCGACAAAAGTACATTTGGAAAACTTAAAAAAATAGCACTGAAAATAAGAATCTAAAAATGTGCAGATTTAAAATCCTAACACGAGAACAGTGCAATTTTCACATTATATTTTATTCAGATTTGATAGCACGGACATTGGTAATAACAAGGCACATTTCATGACCCAAAAGTAAATAATCGCCTTCACATTGAGCAACAGCTCTCTTTTTGAAAAGACCAACACGAGACGATCCCAAAACCAATGTTTGCGGATGCTGTGGGTACATCAGTGAAGTCTGCCAACGTTGGTTTTGTTCATATTTTCTGGTAAATAAAAACGTTTTCACACCGTTTCCTCAAACCTGAACCACCTGAGCCTCCTTTTAAAATCTCCTCGTTCTCCTAATGAGCCCTTGAATAGAGAGCGTTTATTCATTGAGCTATTCAGATGGATTCTCCCCTCGTCTTCCTCCCTCTCTATAAAACGACAGAGGTGGAGGGACGTAACGGTGATTGGCTGTGACAGCGCCCAAAATGAGGCTAACGAATATCCTAATGAGGAAAACGCGAGCCAACGCTGCGTCGTTCCAACGTTCCAGATAGCCGGCCTTGAGAGAGACGAACCCACGAGCTGCAGCAAAAACACTACCTGACCTCTAACCGAAACACCTGCACGTTCAGTACACATCGTTTGTGTGTCTGTGGATCGAGACATTTACCGGTAAAACATGGCTAAAAGGTGAGAATCATCCACTAAACAGCTACAATGTTCTCTTTATACCAAGCAATGCAATGTTTCCAGTGCACCCTGTTGTTGTTTTATTCATCTAGAAAAAAACACAAGACTTTGGTACTAGTCCCTCAGAAACAAAAAGAATACTTTGCTCTGGCGTTAATTGATCATAAATTGGAAACCAAAGCAACCTCAGGGACGGCAAATAGCCCAGAATGCAGTGCAGCTACAGGACAGGTTGTGTGTTGAGTAGAGGGCAAAAACAAACTCTTGGTGAAATGTTTTACATTCAAACATATCGATGTCCGTCTCTTGTAAGCGTGCCTAAGAAACACAACACCACTTCTGATATCTGAGAGCAGAAATAGAGTGTGAAGGTCCGGACCACAACTCTCTGGAAACCACCGTAAAAACAACAAGAATTGCTGTTTTAAATGTTTTTATAACTCCGCCAATCAGTGAAGCTGCAGTTTATATCCACGTCTGTCCAAACTGTCATCACTTCATCCCGTTAGATATTTGTTCAGAATCGTTCAAAATTAGCACATGAATTAGGTCACAGTGACCTTTGACCACCAAATTCTAATCATTTCATCTTTAAGTCCGAATAGACGTTTGTGCTAAATTAGAAGAGGTTCCCTCAAAGCGTTCCTGAGATATCACGTTTACAAAGGCAAAGAAATGTCTGCATGAGCCGAGAATAAACATATTTAGGGTGCAAATTTTACCAACTCCACAGCATATAGTGGTTGAAAACAGGTTGGTTTCACTGAAATACTCCTCTTCTGTTTCCTGGAGACCCTCTGGATTCACCTCAGGGACCCCTGAAAGTGCCCAAACCCCCCATTTTGACAACCCCTGTCCCATCCAGACGAATCACACCCTCCTCACATCACTCCGACGAGGTTCTTTGGATTCGAGACGAGGCCCCGAAAGTGGTGAGCGATGGCGTCCCGTGCAGACGCTGGATTCCATTAGAGAACAACAGGGACGTGGGGGCCCCCTCGACCCCCCCGGGTCCCAAAGCAGCATATGACGCAGAGCCTGAGGGCAGAGGAAGTAACTCAGCCTGACTTAATCCACCGGACGAGGTGCACAGGAGACTCACTTAACGTGTGTGTGTGTGTGTGTGGGGGGGGGGGGGGGATATTAACGACAGTCCACTGCAGCAGTGATACCACTGATATTAATAATAATGACTCAACAACGGACTTCTAAAGGCCAACAGTGGATCCAGAACAGAGCCGAGGTTGATTAAGTGATTCGCTGATTAACAGAACAATCAATGGAGAGTTATGAGTTATTCCACTTCATAAAATACGTGTTTAGTCCATTCATCACCTAAAATAAGACATTTTAATCAACTTTTAATGGTCATTTGTCATTATTTTTTTGCCAAATTTCCTTTTGATTAGTTAATTAATTATGAAAATCTACAAAAAAATGTAAATTTTTACCCCAATTTCTTTGAATTGGCAACTGATCATGAGCATAAATATTCATCACGGTTACACAAAATAAAAGTGTCACAAACAGAAAGTCAAACTACTAAAAAAGTTCAAAGCATCTTATTGTTATTATCACCATTAACAAGTCCTCAGAATTTAAGTAGTTTTTCTTCTTTGTGTTAGTTATGGGGTCAAGTAAACAATGAACTGTTTCTTTGAATGAATGTGTTTTTAACATGTATACCGTGTTTTGTCGGTTCTCCGTCACTCGTTCACTCAAAGGATTCAAGGAGAATTTATTGTCATTATTTAAGATGTCGGCCATGTTTGCCCAGAAAATAGTTTTCTTGCCTCTGTTTACATTCCTCCTGATGCAAAATGCACTACAGGAATGTAATAGTATTTTTGTTTGTCGTGTCTTTTTCTCTTGTGTAGCAAAACGGGCATATCGTTGTGCGACCCTGATGTTATGTATGTATATTATGCTACAAAACCCCATTTAGTGAAACTGTTCACAAGGACAACTTATTTTCATTATTCAAGATGTCGGCCATATTTGCCTTCTGATGCAAATTCAAAACATGCACAGGAATGCACCACTGTTTTTTTCTTGTGTAGTAAATGGGCATTACGTTGTGCTACCCTGATGTTATGTACATATGAACGAGACTAAACTAAAACTAGAGGGTATCTTACGTGTAGAAACCTTCTATTGCTTGTGTGCATCCCGACGCAGAGACGAACATGTTGAGGGATGATGTGGTTGGGTTGGGTTGTATAGTAGGAGGAGGGGAGGTGGTGGTGGTGGTGGGGGGGGGGGGGGGAGGGGTTGGCATATGGTCACATGAGAGGCACAATCACGAGCTGGAGAGCCAAAAGCCCTGCCTTGTGTATGATACGCATCGTGGCGAGAAACGTGGATGGCGTGTCTGCGGAGCGTCTAGGTCGCGTGCACGGGTGGTGGATGGGTGGAGGGGTGAGAGGTGGTGGTGGTGGTGGGGGGGCATGTGACGATGGCCTGAATTGAAAAGAGCCACCTTTTTGATTTTGGACGGGGCCCCCTGTTCCTGGCAGGCTGGCCGGCCATAAGGCAGGGCGGGGCCTGAGGATAATGGCAGCAGAAGGGAGAGGAGGCCGACAGCTGGCGAATTCTGCCCCAATATGTTTCCATGAAAGAGGCGAGGAAATTTCAGAAGACGCGATCGCCCGGACGACACGCTCGGCGGCAAAAGGGAAGATTAAAAATAAAATTAGTTAACATCTTGCCCGTTTCACCCCACGATGCACATTTCGGCGCGGGAGGAGGAGGAGGAGGGGGAAATGATCGCGACGGCCATTCACATTACACCAACAACCAGAAGAGAAAAAAACCCTTACAGTTAATTAGAGGAAGTCATGTGTCGCCTCCTGAAGCTCGTTCAGCACACACAGATGTGGCCTGGAGTGTTTTTTAAACCACTTTTTCATCATCTCTCTGTCTCTCTCCTCCCTGCATCTCGTTTTCTTTTTTTTTTTTACCGTCCGAAGCATATTGTGAATCTAAAATGCAAATTAATCTCCCTCTTTTTTTTTCTACCTCCAATCACCGTGCCTCTAATGAGGTGTAAAATATGTGCGTTAATGACAGAAGAAAAGTTGTTTAGATGTGGGGGAGAGTTAATTGGTTTTAATCACAGCCTACATCCATCTGGTTACGCCAGACAACAAACTACTTCATCCCGATGCCTCATTAGTCGTATTGTGAGTCGCTACGACTGAAAGGAGACGCTCGTCCTCCACTGGCTTCCTTTATGCACAAAGTATTGTTCAGCTGCAGAGTGTTCAGGATCAGATGAAACGTAGTCCATGAGCTCTTTGACCAAAAGAGGACACACTGGTAGGATGTTAGTCTTTCATTTTGTCTGACAGTCAATATGAAAACACATCGTCACGGACTGGAGGAGCCGGGGATTCGAACCGCTGATCTAGTATCTATCTTCTTACCCTGCTTTCTTTTTGTGGTTGTAAATAACTTGCGGTCCTAATTCCATTCCCCCCTTTTGTAGCAACCCACAGACAGAAACGACATGGAAGTAAATGGACAGACCAGGGCGGCAACCTCCGGTTCTGCCGAGTGAAGCCGATGAGGAGTGTCTTAAAGCTGCATTCTCTCTGCTGTCCACCAGGGGGCGACTCCTCTGGTTGTATAGAAGTCTATGAGAA
>NW_022280083.1:1810534-1850094 GCF_004355925.1 Anarrhichthys ocellatus | reverse complement strand
ATTGACAGGTCTCTACCAGAGACGTATACGGCGTCTCTACGTCACTCCTCCTCAGTCCAGATATGGTCTCTTCCTGTTCACTGGTTGCAAAAAAAACAACATGGCGTCGGCTGTAATCCAAGATGGCGACGGCAAAATCACCGAACTCAAAACTTCAAAACATCAGTCCACAAACCAATAAGTGACATCACGATGACTACGTCCACTTCTTTTAAACAGTCCGTGGGACAGACATACGCAGCAAACAGCTGTTTCTACGCGTTATTTGTATTTGTTGTCTTCTTACAGAAGCAGCTTCATCCCAGTACTGTCAGGCTACACAACTCCTGACGAGATAAACTCAAAAACAAACGTGCACAGTGAGTTTAGCATCATGAACCCCTCATCTTCAGTTCTCTTCATCTCTTCTGAAGCTAAACCTCGTGTTGACCGTCACGAAGCCGGCCTACATATGTCTCGCTTTTTCCTTCCGTTGCCGTCGCTGAGCTTCGTCTCCATCTGAGCGGTCACATAAGTTTAAAAAACAAACATTAATTATGCCTCAGGGGATCATACATTTCGTGTCAACGCCATCGAAGGGTTTCCGTCGGGCGGGGGGGGGGGGGTCTCTCCGCTATCGGCTGCCTGCCTCCGATCCGCTCAGCCTAAAGATGCTCTCACCATCTGTCGGCAGTGCGGCCATGTCCAAAGGACCATGTTTCTGTGGATCCTAACAGGCCAAGAACTAAAATGTGTGAACTGCAGGCCTGCTCATCTGAAGTGTTGATAAGAGGCTTGAAAAACATACCATGTGTGACTTAGCACCATACAACACTAGGAGTTCACTGGGGATTCAGCCAAAATCCAGAGGGACTCAATATGCACCTCAGGGTAATTTAAACACATGAAGATCTCAAGAATGTCTTGAATCCCAATGTTACAAGAAGGGATTTAAAGTTTTCTTCTATATTTGACGACTATTCAAAGATCTAAAACTTGACCTCACACGGAGGGAATCATGTCACACACGATGTTTGTTTTTTAAGTTTTCAAACTGAAGGAGTAAACTTAGTTGCGGATGACAAGTGCACGTGGGAGCATGTGCAGCTAGGTTTACCCATGTGCCTCATTAATCATGAGCGTTTGGCTGAGAGGCTGCTTTGTAAATGCCCCTGTGATTCTCTGTCACTTACTGTGGTCCGTCTCCTCTAATGCTGATGAATTCTGATGCGTTCTGTTCAACAGAAATGGCTTTGTAACAGGTGTAGTCTTACCGATAGTTCGAGTATATTTTATAAATGTATATATTCATATACAAACTGCAGTTTTTTTTGTATTTGCTTGATTTAGGATCGAGCTGCCCAACCACAATTATTTGTAATTATTTATTGAAACCTGTTATTCCAGCAGGATGACAGAAATAAAACTAATCGGACTCTACTTCCTGTCACTCACTGACTAGTTTTTCCTATTTTATACGGAACTTTTAACTGGTTATGAATCAGTCTTATTTTAATACTGATGCCTCTATATGAACTTCATCAGTAAACAAGACCTTATTGAGAAGATTGTGTATTTCTATATAGTTATTCTTGATGCTCGTCATCGGGTTTGATTCCCCGTAAAATCAGACGAAACAATTAACATCGTGCAGGTTCACCAGAAACGACTTCGGCTCAGACTCCAGCAGGAAACCAACACCGACACCACGCTGCTGGAGACCCAGGACGTATTGCTGGACCCGCTGGAGGGAAGGGAGGCAACGGGAGAACCAGAACCAGGACTGAGAGGGGCAGACTGTCAGACCCTGCTGCAGTAAAATGAGAGGTTTTCTAACTCTGGTGCTCAGAAACACTTTAGTCCACAGGGAGCAACAGAATCAACACTAAATGTAAGTTTCTTGTAGTAACTTTAACATAGAGACATCTGGGTAACTGAATGTTTTGGGATCCTTGATGAGGTTATAAGACTATAACAGTTCCTGGGTTATAAAAACAGTGAACGTAATCCAGGCGCAATTATGTTTCCCCATAAAAAGATAACTGGCAGTACATCGCTGTATTTTGTAGTAGACAGAGTTGTGTTTTTTGGTTTGATTTGTTTTGTATTTTTATGGATGAAATCCCCAAAAGTTTCATGACAGTTAAATGCGTCCATATGTACTGTGTACGTTGAGTACATGCAATGCAATTAAAGAGTTGAATACTGCATGTATTAATCAGTACAAATGATAGAAGACCAATAAGAACACCACAAGCTTCTCTGTGTTAGAAATCACCAAATGATAGAAACTGACGCGGAGGAGGAAAAACATTTCTATATTCTTTCGATGCTGCTACGAGGCCTTCTAAGAAACGCCGTCTGATTAGGAAAACATACATGTTAATTATAGAAATCAGTGTAGTTGCAGGCTTGTGTTGAATAAGAAAAGTTGGGCAATTTACTGATTTGCAGGATGCGACGGTTAAACCAGCAGCATCAGTGATGGAAATTGCCGTGGTAATAATTAAGAAGACCTTAGCATATTTAGATAAATTAAGCAGCTGGATGGGCTCTATATTTACAGCCTCGCTTCCTCACTAATTCTCCCGGCGTCCTAACGCGTAGCGTCAGAAATACTCTCTCCGTGTTTACATTCCGGTTTCCCACTGCTCGTTCTCTCTGAGTGACATCTCTCAGTCTACGAGCCACCGATTCACCAACTGAACCGCAAATTGTGCAGCCAGGAAATAAATGTGAGGCGACAATCATTATCGAACGCTGAACTTTGACACCTAATCATGAAAACAGCATGCAAGTGGTGCTGATGATTACCCGTGACAGTTCCAGCGTGTGTGTGGGGTGTTTCTCTCTCAAATGCACGCAGAATGCTAATCATCCGTCACTGTAAAAGGCCACTGTATATTTTTATGAATAATTAACGATGATCACAACTACAGTTGGCATTATGAGAAGTCAAAGAGTTTCTAAAATTATGAATTTGTTTATATTTGTATGAGTGCAATCAGTCTTTTCATGAGAGAATCAATGTTTTCAAGGTGCAGAATGAAGAACCAGACCGATATAGCACATGATATGAAAAGATATCAATATTACTTTCTCAGCACTGGTCTAATCCGAGGTCACTGCAGTAACGAGGACTGCAGCGCTCACCGGGCTCAAGCACAAAAGGAAGACGAGGACTCCAGGGAACATCAGAGGACTGTGAATGAACGGCTCAAAACCCCCCTGAACCTCCCAGACTCCCCTGAGAGGCCCCCCCACAAATCCCACCGGGAACAACAGCAGAACTCCTGGCATCGGGCCAGGCTGCAATAGTCCAATCCTGCAAAGCTCACTAATGAAAGGCCAAAGCAGTCGTACGGGTTCCCTCACTTCAGGACGATGACCCCCCCCCCCCCCACCCCCCCCCCCCCCCCCCCCCCCCCAACACTGAACACCTCATACAGCCAATCAGGCTGTTCTCATACAGCACTCGTAGCTATTCCTTCCTACACAGATTGGTTTGCTGTAATTCGTAGATATCCCACGAAATCTGTTTGTATGTTCTCCACTAAATCATGAACCAGGAAATAAAAAGACAGCAGAAACACACACAGGGCGGGTCTTTCACACAGGAGACCGCTGTCAACGTCGACGAGAAGTCAGTGTCGATTTATTCGTCACGTAATTTTGTACTTCTGTTACGTGAATTCCGTAAGACGGTAGTTTAGTTTTAAAGACTTAGTTCGTAAGAAAACGCACAAAAAAATGAGGAGTACGTTTTTCTTAAGATATCTGAAAAACAATTCAAACCGGACTAAACACCTTTAAATACATTTTGTCATCACTGAAATAAGATTTCATGAAATATAAAATTGTTTAGTTTTGTCTGGTTTTCTGTTGTGCTGTTTCCACAAATGTAAACCAGTCAAGCCAGGGAATATAATAGTTCTCTGGATCACGGCTAAGGCCTCCTCTCAAACAGCATAAATGTGCCCTTACAACAGTGTTGCATCATGGGAATGGATGTGTTCAAAAGGATCCAGGCAAACACCCAGAGAGAGAGAGAGAGAGAGAGAGAGAGAGAGAGAGAGAGAGAGAGAGCACTGAGGCTGTAAAACCACAGAGGATTTTTACATCTGTCTGGCCTCATTGCTATGCACAGAGCCCCCGAGCCACATCTCTCTGCCTCCACCTGAGGGCTGGAGCACATTGGCTACGCCACCGCCCTGACAGATTACTGCCCTAAACTGCGGCGCCTCCGCCAGTGAGGAAGAGGCCTGCCAGCAACAGCTGTCCTTTAGCATTGGAAATGCTAAGCTCCCCTTTGACGAAGACTGAACGGGAACGAGTGTCAACAGCGCTTCGCCCCCGGAGTGGTTGCTAACATCTTGTAACTTTCTGTGCTCCGAACCACTTCTGTTGGATACTTTTACATCAACACAGCAGCCGAGTTGTAATGTGTATGGTAATTTATTTATTTATTTCATTTCTGGCCCCTCTGCTGCATGTTATAGAGGATCAAAAACACACACACACACACACACACAGTGTCAACAATGCTCTTGAACTTGAGCTGTGTGTTAGCCGGCTGCGATGCAAATGAGGTCGGAGGAGAGGAAAGCAAACAAATCTGTTAATTGATACATGCCGTCGGTGAAGGGCCTCGAGGATTACCTGGGAGAGCTGGAGTGTCATCGTCTGAGTTTAAAGTGCATCTAATGGCGATGTTAGCGCTCGTCCTCTACAGGCTAATGGGAACCATTTCGTTGGCTGTGGAGAGGCGCCCAAGCTGTCGAGGAGAGGGGGGGGGGGGGCAGGCATTCGGAGTGACCCGCGGTGACCTGTGGTGACCCACCCGCCCGACATGCAAGTGTGTGGGTAGGTTCAACAGCCTCTCCAGGACAAAAAAAAAAATCCGTCCGTGGCAAGAAGACACTAATTAAGGTAACACACGGGCGGCTCAGTCCCACAAGTGTAGCACACAGTTGGAGTGTATACTGAACCTTGTCATGTAGGTCACTTCGGAGCTTTTAGCAAAGCTATGCATATTAATGGGCCTCTGCCACGGCGGTCGCCGCCTCGGCGCTCATAACTGTGGGGCTCTTTTTCTGAAACATATGCATTGCAAATTGAGATTGCGGCTGGTTACAGTCAGCGCACGTCCCCGTGGCATTATATTTAGCCGTAACAAAAATAAAAGAGAACATGATGCGGAAAAGAATTATGAGTTACCCGTGGATGAAGTTATTACAGTGAAAGAGTTGTAGGGAGATGATCGTGTGCTTGGTGATATGAAGATACATCTCTCATACCATCGAAACAGATGGATTCATGGTGTGTGTTGACGTGTTTAAAGCAGCTATTTTTCCATGAATATCAGGTGGCTTGTTGACTGCATGTTAAAGATAGAGGCCACGGGAGTTTTATGTGGTTCCCTATGGTTTCTCGTTCTCTAAGGCCAACGGCGCTTATGTCGTCTGGTTTCAGAGTTCACGTAGTAACGCAGAAGGATGTGAGTGAGACGTGCTTCCAACTTCATCGCAATAGTTTGTGTTCGTCCCTTTCCTGTTTCAAGATGAAGCCAGCTCCATAAAGACATGGATTTCCCAGTTTGGTGTGGAGGACCCTGACTGGTCTCAACCCAAACCAACGACTTTAAAGGGGGACCGGGACGCAGACTGAGAGCCAGACCTGATCACCCAACATCAGGGTTGGACCTCACTACTGCTCCTGGTGCTGGATGGAACAAAGTAAAAGTATAACATTTAGAATTTTTCAGGGCGGTCAAAATGATTTTTGGGACGATGGCAAAAAAAGTAATAGTCTGGATCCTTGTAGACCAGCTGCTATGATCAAACAATAAAGGGATCTGTATCTGTTAATATGGATCATCAACGATTTTTTTGTGCTGATCTGATCAGTGACTTTGATCCGGACCGTGACTTTATGCTCCGTTGCACCACTAACACTAATCACTACAAGGGCTGAGTCAGCAGTCACGAATGTGCTATGAAGCTGCACGTGAAGCTGCTCATCAGGTGTCGATTTGACCCGCAGTGTCTCGCCGCGTGCCTGTTTTCTACTCTGACATCCCTCCGTTCAGCGGCCTGCATGTGGCACGGATCTTCAGCTGAGCCTCACAAATCGTCCGCCGCCGCGTCACTCAAGCCTTGTTTACAGACATCCAGCGTTCCCTTTTCCCCTTTTATTTTTCTCGCTTGGCTGTCTCTCACGCCGCCGAAAGTCGGTTTCGGGGACGTGTGATGTACATCATCGGTAATCAGATAAGTTGGGTACCATCCTCCTGCTTTCTCTCCAAAACAACATGTCCACTGAACTGAAAGCCAGAGTGCAACTGTCACATTAGCAGCCAGAGAGCACTCACTCCGCCACACGCCCGGTAAACAAAACCCCGGAAAGATGTTCTGCGTGACAGACAGACTGACGGCTCTTCGCCATCCTCCCTCCCTCTCTGTTGTCAGTTGAAACTCTTTAATTAGAATGGCAGAGTGGGGGGGGGGGGGGGGGGACGTATTTGAATATGCATGACAGAATGTTGCATTTATGGCAAGAAAAAACAAAAAAAAGGGTTGAAACTGCTAATTATGTGGTCAACAGTCAATCACTGAGCTGTTTTACCTTCTATTTAATCTCTGCAACCTGCATTTTGATCTGGCGTCAATTCGTGCGAGCTTTCAAGTGTGCCGCTTTAATGAGGCGTTTTTGCATTCACCGAAAGGGGTTCTGTCAAAGAAAAGCGATGAAAAACCTCCCAACTAACTGTCTGTCACTTCTCATAATGAGCCTTGTTAGACTTCCCTTTTCCTGCAGATCATAATGGAATGGTCACAGTTTTCCACCTCCCCCCCGTAGCCGTGTTCTCCTGTGGAGGCGCTTAAAGTTATCACTTGATTAGTTGTGTATTTTGCTCTGAGCACTCTGGCAAAGTTGGACAATTATTTTTGAATCCCTGGGCTCTCAAAGGAAAAACGTGCCAATTACAGAATGTGATGTTCTGTAACATGTTTGTGATGTTGATTGGAAATGTCATTAGTCCAAATACGAGATGTTTTAGCTTGTGTGAGTCATGAAATCTTTTTTTTTTTGTGATCGCTGAACGCTACATTAGTGTAAATGTTCTATTTATTCGACCCAATTTTGAAAGAACAATTAATATAAAATGTTTCTGACTGATAAGTCAACACTGGCGATGACAAATAAGCGCAAACACGACGTATTTACACAACGTCGACGCCCACGGCTGGGACGCCCGCAAGCCTTCTTCTCCGTTTTCCGAGGTACGGAGAATAAAAAAAATTCCAGTCAGACCCGGCGCCGCTTGCCAAAGACACTGCTCATCCAAAGTCATTTGCGGCAAAGTCCATTATCATCATCACTTGTGGTGATGAATTCCCTATGATGGTGGCAGGCCCGCAGCAGCCTCCACTCATAATGACATTCTGCTCTTGTTGGCAGTCACTCCCCCCGTCAGATGGCTCATTCCCAACAGCCAGCGTTGTCAGACAGAGCACACACACACACACACACACACACATACAATACCGGGCCTCGCCGCCAGAAACAGGAATGGCGCTTGAAAGGCAAGACTTCATCTGCTGGTAAAGGCCGCAGCATTCAGTCTAGTCAGCGTGTTACTCTCAATGTAATCATCTGTGACTGATGCTGATACAAGTACGTTTTACACCTAATGTTGTAAACATGGTGCTGGGCAGGTGTTTTCCCACGGACACATCCTGTGGTACAGAGGAAGTGACGCAAGTTTTACGGCACATTTATTTGCAGCTAAGAGACAAACTTGGTAGTTTGTATGACGGATCATCAGCTACAAGAACTCCAACTTCATTAACAGACATTGAAAGAAAAAACAGTAAAGTATCACCTGTGCTGTAGTGTTGCAACTGTTCAAATACCGACGCTTCAAACTACGACGCTCTAGTTTCTCCTCTAATGTCTCTTCAGGGACGGCGTGTCAGTTTCCTGTCTTTTCAAAATAAACTTCCAACGTAGGTTTACTTACAATAGATGTTTAGGCTTAGGAAAAGATCGTGGTATAAGTGCGCTTGTTGTGTAGCTGGTGTTAGAGAAGTACGGAAGTTATGTAACTAAATTATGGTAAAATAAGTCAATGTTAACTTTGTTTAACACTGGACATGAACAGCGGTCTCCTGGGTGATTGTCCTGTGTTTGTTTGACCCGCCCGGTGAGAACGGGATGCGCGCACACACACACACACACACACACACACACACACACACACACACACACTCTCTTAATAAAGATGCAAGAAAATAAGCATCAGACCAGATATTAAGAATTGTTATGGAACATTACTGCGGCACATAAACGATTAAACCGACAGGTGGGCGCTTCATGGATCGGTGTTTGATAATCCGATGGAAGCGTAAAGAGAGACATCGTAGATCTTGAAGTTCCTTCGGTTAAGTGAAAGGGAGGGACAATGACGAGCTTCCCTGATTTCACTGCTGGACCAAATTAAGGTTGATGCCCCATGAAAGGGAATGTAAGAGGAGCTGCAAGGCCAATAATATTTAAAGCGCCGTGCGACTAAGTCATCACTTTGGAAATAAAACAGCTCTGTGGACACGCGGCGGGGTCTGCTGCTGCTGGACGACTCAACAAGGACGCTCTCCTTTAAAAGGACTTCCAGAGGAACATTTTTAAAGGTGAGGTCAGACTGGGTCTTTTAAGGCCGGCTTGTTTGCAGCAACACACACAACTACGGTACTTATACTTATTGAGCTCAAAGGTATGTCGGCACATGATACTTTATGTTTGACATAAACAAGAGTTTAAATGTTTCTTCTTCTCGAGGCTTCAAACGGCAGGTCCAGACACCAACGGGTGACGTCACAGTGATTAGATCCAGTTCTTATAGGCTGTCTATGGTCAGGGTGGACATCTTTTGCCATTAGAAGTTAACCTTAAGAGGCCTGAAGAGAATTTGGAGTCTGTCAGTGTTGTCAACTTGGCAACTTTCGTGCTAGATTGAGCAACTTTTGGAGCTAGTGCTGCTAGCTACTTTCATTGGAAAAACGTTGTAAACACTATGCCGGGTTGTTCAGTTGGATCATTTTTTAAGTCTCGTCTACTCTTGCTATTTCCTCAATATTACCAACACTAGCTTTAAGATTCTAAACACCAGAAAACCTGAAAATCCGTCTCTCAGACCAGTAACTAGTGCCCTGAAATTACAAACCGATCCCAAGGGAAGAATTAGCTTTTGAAGGCTAACTTCTATTGGCAAAAGATGTCCTAAAAAGTCCACCCTGACCATAGACAGCATATAAGAAGTGGACATAGTCAACTTGACTTCACTCATTGGTTGGTGGACTGACGTTTTGAAGCCGGGAGTTCCGCATTTTGGGTGTTGTAATCTTGGTTTATGACGGTCGCCATCTTGGTTCTTTTGGACCCAGAAGTGACAGGAGAAGGTGGTTTTGCCATGGGTCCTAATTCAAAGTATCACACACTGTATGGGGGCTTTTTGAAGGAGAGAGATGCAGCAAACCCCATGTGCTCGGCCTATTTTGGTTTTACGCAATCTTTTCCTTCCTAAAACATTATCTCTTTTTTTCCCACAGATGACATTAATCACATAACTAATACTTTTATGAGAATAAATGAATTAACATTTTGCTTTGATAGTTGTCAGTAGTCCTTGTATGTTAAATACCTTTGTAAGTTGAGGGTAAAATGCAAAGCACCTGCCTCTCTGATATAGCTGCATAATAACAGCCCAGGATATTATCAGAAGAACAAAATGCAATTTCCATCTCTCTTTGTGATGATAATAAAAGATTGACTCGTAAGATAAAACAGGAAATCATGGGAGGTGTAAAAAGCAAGATGGCTGAAGGTGACTCTAAGCCCGAGCTTATCGGGGGATTCGGTAAACAAGAGGCCTGGCAAGCGCGGCGCTCGGCTGTTGACAACTGGTGATGGTGACCAGGTGGGAAATGTTATCCTAACAGTCTGGAACTCTTGTGAATTATTTGCTGATAGATATAAACAGCTGTTATTCTTGGTAATGGAAAGCAATTAGAAACATCTGCATACTTGGCTGTGAGCGATGCCTCCGAATGGCGGCCGCGGCTCCCAGGTGCCGCTGGGAAATAATTACATCATCAGGACGGGGGGACGGGGGGGCTGCAGGACTGCTAGTGATCTGTGAAGAGCAAGGAGGAGAGCCCAAAGAGGGACACGCACACAAATGTGTATTAGTCAGACCTGTATTACATTTCAACCTTCACAGTTTCCTTTGATCCTAATCCCTACACACCGAACCTAAACATAATTTAACTGAAACTGAACCCCATCTCTTCTTTTTTGGCTATTCTTTAGTGGCATTGGACTGATATCCAATTTACGTTTTTACACCCCAAAATCTTGTGCAGTTCAGACGACACTCAGTCAACAATGGCCCAACCTGTGGGATGTAGGGATGTCAACTAAAATGAGGAATCAAATCAAAACCCCGGGTGTAATCTGACATAATGAACATATCATGTATCTAAAAATATTGTGTAGTCTGGTATATGGATGGAGTACCTAATGGAGAGGGACCCAAAGTGTCACTCAAACCCACACGTACCAACCAGGAAGGTACTCAAAATGACAACAAAGAAACTTAAAACAACTACAAAGAGACACAAAAAGACTACAAAGAGATCTAAACAACTACAAAGAGATGCAAAACAGCTCCAACGAGACTCAAAGAGAGTCACAACAAATATAAAAAGGGGCAAAACAACTACAAAGAGACTCAACATGATTACAAACTCTAAATGATCACAAAAATGTACATTGTGACCACAAAGAGACACAGAACTACTACAAAGAGACATAAAATGACTACAAAGAAACACAAGACAACTACAAAGAGATACAGAAGGAGTAAAACAACCACAGACCAAAAAATAACAGCAAAAAATTACAAATTGACACAAACTGACCACTAAGCAACGCAAAACCACGGAGAGATGTGCAACGAAGGTAAGAATGTCAAAAAAGATCCTCACCCCTGGCTTCCTACTTTCCTAAATTCTGCAGATTTTGGAAATTAGAATTTTCACACCTCGTGCAAAACCATAACGGTACACATGAACTGTACCTGAGGCCACATTTTCATGTGGATTGACAAACCGCGCTCGGGTTTCAGAACACAGTGTTCGACAAACAAAGACGATGGAGAATCTAAAGTGTGTATCCTCATCTCATTTAAATATATTTAGGGAAAAATGCTTTGTACTGTCGACGGGACAGGTGTGACCTGACAAACCAACGAGCATCTGCAGCCACAGTGAATCCACACTTTGTTAGTGTTTCAGTAAATTCAACCATAAAGAAAGATACAACTCATCAACTTAAAATGTTTATACATTTCAGCTGTAAAGAAGTGAAGATGATTCAAGATATCCTCACTTTGGAAAAACTTTCCTCTCACCAAATGTCTCAAACTCAAACTGCTTCTGACAGGCGGACGAGTACAAGAACACACTTATGAACACATACACCCACGGGCCGAGACAGCGCACATTTGTTATGGTGATAATTAATTCCGTTTTTCCCAAGCAACATAAAAGATCTGTGTATCTCGTTTGGGTATTTTCAGAAGTATGAATTCACTGTGAATGTTGCTCAGTGAAACTCTTCGACTCTCACGGAGAACCTGAGCCAGAGGCTGACACAAAAACTGATAATAGTGTCGTTGGTGTGACGTCTTTGTAGTATATCTGTTGTATTTTACTCAATTTGTTGCAATCAAAGATGTTGACATCAGCCAGACATTCTTACATGCTTTAGTCAGTAAAAAAGGAAATAACAACTAAACAAACACCTTTTTTCTTCCATTTGTCTTCTTTTTCTCTGGTAAAACATACTTTTTAGTAAAATAAATAAAGTACCTTTTGTTGTGTCTCTTGCCCGTACTTGTACTGAGCTCACAGAGGAAATGTCCTCTGTGATATCTGATTTGCAGTCAGTCACGCCGCAGTGTGTCTCCCTCTAATTGTGTTGTGTACGGCGCCGCTGACCTTCTGGCCCGGCCTCCTCTCTCTAAACAATGCCGCGGCTGCGAGAGCCCCCCGACTGCGCGATGCCTCCGAATTTACCCCTGCTAAAGCGTGACTGTGACTCTCCACATACATCAACCGGCGGGCCCCTACTGAGCGTGCTCATCAGCTGTAAATACCAGCAGTCTGGAAATGAGCAGTCTGGGGGGGGGGGGGGGGGGGGGGGGGGGGGGGGGTTTGACCGTGTTGTGAGATGGCAGGTTGGGCCTGATGGTCGGAGCGTGTGTCCTGTGAGCAGAAGGTCACGGGCCTGATCCGCTCTGCAGGCGAAGGAGTCCTGACGAGGTGTCCTTGAGCAACGCGCCGACAATGTCTGCTGCCCTTTTTACGATGGCGCAGAAAAACAAAGATTTAGAAGTACAGTATTTGTATCTGAATCCTGAAAATGAACAGTTTATATTTGATGAGCAGCAAAATAAACATTATTTTGAAAGGATTTTGACGTTTATTTATTTATTTTGTATTGCAGCACTTATTCTGAAAATTCACTCAAAGCTCACTGATGATGTTTCAACAATTCGTGACTACATGACTTTAGCCCTGATTTTCCACTTGCAGACAGTTTTTTGGAGCTCCCCGACAAAACCCCAAGATCCGAGGCAAATCGGCGCTTGTGTTCTACATATAAACCGTTTAAAGACTGATGTATCGCAGGCACAATATAGATATCTAACATGCTGGATATCCTGTAGGGTAGTCGGTCAGGGAAGTACGGCCAATGAGAGTGCAAGACGTTGGTTGAGGGTAAACTGGGTGGAGGGGTCGCCTGCAGCCTGTAATGTGTTGCATTTAGTAGAGTCATTTTATCAAAGACTTCTATACAAAAATTAACCCACTTCCGCATTGGCTTCACAACTGGAGGTTGCCGCCTGGCTCTACGCAACGTATTCTCATACAACGGTTCGTATGATATCCTACGAAAAGTCACACCTCGTTTGTCGTGCGTATACCCACGAAAGTCCAGCAACACGTGTAAATTTGTGCTTGTTACATGCATACAGTATTTTCAAAATAAACTTCTGTCTTCACAGGAAACAACTTTGTTAGGTTTAGGCAACACAATTTCTTATTTAGCTTTAGGAAAATATTGTAGTTTGGGTTAAAATAACCACGGAAATGCCGTAACTACGCAAAAACATCAACGTTGACTTCCTGTTTCACACGGAGAACACCGGATGAAAGATCGCTGTTTATTGGACCCATCCACCTCCTCTCTCGCCTGCCCTGTTTGGGCGTCAGCGGTCTTTCATCGTTCATGATTACGAGGATAACACACGCAATGATTACATGGGATATCTACTAACTACGGCGCATTCCTTTCATAGGTATTGCTACGAATGCTGGATGAGACCAGCCTGCTCTACATCTTCATATAGTTCATTAGGAATCTTGTAACGAGGATTGTGAACGTCCAACTTAGTACCTTTTGTTCTTAGTTACTGTTAAATTGTCTGTAAATAGTGGTTTAAGCAGATGGGTATGCACTAATTGCTAAGGTAGTCATCCACAAGCTTGTAAATGTTTTACATAAGTAGAAAACGTCCAGTCTGAGAAACATCACGTTGAACAACACAGCAAAAACAGAGAGGGGGGAACTGCTTCTCTAGTCTCTGCAGCCGACAGGAGATAGAAGCAGCTCCAACACGAAACATTATGTTTGTGCCTTTGTTTCATCGAGGGGCCTGTAATCCCTCGGGGCAACAAACAGAAAATATCCGTCAGAACGGATGAACCTCCGGGCCGTGAGCCGCGGCTGTTGTGGCCGGATATGTTGATGCCGACTGGCGTACCTGTCACAGAAAGCTGCGAGCGTGGTTAAAAAAAAAAAAAACGAGGTGGCTGGTGTCACATGAGTCTGCTGAGGGAGTCGTTGATGAATGTGAGCACAGCGGCACGGCACACAGCGAGTCTGTATCCGTCAGCACTTCCTTATCCTGACTTTACTTCCTACTTCTAGTGTGTTTGTTTTACGTGAGGGCTTAATGTGTCCTCTGTTTGAGTTCTAATCTACAACATCCACTTTCCTTTTAATTTGCCTCCACGTTCGTTGATAATCTTTGCTGTGAAGAGGTTTTTCGGTAGTACCATTAAAACAACGCTTACTCGTGAGTTTTCCTACGAAAGCCAGCAACACGTGTCAAATTCCTCTCGTTAAAAAAACTCTGTGCAGGACACAACTTAGTTAGGTTTAGGCAACACAACTATTTACTTAGGTTTCGGGAAAGATTGTTGTTTGGGCAAAATAACTACGGCTAAGTGGCGTTACTTAAGCACGAAAGTTATGTGACAAATAAATCAACGTTAACTTCTCGTTTCACAAAAGCGGCCTCCCTTGATAAAAGATCTGTGTTTGTTAAATTCCACCGAAGCGTCCGCGCATATTAACAGATGCGACGTAGTTTTGTAGCGTTAGCTCCGCTACGCAAAAAAAGTAAGCGCCTAGTCCTTTTTTGCACAGAGCTGATCGAGCCGGGCAGGAAGTTGAACGGCGAGAGCATCCGGTCAATTTTCAAAATAAACACCCTTTGCAGACTCATAATCGTAACCACAAGTCTTTGATCCGTGTGGTTCACAGCTGGACTTTTAATGGGATTCACTTTGTCCGTCAGCAGAGCAAAGAAGAAAATAACTTCAATAAACACGATGAAAACAGACAAAAGCCAACTTACTTGACGTTATTTGCCACAACCATGCTGTTGTTGCCATGCACAGATAATATAGAAACAGGATTTTCATCGACATTGTCATCGTACGTATTTCTGGGTTGGTTCTTGTCTGGTTGCATCGTTTGAGCACAAAATGGAAGCCTCCGCTCGTGTTTCCCATCAGGGACACTTCAGGTCAACACATTGGTTCACATACAGAGAATTGCACAGCTGCAGGCAGCGATGCGACATATCAAAATCCAGGTTTAACTGATACAAAGAGTGCAGCCACAATCCACATCCTGGTGTTTCTACCCGTGTGCCCTTTTGCACAGGTTAAGCCGCCCACTCCTACTGTAAAAAACAAACCCATTGTCCACGGTGAATAATGTGATTGTGACATCACTCAGACTAGTACAGACTGTTGGTCTATTCATAGAGACGGCCGTGTCCTCGTACTTCAAGTCAAGTACATGATCAGATGAATGCTTTTCATTTCCACTGACCTGGTCTGAGTTGATGAAAAACAATAATAATAATTATGTATGGGAGTATGGGAGGTACAGTACAGCACAGACAACCAAAGTACTCTCCTCCTCCCAGATGGTCCGTTCAGCCTTTTAATAATGAAATCTGCTTTTGTGTTATTTAAAAAATTACAATAACCTTTTCCGCTAATCCCCCGATTTACGACCTCGTACACCTGGATTCCTGCGCTGCACGTACGTCCGTAATCCCCCCGGCTCTTGATAACATATTAGGATTATATCTCGGATATGGTTCTTTAATAAATAGTTTAGATAAGCATATCTGTTTAATTTGATCCACCCGCCCTCCCCATTGCATGCAGGATTACAGTGAAATAAAAGGGGGATGGTTTTTGGTTGAGAGCGTGTGTCCCGCGGTCTGCAGACAGAACATCTGTACGAACAATTCATCAGAAAGAATTATGTACGGCGGACTGGAGGGCTCTAAGCTGTGTGTATTTCAGCATCGCATTGTCCTCGATGACTGAGGCAGATCATAAATAATGGAAGCAGAATTAATTGGTTTATGCTATGAGCATGTGTTACATATATTGATGGCATACCGTCAGTGTGCTGTTGCTCTGTGCTGGACTGGACATATATATATTTATACACTGCAGCTTTCCAATTTGATGTATGATCTCGGTCTGGACGCCTGGATTCATACGGTTTAGATTACATTAATGCGTAGAAATGATGACGCAACAAAAAAATAGGAAATAGAATCAATGAGGAGACAAATTACAAACAACCAGAAGAAAGTAAGACGTCAAAGACAAATGGGTGAACTTCCGGCTTCGTTCAATGAAGCCAGCTCCATAAAGACACGGAGATGCCAGTTGGCTGTGGAAGAACTCGACTGGTGTGCACAGAGCTCTGACCTCAACCTCATTTAGAACCTTTAAGAACCGGAGCACCGACTGTGAGCCGGGCCTCTTGAGGCTGAATGGGAGCAAATCTCTGCAGCCAGTTTACAAAATGTTGTTGAAAGACTTCCCAGAAGAAAGGAGGCTGTTAAAGCTGCAGGTTAATACCCATTGGTTTAAATGGTGAAATGGACTTCAATGTTCAGCGCTTTTCTAGTCTTCGGAACACTCAAAGAGCTTCAACACTTCACATCAAAGAACACGTCGAAATAGACTAACGGAGCCCGTATGTCGATGTGTCACATCACCCATATGTCATCGTACTGTAGCACATATGAGGTGTAATGCAGACCACATTCTTCTAAAGCTGTTGAATATACCAAAAATCAAGTACATGGCCAATCCAAGTCCATACTTTTTGGGGTCCTAAGCAGAATGTAGTCCACCCACAGCCCTTTGAATGCATCCGTATGCATTTAAATCATTGCTGCGCAGCCTTTAATATCATCCTGATATATAATAAATGATATGTAAGTATCGAGGGATGCAATCATAGAAAACATTTTGGCAAGCACATAATTCATCATCATCATTAGCGACTTTTGACTGCTTCGTTAAGACGTTAATACCGAACGGATTGTGTTCATTGACTGTATGTGTTACACGGTGCGTTTCGGTGCTTTAGAAAGCATGGGAACTTCTAGTTTCCAGGAACACTGAGCATGTTGACGAAGACTAACGAGACTATATATTTTTCTTATTTTTAACCAGCTATTCATTAAATTATTTGTGTATTTGTAGCATCAGTAGCAGAAGAAAAACGTCCGTTCAATGTATTTGAAATTATGGATCGGATATTGATTTTTACTACCGTTAAATACAAAGCAGCATCGTGTGTCACGGTCTAACAAACAAAACAAAAAATTGTGTGACAGGCCTTTAAATTATGCATGCACTTGACCATGAGGTCTGAATTTTCTAGGCCAAACACCCTGCTCCCTGTGGGTCATGACCCCCCCCCCCCACACACACACACACACCCTGCTTTGTTTCTTTACCTTGCGTGCTGGGGTAAATATCTCAGCACCTGCATGTTGCACCGATTTCACCCGGCCCCGGCAGATGGTCCTCACCCTTCACCGAACACACACTCCGGCACCTGGGACGCCGGGGAAATCCTTGCGTGCTCTCGCCCCTCTCACGTGCACATATTATAAACACAGATGCAATGTGTGCAGGGGCGTGTGCGTCCGCGAGCAACGACCGAGTGGGCGACGGCGGCAGTGAAGGCACTTCTCGTTTCCCCGCATATGAACACAACAAAAAGCCACTAAAATCAATGTACGGAGCAGCTTTATGGGTCAAGTACAAGACACATAACACATTCAGGGATTCAAGGGCAATTTATTGCCATTATGCAACACACGGTTGCACAACGAAATGCAGTTGTAGCCCATTTGTTAAACGAGAAAAAACATGACAAACAAAAGCAGGAGTACATCAGAAGGAATGTAAACAGCAGCAACAAAACAATTCTCTGGGCAGACAATATGGCCGACATCTCAACATTAAGAATTCAACATCAGAGAAACATTGTCCATCAACTTGTGTTTGAGCACCAAGCATCATCGATGTAAACAGAGAGTCCCCCTCCTCTCGTCCTGCTCTCTGTCCTCCCCGTCAAGTGCATCTTGATCCGGGACGCCTGGATGGAGTCAGGTCTCCGTAAAGATGTGGACACAACAGTCACCGACATCTTATTTTCTGGGTTTGCTTGAATTTTGTCCTGCGACCGGACATCAGCCGGGAGCCGACTGGGTGGTGGACTAGCATAGCATCAGGTCCTAGCTGGATTAGCTTAGCTTCCATTGCGGGTTGATGTACTTACACACAAATAGAAATAACAGCACGAGGACAGCAAAGCTGGACGAATAAGGGTCCAGGATTGTACACAAGCAGTGGGAATGAAAATGTGTGTATTGTATTGTGATGTTGAAACGGAAACTGTTGCCACACAGTTGACAGAACTCTACATTGTCGGAAACATCATTGTATGCAACATTTACATAACCAAGTAGTTTTGTTGCGAAAAACTAAGTTTCCTGTGAAGACGGAAGTTTATTTTGAAAATACCTTATTCATGTTACGAGCAGAAATTGACAGGTGTTGCTGGCTTTCCCAGCAAAAATGAGTTACCTTTCGTACTGTTGTATGAGGATACGTTGAATAAATAATGAGCCTTTAAAATACATTTGTTCAAAAAACTTTTCTTAGTTTCACAAATTACTAGTTTATTTTGATATCTTTATTATTCTAGTGTTTTGATATACTACACACAAAGTACACACACACATCAGATAATTTAGTGAATATTTAGCAGTTCATAATAATAATTGTATTTAAAAAATACTTTTCTAATCAAATATTACACTTAAAAGACTTTTTGATTGTGATACCAGAGCAGTTAAATACTACATACACTGCACACACACACACACACACACACACACACACACACAATGTGTAGTTCACAAAGAATCAGCCAGTAACGCAGCAGCTGTGCTCAGATTGGTTGTGATGAGGAGGAGCTGTTCCTTCCTTGAGCTTAATGTGAACATTTTGCCCCACAAGCCCCCCGTGTGTGACTGCGTGCGCCTGGACGGACGCGACCTCGGGCACAACGTAAAGACAAATAAACGCCTCGTGGCGACTGTTGATTTAATTAAAGGAGCCTTTCTGTACCGGCGGTGCGGCGCAAAAACAAAAAGGGAATGTTAATGATGGAATTAATGGTTGCTGTTTACCAGGCCGAGCGGCAGCACCAGCCGCACGCCGTCCGAGGGAGTAACCCTGAGCTACAGATTACAGGCCGGGGATGAGCTACTTCACACGGACGCAGACTTCACTTCTCATAACTGCGCTGTCAAAGTGAGCAGCGGGCAAAATGCCTTTTGTTTTTAGCGTTGATTAAAAAATACCCCCACCGCGCTAATGCGACGTATCGCTTCGACCGAAGTCAAGACTGTAGAGACGGATTTAACGGGACGAACGTAAACCGCTTCTGTCAAGTGGAGAGGCGGCTTCTTCTGGGTTTGAGGCCGTTCGTTCTGTTGCAGATTCGAGGCGTCGTTCGGCCGATACAAGGATTCTGGAGAGTCGGGGAGAGAGTATCGCATCGGGAACGATGGACGAAGAAACCGACGAGCAACGTGCGAGAGCGGGAAAAGTTCAGCGTTGGCCAAAACTGGTGTTTAACTGGAAAGAAACCATGTTGGAAAGAATATCTAATGCCGATTTAGTGATTTAGTGATATTAAAGGGAATGAAGTAGTAATACAATGATTATAGTCTGTATAATGTGATGTGCAGGCCGGGAAAATCTCGGCAGCATAATATTACATAAAAAATATTGCGCCTCCGGCCATAGTGCAATTTTTAAATAATTTCCATTTTTAACCAATATCTAAAAGATACGTTGATTACTGCCGAAAATTCAGAGCACAAAAAGATAAAGGTATTCGGGACCCTAACCCTGGTGTGTTGATAGTCAATCAGAGTCCTGGACAGACTCGGGCACAAACCGGACAAAACTAAAGTTACTCGTTCGCCAAACGATCAAATAAAACATTCAGCTAACTGGGTTTAATTTCCACGAACTCCCAACATCAGCTGTAGCCATCGTTTTCTCTCTAAGACATATCGTCACAGTCTCATGACTCATCATGATCATGGTCATTCTCACTGGCCACGAGCTTTTGCACAAGAGGCCCTGTTTTTGCATTAAAACATAGTAAATGTTCCTTAATTCATATACAAATAGAACGCTTTGTTTCTTGGAACCACATTGTTCTCATTTCAGAGCAGAGCTTCAGATCGGATTTACGAACGTAAAGACTAATTCCAGCTTTAGTCAGAACTGCATCAGTCTTTAAGTCATCTTAAATTAAAATAAATGTTTAAATCATGACACACAAAGATTATCCCAACAAACTAAGTAACTAAATGTTAATGTTATTTCAAAATGACTTGTATGAGCAAAACAAAAATGCCAAACCTTGCCCAGCCACAGAGCCCAAATTCACCAATATCTAATGAGTAAATATTGGTGATTACCAAAACAAATACCAGAAAAAGCCTGAGATTCCCTCCAATCTGAGCAGCCATCCCCCCTCTGATCTGTGAAGTACTTCTACCCTTGGCCTGTCTCAGATATTTACACGCAAAGTGATGCAGAGCTTCACTTCAGCACAGGTATCATTATTTTTTTGTTCAACCTTTCTGGATATTAATGAAACTTCCCTCACAATGTTTATTCAAGAACTTAAATGAATCAGAAGCAGTAACTCACGCCCACGTGTCTGCAGAGCCGGGACACCGTCAAGGGAACCGGGTGATGAATCACCGGAAGAAGAAGGAAGCGTGGCCTTATACTTCAAAGTTTAATCGCCTCGCTAAGAATCACTCTCTCCTGGCCGACGACAGCGTCAGAGACACTTTGAGGTCCAGACCTTCACTCCTGCTGTCCCACATCCATCACACATGGGCGTCTTTTTCCTTTTCTGACCGTGGATCTCTCTGCTGCTCGGGATATTAAGGGACAAGTTGTTGTTTTTGTGACATTAACTTGACACTTAGCAAAGCAGCTGCTGCATGTGGAGCTTTCTGTAGCAGCACAGAGTTAAAAGTGTTACAGGTAGCGTGTTTAATGTCCTGCAGAGGACCGTGGGCCGAGAGAGCGCTGGACGTACGAGGGTTAGGAAGTTAGTTCCATGAAGACTTGTTTGTTAATCAATCGTGGTGAAGCCTGAGGGTAAAGTGCTACAATATGTTAATACTAAGTTTAAACTATGTGCGCCTGTATACACACACATATACATATACATCAATGTATATACTGTATATAGATTGTAAGGTTGCAGATTGTAGTTTCTTCACATCTCTTTAAAGTACAACCTGATATTTATTGACTTTTGACCTTCTGGAAGCTCGTCATTTAAAAAGTTTTACATCTGTTCTGTGTAATATTTATCTAATGCGGTACGTAGAATCGGATTATCTGGTTCATCACCATTCATCCAATCAGAGATGATTCCTCTTTGTTTTGTTTTGGAAGGTTCGGACGCTGCAGTGATGGAAGTTGATTTGTACGCCTCGAGATTACGCTGAGAATTCTGGAAAACGTTGTCCCGTCTCCAGCCTGACAGTTCACTCCATCAATGAGTCCTCTACCCGTTCATACAGACAGTTAGTCAGCAGGACGCTCGAGAGGCTGTCCTGTTTGTTTGTTTACATGTCAAAATGTCCTCAGGCAACGCAAATAACCCCGAAACTTAAAGCGTACAAAAGTTAGGATTAAAAAAAGAAATATTATATTGAAAGATATCTTTGATGCCATGTATTTAGGGTGTTTTTGTAAGTTACATAAAAGCTAATTGATGGACTACACCAGAAACAACGTCAGACGCTACCCTGAAGAAACACAGATGGAGGAAAACACTCGAGGAGTAAAGCGTGTCGTATTGGAGAGAAGTAGAACCACGTTGCATGTTGATGAACTTCCGTTGAAAAGGTTTCCAGCACATTCAGACCGCTACATGTCTGAATAAAATATGCCGTCACCAATCGGCCCTTATCATTGGCACCATTTTGCATCCCCAGTCAAATTAAATGCATCACATATATCCATTAAAAAATAAGACTTTCATGTTTTCAGCGATATGTAGTCGTTCTTTTTTAAGCCGTTGCTTCACTTCTTCATTAAAGACGTTCTGGCTGCTACATCTGTTTCATCTTTTAAAACCACCTCTTTAGCCTTTTATGCAACGACCTTTGGTTTGACAGTTTTTGTTGTCGTTTTGTTTTTCTAATACTCATTTCGGCCATCCTCCTTCATGTTAGCATCATTGTTACCATTGAGAATGGTTTCCTGTAAAAGCGGCTACAGATGGGAGCCGGGACATCGGGTGAAAAAAAACCAAACGACAACAAGCGTCAGATTAGTGGATAATATCTCAAAGCACATGTTGACTTCACACACGTCTAGTGTTGCCGTACACATGACTCAGTGACAGTTGAGGAAACCACTCAGTGAAAGTTAACTCCATGTACACTCACCGCTTCTTTTTGTTGCATATTCCTCTGCACCCTGGAGATTAATCAAAGACAGCCGAGCCAAAGCCCCTTGATGATGATGATGATGATGATGATGGTGCAGTTTGGGGTTGGGTGGGGGGAGGGCAATAGATTAAAGCTATTGACCCATAACTAAAGTGATGTTTGAGCTCATAATCTTTTCATCTCGTGGTAAGTGAAACCCGCTTTGTTGGATTTTGGACCGTCAGCAGACAATAGGGAGGATCATTTTAACATGGCTCCATGCTGAGCAGGTGGGAGGAGGGGGGGGGGGGGGGGGGTAGCAGAAGAGACCAATATTTAGCAAACAGTATCTGTGAGTTATTTTCTACACTTCCACCACAAACAAACGAATAGAGTCGCATCTCATTTAAAATCTCCCAAAAAGAAGCATCTTCAACATCTTTTGTGTGTGTGTCTGGCAACGCGATTGTTCCGAAACAGCGATGCAGAAAGGAGGGATGCGCTTGGGATCCCAGGCAATTTTCATTACACCGAGTCAAGCTGTTTCAGTTCAGGATCCAGGCCTTTGTGCCGCTTTGCCCGGCACTGAGAACTGGAAACATGGCAACAAAACAGCATTCTGTGTTACAGCACACTTTCGCGCCGGGGCCTTGCGATACGTCCATCTGCCGCGACTAGTGTTGCAGATCGCGCCGATGTCCCCGCCCGCGTTCCCTCGCCTCCTCTCGCCGAGAGCTTCTCCAGGTTTGCACGACCGCTCAGCCGTAGTCGCCCTCGGTGCACAAAAAAAAACAACCTTTTGTTACTGAAATAAAGAAGATTTTCTCAGTGCTTTCCTGCAGATGTAGAAGTTTTTTCTGCTGGCAAGGTTTGGCCTCCAGTGTGCTTTTAATGGCCGCATTCTAGCACGATTATATCGGCAACTTATTCTGCAGCACACGTGTTGAATCTACTAATGTATGATGTGTGATAGAACGTGTAGGTACAGAAGGGGACGATGCAGAATTCCAAAGCTTTTGGTGGATATTTGTTCGACTACCGAAGGGTTTTTAATTCAAAGTTTTGTGCTCGGTTGGCTGTTAGAAGGTGATTAAGTTTGTAGTTGAGGTTATCATCTTTCACACAGGTTTGTCAATCAGATAATCATAAACTGATTCGTCCAAATGTTTTCCAGCCCCCCCCCCCTCTAACAATAAAGACATCCAACAAAACATGTGCTTCAAGACCAACTTCCAAGAACAATGATTTATGGCCAAAATCTCTACATCAGATATCAAAGTACGATCCAAATCCCCAACCACCAGAATGCACCGACAGCCCGAACCCAAGCGAAGGACAATCTGTCCCGCCTCTCAAGCTGTCGTCAAATCACCCCCCCCCCCCTCCAAAAAACAACAACACAAGAGCAGATCTTCAGCTCGTCACCTTCCAGCTTGTTCCCCCAAAGACTACAACACCGAAACTACACCGAGCATATTGACGCCCTTTAAAAAGAAAAGAGGTGGTTAACAGATGCTTGATCCTTAAATCCCCCCCAAAAAATCACGAGGCGATGCTTATGTTATATCATGCATTTATTGGAGAGTATGTTTATTTGTAGGGGGGGGGGGGGGATGTGAGTCTTCAGGGCCGAGCTGCAGCGTCTCACAGGTCTAAGCTCACTCTGAGACATATTGAGACACAATTTCATCTAGTGGATTATTCCGTCTCGGGGAGGGACGGGCAGATAATAATTTGAAATATAAATAAACAAACACATGTCACAGGGTGTAATGGGGGGTTGAGGGGGGGGGCGGTGGGGGGGGGGGGAAGTTGGGGGGGGGGGGGGGGGTGTAGGAGGGAGTTCCTTAAGAGCCTTCGGCTATCTGCAGAACGCTGATTATGCAGAAGTTAAGGGGATCGGACCAGACAAGTTTATGTCTGCATTAATCAAGGGAGAATAAAAGGATGCCGCCTGTGTTCTGTGATCACTCGGTGCATAATCAGACATCTGAGGAGGAGAGCGTGTTCTACAGCGTGGTGGCACATGGTGATGATGTTCTGGTTGACTGAATACAATGCTGTGATATCACTGCTGGGGATGTTTTATGGGTTTTAGTGGCATGCTTGGTCCTCTCAGCCACGCGTGAATAACACAGACAATCCTATTCTAAATATGACAAAGCAGAACCAAGTTAGTCAAATGTTATCGGATCCTTCCTCTGATAACTGAAATGAGAGCCGTAATCAGCTAAATAATTCCTTTTCGGGGACGCAGACAAAGAGCAGCAATAATGCTGTGAATCCTGCAGAAGAAAGACTTAAATAGCGCCGGCGTCTTTATCGTTTCACCACTAATTAGTCGCTACAATTCACGGAGCCATGAGAGCAGAAGAAAGTGACTATTTTTAGAACATTGCACATTAATCCGACAACTAAGTGGAATCCATTGTTAGCTGCAGAGCTCTGTGGACCGAACATCTACTTTAGTAAGAAAACGGACAACTTGTATGTAAAAAGGTTTAGTTTTGAACCAAAAACCTGTTAATTAACTGCAAGTCAGGTCATGTAGCAGCATATTAGAAGAAAAATGAGTAGCTGCGAGTATATTATAGCGAGGCTTTGAACGATGTGAAAAATTAATGTTACGATTATCCTGGCCAAAATAATTCACGATAACCATTAAAATATGGTTAAATGGCACTAAAATAATGCGCCGTAATTCGTAGATATCCCACAATGTTTTTTCCGTATGTTATGTAATCTTGAAGAAGGACGTAGAAATACTAAATCACACCTGGCGGGTGGACGGGTCCAACAAACAGCGATCTTTCTGCCGCCGTTCCTCGTGTGAAACAGGAAGTCAACGTTGATGTTTTTGTCACGTAACTTGCGTACTTCAATAGTACGTCACCTAAACTACAATCTTTTCCTAAACCTAACAAAGTAGTTTTGTTGCCTAAACATAAGTTAGTTGTTTCATGTGAAAACTGAAGTTTATTTTGAAAAGACTGCATGCATGTAACAAGCGGAGATTAGCTCGCATTGCTGGACTTTCAAAGTAAAACGCATGAAAAATTTGTAACTTTACGTAAGATATCTTACGAACCGTTGTATGACGATACTTTGCATTAAGCATGAGCTCCTCCTGCTTGAATATAGGATGTATATAATAGCAACATTATGTCTGTTTCCTACATGGTAATCCCTTTATTTATTTAAATCAGGCTCTATCTTTCACTTCTCTACCAGGATAGCAAGCTAGCTGCTGTTTTAAATCACTCGTGAGGATATTGGCGGTTATACCGACAATTCAAATTCACCACAATCAACTTATTGTGTTTTTTTAATCCTATATTATCCTGTTTCTAATCATAGCTGTAGTATATTTGTAAATATTGTCACATATTTTGGAAAAAGCAAGTCTAGGTCGTTCAGATTAGTACATTACAATAATGTTTTATTATTTAATTTGTTGTGGGAGAATGTGAACTGTGAGAATCTCTCGTTTATTAAGTTTCAGCCTTTGCAAAGTCGGAAAGGGGAAAAAAAACAAAAAAACAACAGATGCCGATTCTAGTGATGCTGGATTTCAAATGCATAAAAGCACAAATACGGTGTGAAATGCATCACCGCCGGCGTAATATTATGCACGCACATGAATGGACTTCATTGGCATCGTCAGCCAGGACAGGTGCGACCCCATAAGCCATAACAAGCTCATCTACATTTCACAGCATGGAGGAGTGTCTCAGCCCCGACTAATGTGTCGGCTTGTTTTCCACCGCAAAACACAGGAAAGAAAGCATCATACCTCTTATATTATACAGCGTGTAAATGTAACACTCGACATAAAGTGCAACGCTGAAGCTCTTGTCTTTCAGCTAATGGTTCAAGTTCTTGAATCATTGATCATCATCAATACTTTAACAGAAGAACATCCCTCGTTTCTGATGGAAAAGTGGGTCCCGACACGAAGAAGACCTTCTTCGTCGTGTTATAACAGCAGTAGGTAACCCCCCCCCCTCTTCACCCAGATTGTCAGCTAATAACCATCGTCTTCCTCTCCCCAACTTTGACTCTGATGTATCTCCAATGTCATCAATGGGTGAGGCTCATTTCTGCTTTATGTCGGGGTGAGAGAGGAGAGGAGAGGAGACATTTCATCCTGCAGCCGCAACGACATCAACATCAATCTGTCTGAACTGCTGCTTAAATGACTGTGTAACCTTTACAGCACTGTTAAAGAACGATGTATAATTTCTGCATAAAAAGAGAAGAGAAGTCGAGGTAATAAAAAGAAAGAAGAGGAGTCCAGCTGATGCACTTTCACTTTACTGGACTTGCAGGCTTTTTTAATGCCCAGTAAAATAAAAAAAATAAAAAAAGTTGCGCCCTCGAGAGTCACTTTGTAAAAGACTCACTGATGTTTCCTGCTTTTAATAAAAACATGCACATTAATAGATTCACTGAATATTTTAACAGATTTAAAAATGTCTGGGAACAACAACAGATTGAGAGCCATAAAAAGCAGAATAAAGCCTTTATTACCCACTGACATTCCCCCACATAATGGAAATATTTTACAATGCCTCCCATTTATGGACCTCCGTCCACCATAAATCATATTATGCAAGAAACATCATCATGACTGCTGGCATTAACTACTTCATATGAAATAGGCTTCCAGAGGGAAGGATTGACTTTACTATACGTCGCCCGGAACAAAATCCAATCTGCCGCCATGTTTAATGCCACGTTTTTTTTATTATCTTGCGAGCATATGTTGGAATGGCTACAGATGATGAAGCTAGCTGCTGGGCAAAGTGATCATCAGCGCTGTTCTTTTTCTATTTTTAGAGCTCTCTTAATAACAGGATCCGGCAAATTGTTTGTGACCTTTGTCAAGGTTTCTTTTTATTTATTCTGGAAACACAGGGGCTAGCAGGAGCCGCTGTGCTAGCCCCCCCCCGCGGCATGTGTGAATATGCAACGCTCCCCTATTTCTTTTCTTTTGTGCAAGGTTTCAACATGAAAACCTGAAATTGTTTGGAAAACTTTTGCCTCGCAGGGCCTTCACGGGGTGAAGCCACATAGAGCTGAGCTCTGCAAGAATGTTTGACGCCACTTCCTTAGTCGAGCATATGCCACATTCTGTTTTGGGGAGGCCGTGTTTGTGTGGTGGTTGTTGTTTTTCTTTTTCTTTTTTTCTGCAACTCTGGCCATGGGGAGGAAGGGCTGGTCAGGGACAGCAGCTGTCCAGCCCTCTGTGAGCATTAAGACACGCATGACCCGGCCAAAAAACACAAGGTAAGCAAAAAGAACACACCAACAATGCTGCTCTTCTGTGCATTTCTGCTCTGCATCTCGTAAAACCTCCATGACATTCATGTCAGCCCATTATCACGGCAGTAACACAAGAAATGCAATCTATTGGTTTGGTCGACTGGGACACAAATTGTCTGTTTTTTGTCGCGTGTCGATGACGATGAAAATAATGTCAATGGAAAGTCAATTAGGAGCCTTATTCATGGTGGACACGCAAATGAATGCATCCATGTGACTAAGCAACAGTCAGAGCAAGTGACGTACTTTATATTATCCAAAAACACGACTATTTTGAGGTGGGCCAGAAGACCGGAGTTGTGATTTTATGGTAGTGGTTTTCAAAACTGTTCTTGACATTTTCCAAAACCTAATTACGTGGTTTTGTTGCCTAAACCCAACTGTTGGTTTTGTTGCCTCAACCTAACTGTTGGTTTTGTTGCCTCAACCTAACTGTTGGTTTTGTTGCCTCAACCAAACTTTACGAGGTTTTGTTGCCTGAACCTAACTGTACGTAATTATTTTGAGCCGAACCATGATGTCTTGTCTAAACCTAACTGTCGTTAAGGTAATGTGCGTCTCTAAAAAAGAAAGTCGTTGAAAGGGACAGGAAAAAAGAGGAGAATTTGTGTCCCTGTACACAAAACCTATAGAAACTTATATTCTTGACTATTTCACGATCTGCCGTGAGGCCGCGTTGTTCAGGTGGTTACATTAGAAAGGACACTCATGTGGGTCAAAGTGAAATGTAGAAGCAGTTCAACACACAGTAGAGGGAAGGGGCTTAATGGAGAGATCAAGAGAAAAGGCAGCAGCTCCTAGAGGAAGGAGGGAGGGAGGAGGAGGAAGGAGGGAGGGGGGGGCAGGTGGTAGGCATAGACAAGGGTATGCCGGTGCATCTGCCTGCGGCGATGGTATTGACGGACATATTTCCCACAGCTCCGTGTCACAGCGGGATCATCGCACATGATTACGGGGGGGATCAGCATGATCGGCTGTCGCTGATTTCGCTGACATCTGTCGGTGAGGTGATACAAGCTGTGACGAGGATCGGCCCCGACATGGAAATCTTGAGCGGCTGTTGAGCCGCGGCGACCGAAGGCTTCTTGTGACTCTGAGTGGAAAACCACAAAGCGCCTTTTACCAAATGAGAAAAGGATTTCGTCGTCTATTTGCACGAGTTTGAAAGCCTTGATACTCAGCGGCATTTTGACGCATACTTACAAGAAAATAACTTTGACATAAATACATGAAAGATTCTTCAATGTGTTATTTAAATTAGGTTCCGTTTCTTTATTTATCTACCATGACAGCGAGCTAGACAGTTTTTAAAAATCACTCGTGACAATGTTCTCAATTATCCCGATAATGGAAATTATGGAAAGTGGGTTTTTTTTTTTATCCCTAATATGAATTTACCATCAACTTCTACGGCCTCTGCCATATCTGAAAACGTTGCAACTAGTAAAGAAGAAGAAGAAGAAGAAGAAGAATTCCACTTGTGAGGCTGTGAACACCACTATTCATCTCGACTCTGGTAAATACGGCCCCAATTTAAGGGCAGCATAACCACACATCACCAATGAGAGTGAGACATCACCAGTGAGAGTGAGACATCACCGGTAAGAGTGAGACATCACCAGTGAGAGTGAGACATCACAGCGAAAAGCAATTCACACATAATCCAGTGATCGAGCGTCCTTTGCTCAAAACCAATACAGTATCAGTCCGGCTCCAAAAGATGGATTATTCATCCCTGGGTAAGTAATTGCAGGGTTCATAACAATGAGATTCGGATTAAGGAATTCATTATGGGGGTTTTGAAGCGGAGCACAGCTTGAATACAATTACATGTAAGTCCAGCCCGGGAGATAAAAAATCATCTCCTCAATATGGAGAGCTTTGATGTGACCCTCGACACAGAAAATGATCTCCCGGATAAATCCTTTCTTCATTTCATCTCGGAGATACGAAGGGAAATTCTTAAACATATGGCTTAAATTGTTGGTAATGGATCGGAGGCAAGTCATCTGGGGCAGAGATCCTGAGCCCTTTCTCATCTTCTGATGCGAGCTCTATCTTTGATTAAATGTCAGACTTTCACTGTCACATATGCTGGAAGAATCCCCCCCCCCCCCTTTATTTTCCTTAATGGGCCGTTCCAAGCAAATAAATCAAAATTTTTGCCCCGGCCGCGAGGAAGACTTCGGACATTATGCTGCCGTTCTTGTAATGAATCATCTTGGTGGTTGCATTCGACAAAGCAATTCACAGAAAAGCTTTTATTTGTGATTCAGTTGGAAAAATATGCTCTCGTACATTCAAAGAAATAGCTCAAGTACTACTTTGCTTTTCAATCATCTCTTTTGGGATTGTCTCAGTTTCTGTGTGGCTTTCAAACATCCCTCTGAACCACAAAACCCGCCTGGGGGATTGAAGACCATGTTTTAATTAAACAATCGCCACAACTACACCGTTTATCACAGCCAGAAGCTGTAAAAAAAATGTATTGTTGTCAAATTATCATCTTTCCAACGGTCCCTGAACACATCATGTGTCACGAACGCCTCAGTCAGAAAAAGCAACTAAAATAAAGCTTAAAATTGTGATATTTCAACAAAAATATACACAATGTCTCGTTTAAAATCTCGCTCCAAATAAACCGTCTGTTTTAACCAGATCCTGTAAAAAACATTAAATTCTGAGCTCCTCAACGCTACTATGAAGACATGATTGACTCGGCTGAGACCAAAAGTCACGTGACAACAATTATGTGACGCTTCGACTGAACTGCAGGACAGGAGAGGTTGAAGTAGAGGTTGTAAAAATGTAAATAGTCCAATAAACATAGCACATGAAGCCTCAATTTCTCTCCCAACATTGGTAACATTTGTGGGTACTTGAAATTTTATTTCGATATGTAGATCGATATTTTTGTAAAATAAATCATCAAAGAAATCCAACAATTTGTTTACATTTTTTTAAATTGATGGCATTATAACTGTTCTGCACTAAAGACATGTTTGAGTTCTCTCTACTTCTAGTCATGGTTGTGATGTTTCCATAGAGGAGCAGGACTTTTATATTGCAAAGAAAATCAAGCCCACAGAGAGTAAAATGTGACCGGAGCAAAAAACGCCCGAAACTGCTTGGCGTTCAGAGGGTTAATTGCCTTATTTCCAGTTTGGGGGTCAATAAAATGCAGAAGTAACGCAGCATTAGTAGAGAAATAGTTGAAATAGGTATAAAGACTGTAAGATCTGCAGCACTGACCACATTCTGTGATGTCTAAGACAGCCGACAAGGTGTGTGAATACAATTCATGAATTAATCTCTCCATTTAACGGCTCGTTTGAACAAATAATGAGCAAAGATTTAATCAGCATACATGGTTTAACAACAAGAGCTCAGTTGCACCTAAAAATGTCTCCGCTGAGTATAATATTCCTTAAAAAGAGAAATAGACTCGTAGGATTCAAGTCATTTGGTGATAAACATATTTATTAAACGTGTCCAAAGTAATTAATACTTGTTAAAGAGAGAAATGCAAAGCTATGGCGGCTTGTTTGGGTTTGTTTACTGCGTATACGACCAGTCATCTACATGAATGATGTCAAGACGCTTTACCACCAGAAGTGTTTATGACAGAGTAGAGCACAGCGTCCGACTGCATTTTCATTCCCGTTATTTTTGTTTCAACGCATGTGTGAATCAATTAATTCTGTCATAAAAGGCCACCATAAACTGTGTGCAGGAGTTAATGAGTCCGGCATTACCACATCATTACACCAGCTGGCATAATGGAGCATGTGTTGTTTGTCATAATATATGCTGCCATGCTTAACAGACATAAATTGTTTGGAATGCTAAGTTTAGCTGTTTTTTGTTTGATGACAAAGACAAAAAGCTCGTGCACTAAGATCAGCGTGCTACCAGCAGGTACGTACTTACACGTGTGTGTGTGTGTGTGTGTGTGTACATGAAAGTGATTTTACAGCTGACAGGCTTTATCGGGGTGATCTAAAAGAAGCTAATAAGCATTTTAGGATACCATATATTGTACTTAATGTTTGTGGAGGCACTGACAAAGTTCAAAAACCCTCATTTAATTATGTTTATAGCACCCGATAGCATCGCCAACACACTGCTTACAAATCTAACTGCGTTCACAGCTGCGTTTCAAAACAGAAGGGAAGCAAATGAGTCAATCTTCCTACAAATGGATGCTTTGTTCCAACTTGCCTGTACACTTTGGTGCAAAATTAAATAATCAAAGCATTAATATAGCAGCAAACCACTTTTATATATGTAGAGATATAGTGGAGTAACGTGTACCTGAGCAGAGGATGAAGTCACTCGCCCTCTCTGCGTGTTGTAATCTGAGCTTCTCTGTGCTTTGTTTATATCGCCGGGCCGGCCACACGTGCTTTCAGTGCATATTAGAGCTCAAAGGACTTTAAGGGACTTACATTCATCGGGTGGAAAGGATGTTTAACTTCTTCTGTGTCTGCTGGATGTCAACAAAGATACATTGATGAGCAGATACCTGTGTTTCTGTTTCAGTCTTTTTGCCACTTGAATAAATCCTGAAAGAAACCCCAATTTGAGTTGGCGAGCAACGTGAATTATGCCGTTTCCCTTTCCCAGAATGAAGTGCTAAATAGTCAAAATATACATGCGTTTATATATGCGTTTTGGGGTAGGTAGTAGTTTGATCGCATAATGTCCTCATGCCTACTAAAAAGTACTTAGGCCTGACATGACATGCTTCATTTGGTGCTTGTTTTTCAAGTGCCGTGTTTTAAAAAGGTACTATTCTCTCATGTAAATGCTCCAGAATCCAAACAAATCTCTTCAAACATGCCTGGTGTAAATGCACCCTAACTTTGTCAACAGTTAAAGCTGGCTGTTGCTGATAAACAGCATTTCCAGCTCACTAACAACTTGCTCAGTGGACCCTCGCACCATAACGCGGGTTAAAAATACATCCCAGTGAGCGCCACTCATGCAGCACATGTTTCCTTCAGTCACAAGCCTCTCAAGATGCGCCTCCATCCATCGTCTCATAAGCAGTCTGCAGCACAGCGAGGGGGGGGGGGCCCGGCCCGTCTCAAGGTCACCGGGCCCTTCACCGCTGTGGCATGATGGGTAGCTGCTGCCCGTGCCAGCAAAAGGAACTGCCCGGGTTCGCATGGCCAGCTTTACCTTGACTGAAAGAAAGGAGGAAGGCACCGGTGGCCCCCCTGCCGCTCGGTAACTGATACCAAATGGTGCCTCCCCTCTGGGGTCCTGACCTGCGAGCAGGCAGAGTCCCAGGACACCTCAGAGCCGAGCTGGAGGATGGGCAGACAGCTGTCTTCTGTCAGTGGGCCCGTGGACCTCGAAGATCATCTTTTTCTGCACACACACACGGCCATTTAGCAAGAGACTTGGTCTAAAAGCAGAGCGGTAAAAGGACTGTAATGAGTTACAGTCACACTGCAACTACAAATGTTCCAGTTCTGATGTTTCCCACTGCAGATGCAGGTCTGATGCCTGCTAAAAAAACTGCATGGAGGCTATTTTTAATGCCGAAATGATCAACTATGAGAGACTGAAAGATTATTATATATATTTTTACAACAAGCTTCAGAGCAACAAAACGGGAATCTTTCAGCCAGGAGGCCGCTGTTCATTCTCTGTGTGTAACAATAAGTAAACGCGGATGTTTCTGTCATGTAACTTGCGTACTTTAGTAACGGCACTTCCGTAGTTATTTGAACACAAACAACGATCTTTTCCTAAACCTAACAGTGGTTACTTTCGTAGTAAAACGCACTAAAAATGAGAAGTAACTTTTCGTAAGATATACCGACCGTTGTATGAGGATACGTTGCATTGTGTCACTTCCTGTTTTCAGTATGAGTTATTTGGTCACATGCTAACAGTCATCCAGAAGGGAAATAAACTGGAGTTTAGAATTAGAATAGAGGGAGGCCTACTTTACTCTGTGAACACGGCTATGATGTGTAACTAAAGACATCTTCCTTCAGAATAAACATAAATAAATGATCTTTTAATTCTCTCGAGTCAAGTCTCAGATCTACTTAAATCAAGAGATAACTTACTTCCTGTTCTGCCACCTCCACCTCTGAAGCCAGCGAGGCTCTGAGGAACAGTGTTATATGGATGTTGATGGGGAGAAGCTGCATAATTAATTTGTATATTCTAGCATGACAGATGTTTGATTTTGGCCGTAAAAGTAATTAATAAGAGAGTGGAGGGAGAGGCAGATTGCTAGAAGATTATTTATGAAGACTCCTCACAGAGCATGTTGGAGGTGGGGGTATGAGTGTGTGTGTGTGTGTGTGTGTGTGTGTGGGTGTGTGTGCCCCAACATCACCTGCTCCCCTGGCTGTCCCAGCTGTTAGCCTAGCTGCTACCACTGCCATCTCCAAACATTTGTTTTAACATCCCTCTGCGGCAAAGGTAACAACTGAAATGACTAACGGACAAAACAAAACATTGCACCAGTGTTTAAAATTTCATAACAACACGAAGCCGGAGGATTTAACCATGTGGAGGGGGGGGGGGTTAATAAATGCAAAACATACTTGTCCGATTGTTCCAAAGGGCAAACCAGAACACCTGCTTCTACTTGGGAGAGGATTCAGAGAATACAGATGTTGACATCTGCCTCACACAGAAGTGAAGTTAATTGATGTATTTGTGTTGATGGTGAGTTTACACAGCTTATTATTTACATGTTTAAATAGTTTCATTAGTGACTTGAAAACGGTCACACTGATCTGTGGTTTCCCCTCACATGTATCTCAGTCGAGGTCCTCCCAGCTTCTGATTGGTTAGTTCAGTCACGTGTGTGTTAGGAACAAGGGACCAAGGGTCTTTCTCGACGTCCGTATACCAAGATGGCGACGGCTAAATTGCCAAACTCCAGGCTTCATAACATCAGTCCACAAACCGATGGGTGACGTCGCGATGACTACGTCCACTTCTTATATACAGTCTGTGGTGTGTGCCAAACTTCATGGCAGCCCACGTGGTGCTCGTCAAGATGTTTCACTCTGGACCGACAGACCAAAAGCTGCCACTTCTAGAGCCATTCGGACGGCTTGGCTAAAAATAAGTCCAATGGGACGTCAGGCTGCACAACATTTGGTCAACAAGTACGTCTGGACTCAGAAAGACGGACTGTGGAGGAGAAACAAAATAATTAGATAGGGCCAAGTGTTTTGCAACAGCAGGGACGGAGCAATTTATGCCTCAATCGAGGCACAAACTTCCGTTTTTCTTTCCCCCCCTCCTCCCTTTTTTTATTACAGAGCTGTACGGCTTCAGAAGATAATAATGAACTGTAATGGATGCCAAACAGTGAGGACAGGGAGTGAATGTAATTTTCTCAATGAGGGCATAAATCTCACAAGGAGGCTGGAAACTGGAAAGTCCTGTTGGGTATTCAAATCTGCTGCCGTGACTGAAGCGGTCACAGTACATCACGGTGCGTTGCGGCTCGACAGAAGGTTAGCGCAGGCGATCCGCCACAATGTGATCTCCTTCATTGCCGGTCTGGATGCTCGGTGGGTTCTTATTAGTCAGCAATGATTAAAAAAAAACAAAGCTTTGATAGCAGTGCACAGGAAGGGGCCCGATTTAATCAAACCCTCCTCCTCCTCGCTGTAATATATATACGTTGTTGTGACAACAATAGGGTCTTGTTTCATTTAGCTGTGAAGTCTACGGGCTTACATTAATTCAGACCATAACCAGGGGCCGTGGATTATGGGAATTAAACATTATATGAATAAGAATAGAGGTGGAGAGGAAGGCATGCATGGACAGCGATGGAGAGATTAAGGTCTGACTGATCTCTCTGTTAAGCCTTATAGCTGCAACGTGACGAGGCCCTCTGCTGAACAGCTTTCTCTGCCGGCTCCTGCAGGTTTCGCCAGCAGTTCTTCATCTTAACTCCAAAAATATTCAAAACCAAACAGGTTCCTAGTAATGACACCCACTAGTAAATGTGGAAAACAGGTTCATTTTGGTGAGACATAAAGATTACTTTGGTCTCCCTCTGCTTTCCAGGATTTAATCTCGGTATTAATTTAATTTAATATCGGTAAATTAGAGAAGAAAGAGCAGAGGCTGCTTCTACTTATTTCACCAAAAAGGCCTGATAATTGCCACAATTGTCCAAAAATGATCTGACAATATCCTGGCAGGGTTTTTTGCAATATGCAAATTCAACCCCGTCTCCTACAAAATTACGTTCCCAAACAAGTAAACCTCCCAATTACGAGGGAATTTGAGGGGAAAACATTTTCTCAAATTGAAGCAAAACAAGGCAACAAAACTACTACTGGGTTATGTTTTTAAATGTGATACGAACAGTGGTCTCCTTTGTGAAAGTCCTTTGTTGTTTGACCCATCACCTACCTCAACCTCCCCCCCATACGGATTTCTGTGGACTCACATGAAACCTATTTGTGATCCGTCAAAAGCAAACATAGTCCACGACTTTTCCCTAGAAACACAAGTCACAGCGCAGTTTAGTTATAGTATACTTTAGTTTAGTATAGGAACATCATTTGTAGTTGACCAAACAGGCAGATTTGGTGCTTAATCGAAACAAACTATAAACAAATCATCATAAATCAAGGTGGATTTTTATTGCAACTGCATCTCACGTATTCATGAGCGAACGCGGTTTGCTCAATCGTCAACGAGTGCATACACTTTGAGTTGATATATTTTATACCAACAGCTGTTCAGTTCCCCTCAACTAACGCCAATATGAACCCATCCGCTTCTTTATAAGCTGGTCAGAGCAGCTGACGTAGTATAAAGAATGAGAAAGAGTCCACACGAGGTAGGCGGGAGGTGAGGAGAGTCAAACAAACACAGGACTTTCCTCCAGCAGACCGCTGTTCGTGTCCCGCGCAAAATTAACATTAATGTAAAAAGGTTCACATTTTCTCTCGATAGCTGCAGAGTCACACGAGTTGTTAGAAACTAAATAAATAGCTTCAAAGTACATCACAACGTCTAAATCACGGTGCCACAAGCTGTCTCAACATAATCTCTCACTCTTTTTTGGGGTCACAGGACTCAAAATGTCCGAAAACATCAGAAAGGTAGAGGTTGTTTCAAACTCAGCTGTTTTGGATCACCATCCTTTAAAAACTCCTTCATCAGTGGAGGAACTCTGGAGGCTCAAGTACGGTGATCACACTCATCAAAACTCAAACAAACAACACTAAATCTGTAAAGTATAAGTACTGCTTAGATCTTGTTATATTTCATTGGTCACCATGTGACTCACTGATGGAAAACATCCCAGTTTGAGAACCACCGCTTTAGTCTGCTGTGTCAGCTTTTTTAATTCCCCAAATTTCAAAAGACGAGCAAGTGAATGATGATAATTGAACTCTGGGAAGTACAGTGTGTGCACTAAAAAAAAAAGTGCTAACGCTTTTGGCTCAGTAAAAAATCACTTTAAATACTTGTTTGACCTCCTTCAAGTTGTCAAATTAAATGCCCTTGATAGTAAATGTGCGAGATTGCAGAACGGACAGGTACGTCCAGCCGTCGCTAGAAGAGATTCTGTGCCTATAATTGTACAGATGTGTCTGATTAATGGGGAATGTATTTGAAATTAATTACAGAGCGATAAATTAGCGCTCCAACGCCGGACAAAGTGAATTGAATCTTTCTCTTTCTTGAAGGATAAATAGAGAGATGAAATATAATGAAGAAAGAAAAGAAGTGATCATAAAGAAATGCATTTGCATACTAATTAAACCGGCGTAATAATCTCAGCGATATTCTTCAAAAGGAGTGTACTCAATAGAAGTCATTTCCATAACTTACAGAGTTATTGTCCTTCTGTCCTACAGTACTGTGGGGACCGTCTGCGCTTCAAACAGGGTAAAATCCTCTCCTTGTTTTCAACTTTCTTGCTGATAAACTTCGGCGCCGTTCATTGTAATTCCCGGCACACCCTCAACACAGGGTTAAATGTCCTTTCAATCTGTTAATTGCAGGACTTTATAATTCAAAGGAAGGGATCCAAGACCCGCTATAAATCAAACAACCACTCACAGGGGGGGGGTTTTAATGAATTCCTCCCAGTGACATTGCAGGTATAGCATCGCCTAACCCGGAGACTCAACAGTATTCAGTAAGCACACTTAAAAAAAGAAAAGAAAAACCGCTTGTTAAAAAGTGATCCGCGCTCAAAACAAATCATCTACAATCTCCGGTGTGTGTTTTTGCAGTTTAAAAGAAGTGTTACATGGATGCAGCAGGTGCTAACCTACATTTCTGCAGAGCCCCGTCCCCGTAGAGGAGGGGGGAACATATGGACCTCCTCCTCAGCCTCCCAAACACAACCTGTCGCCCTCCAAAGAGGCTCAGCAGCAGAGAGGGAACATATTCAACTGCAAGGAGTCTCACCTGAACAAAGGATGCAGTAGATGAAATAACAAGTCGACGACATGGAAGTGACAATCTTTTGTTTTGTTGACATTGTACATGGTGACTTTCTATCTTGTCCTGCATGTTGTGAATTAGTGATGTGAGGGATCATTGTTGATCTGTGATCTGTACGGTTCCCCCCTAATTACACACTTTAACGATAATCATCTCAGAGTGAAAAGTTATACTGACAATCATTATTCAATAATATTCAGTAAAATATGTGATCAGGACTTTATTAATGCTTTCTGTTTGCCGATCTCTGATGTTACAATGTAAACAACTGATCTGTGTTTAAATTACGTTAGCAGCACCGCTAACGGCTAACAGTCAGTTAAATCATGATGCGTTCAGGCTCTGTTCAGTGAAAATGAGTACTGGTAAGTTATAACATGACAGAAAAATGTGATTGGCTAGTACCAGCTGTGCTGTGATTGGCCGATTATCTTGCGAAAGCAATGTGCTTTCCTACGCTGTGACAAGAGCATAGACAATAAACAGATGGACAAGAGTCTTTGGTGTGGATGAAGTTGTTAAATTTCACTCATTTAGCAGGTGGCTAGTTAGCGAGCTAGCTTACTAATGCCACCATGCTTTCATGCTACACTGGTCGCAGAGAAAAAGGGCAGAACAAAGCCGTCACTCATCTGGAGACAGCGCTATATTTACTGTTAATGATTATAATACTCTTATTTCCTTCATTTAAAAAATGTCAGACACCGACATCGTCAAAAAAGAGAGGCTTTAATCAAAAGCCCACTCACCCCGTCAATGTTCTATTCTAATAGTTAATGTCCAAGAAATGAATGCACTTTACTATTTTTGTTTTACAATGTGAGATGACACCAGGCGTGCACCAATGGACGACAATCAAATCGTGTCTACTGACTTTACTGCTGCCCATTTAAAATAAACTGCTGCACCGTCCACATCTTTCCTTTTTCCTGCAGCTTTTTGTTTCTTTTTATTCCATTTAATTAGTGCAAAAAACAAAAATGAATTTTAGTCTACAGCTTGTTTAAAGCATGAAATATGAAAGCTTTTGTGACCTAGATGTAGGTTTAATCACTATTATGTCATTGCAACTGGACAATTAATTGTATGACAATTCCAGCTTCAATAACAGGAACAGGAAATACGTGAGTGTATAGTGCAGTGAGATCAAGAGGGTCTGACATCGTGTGTGTGTGTGTGTGTGTGTGTGTGTGTGTGCCGTGTGTCTGATACTGATGTATGGTGAGTTGGCCTGTTCTTACTCTCACTCTACCCGCACGGCGGTGAAACGTGGATGCATTAACGCTACAACAAAAAAAACTTTCACTAGTTGAGATTAAATAAATCCTTCTGTTAATTTTCAGGCCTCATCTGCGGTCGCCAGGACCGTCGGTGTGCCTCTCCGTCCCAGCGGGGGTAAACCTCTCAGAAGCAATATGTAATTAAACTCAGAGAGCATATTCTTTAATCCTAAAGGCTATTATAGATTTATGGTCAGTGCATTGTCTGAGCCCCCACAATGGCTCTTCCTCACTGCACTCCTGCGGATACCGTGAGCCCACATATATACATATATATA